>NC_091171.1:18388162-18543162 GCF_040958095.1 Procambarus clarkii
GAGGAGGATTAAGACGCGCGGGCCTCTACATCCACATATGGTGTTCTCTGATTGTGCCTATGGCACCTCTTCCCTATTACTTGTAATAACAAGATTTTCCATTTTCATTGAGTTCATCGCATTGGTAAACATAGATAAATATTCACACACAGAGATCACACTAACGTGATGTATCAAATGAACAAATCCACAAGGCAGTGTCTGGGATGCTCCCGGACGCAGGTTCGAATCCTCGTCACGGCCCTCGTGGATTTGTTCATTAGATAAATATTGGTTTTACAGGATTTCGGTTATCTTCGTTTTCAGAGTGGTCGTATGAATCACCTTATAAATAAGGAGTCCATACTTTGCGCACTTTTTGTTATTACCATCTTGTGGTACAAGCTTTAAAGAACAGCAACCAGGGGGAAGGAGAACCTTCAGAACACTGGTGTAAACCAACACCTCCAACCTTCAGAACACTGGTGTAAACCAACACCTCCAACCTTCAGAACACTGGTGTAAACCAACACCTCCAACCTTCAGAACACTGGTGTAAACCAACACCTCCAACCTTCAGAACACTGGTGTAAACCAACACCTCCAACAAGCCACACAAAACAATATGTTCAACGGAAAAATATTTAGCTCCCGCGGTATGAAAAAAAACAAACGAAGACATTAAAACTGGAAACATATATAATACAAAAGAGTGTCACATAACTTTATTAAGTAAAAGTAAAATTTAATAAATTTGGGAGTAATCGGGCAAGAAAAATTTACATTTAAAAAGCAGAATAAAGTAATGGTAAAGACTAGGAAAATTATGGACATGAAAAACCTGAAAACTAGACTTTGGTGCCTACCTTCTATTGTCAGTTTCGGGCACCAAAATTCTGAACGACCAGACCATCAGCCACGACCCCTAATAAGAGACACGTCCGCGGGGTACTGACCTACGGAGACACGTATGCAGGGTACTGACCTACGGAGACACGTATGCAGGGTACTGACCTACGGAGACACGTATGCAGGGTACTGACCTACGGAGACACGTATGCAGGGTACTGACCTACGGAGACACGTATGCAGGGTACTGACCTACGGAGACACGTATGCAGGGTACTGACCTACGGAGACACGTATGCAGGGTACTGACCTACGGAGACACATGCAGGGTACTGACCTACGGAGACACGTATGTAGGGTACTGACCTACGGAGACACACATGCAGGGTACTGACCTACGGAGACACACATGCAGGGTACTGACCTACGGAGACACGTATGTAGGGTACTGACCTACGGAGACACACATGCAGGGTACTGACCAACGTAGACACGTATGCAGGGTACTGACCTACGGAGACACGTATGCAGGGTACTGACCTACGGAGACACGTCTACGGGGTACTGACCTACGGAGACACACATGCAGGGTACTGACCTACGGAGACACGTCTACGGGGTACTGACCTACGGAGACACGTCTACGGGGTACTGACCTACGGAGACACACATGCAGGGTACTGACCTACGGAGACACGTCTACGGGGTACTGACCTACGGAGACACGTCTACGGGGTACTGACCTACGGAGACACGTCTACGGGGTACTGACCTACGGAGACACGTATGCAGGGTACTGACCTACGGAGACACGTCCGCAGGGTACTGACCTACGGAGACACGTCTGCGGGATACTGACCTACGGAGACACGTATGCAGGGTACTGACCTACGGAGACACGTCTACGGGGTACTGACCTACGGAGACACGTATGCAGGGTACTGACCTACGGAGACACGTCCGCAGGGTACTGACCTACGGAGACACGTCTGCGGGATACTGACCTACGGAGACACGTCCGCAGGGTACTGACCTACGGAGACACGTCTACGGGGTACTGACCTACGGAGACACGTATGCAGGGTACTGACCTACGGAGACACGTCCGCAGGGTACTGACCTACGGAGACACGTATGCAGGGTACTGACCTACGGAGACACGTCCGCAGGGTACTGACCTACGGAGACACGTATGCAGGGTACTGACCTACGGAGACACGTCTGCGGGATACTGACCTACGGAGACACGTCTGCGGGATACTGACCTACGGAGACACGTATGCAGGGTACTGACCTACGGAGACACGTATGCAGGGTACTGACCTACGGAGACACGTCCGCAGGGTACTGACCTACGGAGACACGTATGCAGGGTACTGACCTACGGAGACACGTATGCAGGGTACTGACCTACGGAGACACGTCCGCAGGGTACTGACCTACGGAGACACGTCTGCGGGATACTGACCTACGGAGACACGTCCGCAGGGTACTGACCTATGGAGACACGTCTGCGGGATACTGACCTACGGAGACACGTCCGCAGGGTACTGACCTACGGAGACACGTCTGCGGGATACTGACCTACGGAGACACGTCTACGGGGTACTGACCTACGGAGACACGTCTGCGGGATACTGACCTACGGAGACACGTCTGCGGGATACTGACCTACGGAGACACGTCTGCGGGATACTGACCTACGGAGACACGTCTGCGGGATACTGACCTACGGAGACACGTCTGCGGGATACTGACCTACGGAGACACGTCTGCGGGATACTGACCTATGGAGATTCATAACGAATGTTACACATACAACTTAAACTACACGCACACACACAAACAAATTACTGGGACAGTCTTAAAACAGTTTGCTCACTCCATATGCAACTCCGTAAAAATCCCACCTCTTAAACCAAACCATAAGCATACGAACCCAAGCAACCCGCCTAACCCATCGATCCCATGCATCAAAAAATGTATATATGTGTGAGTTGTTACTGTGTACAGAAAGTTGAATTTTAACGTTGGTACCGTGACGTACAACAGTTGCCTAAATAACTCCGGATATTCTCTGTAATCTCTGGAACACAAGAGGCATCACACATGCATGGAAGAGGTTCAGTCTGGTCTCTAATCTACACAATAAAGTAACTCCGGATATTGGAGCGAGATACAATAAGTTGTGTAAACACCGAGAAACAATTGCCGTAAGCGTAAGAATAAAATAAAACTGCAGAAGGTCAATTAGTCCATACGTGGCAGCTCCTGTTTATAGACACCCAAATTCATTCATATATATGTCTAACCTGCGCTAAAACAATCAAATAATCCAACAATTTCAAAAAGCTGTACATGTGAGACACATTGCCAGAACAAATACTCAACTCTTGAAACCAGCCACAGGTGATATATATATATATATATATATATATATATATATATATATATATATATAAATATATATATATAAATATATATATTTATTTGACGTTATAGAGTTCATTTAAACGCCTGGCAATTACTGACAAGAGAATATCGTATATGTTAACAGGGCATATATCGCCCTCACAAACAACGCTGTTAGTCTACACACCAAATTATATGCACTTCCAAACTACTAAGACAAATTTATTTCTATTACACATATATTGTTTGCTCAACACTAACAAATGTAGGCTATTGCTAATTGCTGGAAAATGTAACTGCTAATTTGCTTTAACTTTAATATTCTTTTAATTGAAAACAAATATTTTTATTTAATTTTATTCTTTAAGACATTATTGATAAATATTTACTTTAACGCTGACATACGACTTTGAATTATGACACTCGTAAAGAATACATATTTCTTAAAGTTGCCAGACAATTAACTCGTGTAACAGGAAGACACAATAGTGTATCTTGGCCAGAAGTACTGACACATGGATGACGTGATGAACAGGCGTGGCTCGGAGCCTCCTCCGTCACGCACGCACGCACCTGCGCGCGCATGAGCCACCTCCCTTGCCATATATGGCCTCCTTTACGTAGTTCCGCATATTAAATTAATGATATACATACATAAATAAACACGGATGTATAAACATGTGCTCTCGCGTACCGGAAGAGAAGCAATAATAATATAATTACTGTGTAATGAGAGATGACATGACGGGTCCGTGCCAGCAAGGGACACCACCCAGGGAACACACCTGTTGGCTTCTGGTGTTGACGGATTCGCTCTGACCGGCGGGTCTTATCGCTCACTGAGCCTCAGAGATAAGAAAGGTATACACTCCACTACCAGGGACAAACTCATTCTGGCTACCTCCAGACGACTCTTTGCCAACCGTGCCACGCCTTTAGTACGAATGGTGAGCGTAAAATCTCACGCTCGCTACAATCATATATGTGTACACACATACACACAAAAGGATTGTTCCTGACGCGAGCCTTGACGCTTATCTATATCTCGGTTCATCTTTACCTCGTCACTCTGCCTCTCTGTGATCCACCAAACCAGTGCATAATTTACACACACACACACACACACACAACTCTGCTTCATTCATAAAAACCGTGGACACTGTCATGCGGAGGTGGCAGAAGGAACACTGCCCAGCTGATAGCCAGACACCACCCAAAATAACCCAGGTAACCACCCACTCCAGTCAGCTGTTGTGTATCTTACCTGAACCTACTTTTAGATCCTCACTCAAAGATGGGGAAGGGTTCAGCGGCTCTCGGACCACGAACTGCATATGGCAACAATTATGTATATTTCCTGGTAAATCTCCGGTGTTGTAGAAACACGTGCGGGAATGATGACAACACTGACTGCCAGGTGTGTTGTGCAGACACGGTGAAACCTGGTTAACACAACACTGGACGGGTCGCCCCACACCACGCATAACACCACCTCAACCCCTAGTCTTTAGAATCGGGAAAAATACACTTTGTACCCAGAATAATAAACTGTATAACGGCCAGTAACCACTACTACCAGAACTATATATATATATACGTATATTATATATATATATATATATATATATATATATATATATATATATATATATATATATATATATGCGAACAAGCCTGAATGGTCCCCAGGACAATATGCAACTGAAAACTCACACCCCAGAAGTGACTCGAACCCATAATCCCAGGAGCAACGCAACTGGTATGTACAAGACGCCTTAATCCACTTGACCATCACGACCGGACATAATGAGGTGATAGCCGAGGCTATTTGAACCACCCCACCGCCGGCACTCGGATAAATTATTATCCGAGTGCCGGCGGTGGGGTGGTTCAAATAGCCTCGGCTATCACCTCATTATGTCCGGTCGTGATGGTCAAGTGGATTAAGGCGTCTTGTACATACCAGTTGCGTTGCTCCTGGGATTATGGGTTCGAGTCACTTCTGGGGTGTGAGTTTTCAGTTATATATATATATATATATATATATATATATATATATATATATATATATATATATATATATATATATATATATAACTCAAAACTATTCTGGAACTAGTCTAGTTGTATATCTTTGAACCTTCTTCAGCTTCGACTTATCCTTTACAAGGTATAGACTCCATGCTGGAGCTGCATTCTCCAGGATTGGTCTTACATATGTCGTATACAAGGTTCTAAATGATTCCTTACATAAATTTTTAAAGAAAATTCTGATAGCCAGGCTCGCATACACCGCTGATGATATTCTTTTGATGTGGACTTCAGGGGACAGGTTTGGCGTGATATCAACTCCTGATATCACATCCACCCTGATATCCTGGTACACCGGTTTCGTGTGATTTCTAGATACTAGGTGTGGGCACCCGGACACCGCCGGGTACCCTTCCTAGTACATCTATACAAAAAAATGTATCTGTCTGTCCAAAGTTGGGGCCTAGAAGCTTGGGTCTAGTCCCACCCAAATTTGCAGGGGGGATGGTCTGGGGTATGGGACGGTCACTGATTGGTCGTGGGTAGGCTTAAGTTAAATGCTTTAAGAAATATTAGCAAATATTGACACCCCCCCAGCTGATTTTCATGGGGTCAAGTGTGAAATATATGGCGTGATTCCCGTGGGCCTTTTAGTTAACTTAATATATCATATATTACAATATATTAATATCGACTTTAATCTATCCATTTAAGATGGAGAATAGCAAAGAATAATATTAGAGCAGGAAATCAACCTGGAAATAACGAAGCACAGGTCAGAAAACTACCGAGTCTGTGGCAAATGTGTGTTTAACCAGCAGATAACAGAGCCAACTGGGAACGAAAACACACTCGACGTAATCTTGGCAACCAATGAAGAAATCATCAGACACATTACAGTCCCATTTACTACATACACAAGATCATTCAAGTTCAAACTAGCATTAATACTCGTAATACGTCCAAAAGAATTCAGAAGCGAGGATTATTCAATCAATTCAGTTTCAACAATAAGAGAATTGACAGGAAAAATAAGTAAAGAACTAGCAAACATTCGGTGGGAAACAATCTTGAGTAACAAAACTCCCACTAAGAGAACAGAACAATTGACTACTGAAGCATACAAGTCTGCTTGAAACCATGTACCTTTGCAGAGGGTCAGAAAGAGGCCCCCTCAAGAACGATTCTTTTTAAACAAAGCTCCCGAAATGCCAGTATGAGGCTATTATGTTTAACACCCCATCAAACAACATGAAAATTGAAGACCCGAACAACTTCTTTATAAACGATATTCAAACTCCAGACAATGTAACTGAAATTAACACGAACACGAAAGACTTTGAAAGATAAATTGACAACATGCCCATACACTCAACATTTGGTCCTAACTCCTGGAATTCAATATTCATAAATAAATGTAAAGTACCAGCAGTACGAGCGCTCAGTGTAATAGGGAAAAAAAATGCATATACAAGAAATTCCAGAGTACTTAATTCAGGAGATATCGCTCCATTACACAAAGTAGCAAAGCTTTGGCAAAAACTATTGACCAGTTGCACAAATATCACGAAAAAAAAGTTTTTGAGTGATTAGGAATCAAATCTTCAGTTTGATATATAATTTTTTTTTACTTCACAACATGGATTTTGAGAGGGAAGATCCTGTCTTTCACAGTTACTCAACCACTATGACAAAATCACAGAAGCATTATAAGAAAAACAAAATGCAAATGTTGTATACACAGACATTACAAAGGCATTTGATAATTATGACCATGGAGTGACAGCCCATAAAATGAGATTAATAGGAATAATGGGTAAAGTGGGGCGTTGGGATTTTCAACTTCTCAAACAGAATGCAGAGAGCAACAGTCAATCATATAAGATAAAGCCCAAGGCTAATCCTACCCATTTCCTTACCAATTTCCTACCATATTGTTCGCTCCATTGTGTTATTGGCCTTCCCGTATGTTCCATGTATATATTACGTGATACATACTTTATATATTACGTACCCGTCTTGTCTCTTTTTCTATATAATACATTTTGAGGACTTTGAAACGCTCAGTTGTCTTCTCAAACTATCCAGGTGATACATGGCCTATATAATGGAGGACTTTTTTTTTTTTTAAAGCTTTACTGGTACACTTGATTTAGCAGTCTGCTAATCCGGTAAACAAAAGTGGAGCTCCTAAAATGTTTCGAAAGATTAGGTCAGCTGAGGTAACCAGAGAATGATTACCCGGGAGGTTATCGGAGCGGGTTAAACAAATAAGGGGATATATCGCCCTATCTCACACTAGTACAACAAAGATGGCGATCCGTAAACAAGGTGTGGTGGGTGCAGCAAGTGGGGCAACAACTTACCCTTGCCTGGCCCACACACACACACACACACACACACACACACACACACACACACACACACACACACACACACACACACACACACACACGAGGCAGAAACAAATGGGCAAAGTTTCTTTCACCCTAAGTGCCCCTGTTACCTAGCAGTAAATAGGTACCTGGGAGTTAGTCAGCTGTCACGGGCTGCTTCCTGGGGTGTGTGTGTGTGGTGTGGGGGAAAAAAAGTAGTTAGTAAACAGTTGATTGACAGTTGAGAGGCGGGCCGAAAGAGCAAAGCTCAACCCCCGTAAAAACACAACTAGTAAACCCACACACACACAACCATCCTCGAAGATGGTAGTCACTGACGGCAGTAACTATTCCTGTTCAAATATTTATTTCATTATCGCGTAACAAAGACTGTAGAGGTCAGGAATCTTTCCTTTATATAATTAAATGGATCTTCTGTTTTCTCCAACCTGTCCCCGAAAACGAAAGTACTTAAAGCGACTATGGATGGAATGTACACAATATGAACTGTTACACTAAAAATAGGCCGTGTTTTATGCAACTGATTTTAAAGAGGACCCGAGAAAGTATAACGTTCCCTTGGTCAGTACAGGCCTACGGGAATTATATATGTACTAAATTACACCTATGATTGCTTACGTCAAGCTTACATTTGCTTATTTAGGGGTAGGCTGATAGGCTGTTTTAGTTTTTGTAATACCTTCGGAATTCTAATACTGTGAAGTGGACGTTTTGGGTACAACAGTCCATCCATATTAGCTCCGATTCTATCATTTTTAGACATTGGGTTTACCTTTTAAATTGAGTTTTCTTCACAAAATTAAAGTCTTTCTTAATTACAGTACACATTTTTTTTTGTATTTTACAGCTAGTGTTGAAATGTTATTTCCCTATTCTATGGTTATACTTGACACCTTCCCCATAGTTGGTAAGTCTCGCATTTTATACCTGCTTTGTTGGGCCGTCGTGTGAGGTGAGGGTATGACGGCCCTCCAGTCTCAACACAAGTTTGAACGTTGACGTCACTCATTACCTGCGTTTGATTACTCTTCATGATGGTTCCAGTTATTGTTCATTATTAACAAGTATATAGCCTACTGTGTTTATTATAAAGTAGCTATTGGTCAAATATACCTAATGTGAGATGTGTTATGGCGAGAAACACGGCATAACTCACAAGCGGAGCTGGCGTTACTCATCCGGAACGTCTTATCGGATGTCACATTTTTTATAATGAAAAATGAGAGCAAGAGATTGGCCCGTACGCCTTGACAACATAAGAGTAGAGGGACTGTGGTATTGGAGCGCGAGGCGGCGTTATCAGCGGGACGTTGAGGGTGGAAGCGGCGACGGGGGTCCGTCAGTACTGCGCTCCGTCCCAGTCAGCTCACAGCTCCAGCAGCACACGGTGCCCGTCCACCACGCCCCTCACCCTGGTGTAGTAACTAACTCAAGGTAATGTGACCGCATGGTAGCCTCCGCATCTCCGTCCACCTTGCAGCCACCGGTTAATGGTTCATAACACACGCCCGCCCCCAGTGATTCCTTACCGCCTTATTTTGACCTTCCTGACAAATATTGTTCGAGTGGCAAATACATGCAAAGGTTCATAATGTGTGCAGCTGTGCAATATGGCGTTTATGGCAGTGGGAATCAAAGTTACATGACTTCAGCCAACAGTGGAGCAAAGGACAGCACCCTTTATACATGCCAAACGCAAATATAGCCTTCAGCTTTACCCAAGAACAATGATCTGGCCTCAGTTGAAACTACATGTCGAAACCCGCCCTCTTCACATCACGTCTTCACGCCACATTCCACCTCAATCTCATTTGCCGAAATCAAAAGGCTATCAAAGCATTCCTAGCTCCTTGGTATTTCTGACGCAGTAAATGAAAGTGATTTTACATCATAAACAATTTCTGTGAGTGTGGTTGGCTTTTCAGCCAACAGTAAAGCTGATTTCAAGTCCTTAAATTTCGTCTTCGGATATCGCTAGGCTCGCTGAGTAGGGAGGCCGAATATGTGGAGAGGGGCAGGGTAACTGTGATAAGGTAGTGGGGGAGAGATGGTGCAGGGAGAGAGGGATGGCGTGGGGAGAGAGAGGGATGGCGCGGGGAGAGAGAGGGATGGCGCGGGGAGAGAGAGGGATGGCGCGGGGAGAGAGAGGGATGCCGTGAGGAGAGAGAGGGATGGCGCGGGGAGAGAGAGGGATGGCGCGGGGAGAGAGAGGGATGGCGCGGGGAGAGAGAGGGATGCCGTGAGGAGAGAGAGGGATGGCGCGGGGAGAGAGAGGGATGGCGCGGGGAGAGAGAGGGATGGCGTGAGGAGAGAGAGGGATGGCGCGGGGGGAGAAGGATGGCGTGGGGAGAGAGGGATGGCGTGGGGAGAGAGGGATGGCGTGGGGAGAGAGGGATGGCGTGGGGAGAGAAGGATGGCGTGAGGAGAGAAGGATGGCGTGGGGAGAGAGGGATGGCGTGGGGAGAGAAGGATGGCGTGAGGAGAGGGATGGCGCGGGGAGAGAGAGGGATGGCGTGGGGAGAGAGAGGGATGGCGCGGGGAGAGAGAGGGATGGCTTGGGGAGAGAAGGATGGCGTGGGGAGAGAGGGATGGCGTGGGGAGAGAGGGATGGCGTGGGGAGAGAAGGATGGCGTGAGGAGAGAAGGATGGCGTGAGGAGAGAGAGGGATGGCGTGGGGAGAGAGAGGGATGGCGCGGGGAGAGAAGGTTGGCGTGGGGAGAGAGGGATGGCGTGGGGAGAGAAGGATGACGTGAGGAGAGAAGGATGGCGTGAGGAGAGAGGGATGGCGTGGGGAGAGAGAGGGATGGCGTGGGGAGAGAGAGGGATGGCGTGGGGAGAGAGAGGGATGGCGTGGGGAGAGAAGGATGGCGTGGGGAGAGAGGGATGGCGCGGGGAGAGAGAGGGATGCCGTGAGGAGAGAGAGGGATGGCGCGGGGAGAGAGAGGGATGGCGCGGGGAGAGAGAGGGATGGCGTGGGGAGAGAGAGGGATGGCGTGGGGAGAGGGATGGCGCGGGGAGAAAGAGGGATGGCGTGGGGAGAGAGAGGGATGGCGCGGGGAGAGAGGGATGGCTTGGGGAGAGAAGGATGGCGTGGGGAGAGAGGGATGGCGTGGGGAGAGAGGGATGGCGTGGGGAGAGAAGGATGGCGTGAGGAGAGAAGGATGGCGTGAGGAGAGAGAGGGATGGCGTGGGGAGAGAGAGGGATGGCGTGGGGAGAGAGAGGGATGGCGCGGGGAGAGAAGGTTGGCGTGGGGAGAGAGGGATGGCGTGGGGAGAGAAGGATGGCGTGAGGAGAGAGAGGGATGGCGTGGGGAGAGAGAGGGATGGCGTGGGGAGAGAGAGGGATGGCGTGGGGAGAGAAGGATGGCGTGGGGAGAGAGGGATGGCGTGGGAAGAGAGAGATGGCGTGGGAAGAGAGAGATGGCGTGGGGAGAGAAGGATGGCGTGGGGAGAGAGGGATGGCGTGGGGAGAGAAGGATGGCGTGGGAAGAGAGGGATGGCGTGGGGAGAGAAGGATGGCGTGGGGAGAGAGGGATGGCATGGGGAGAGAGGGATGGCGTGGGGAGAGAGGGATGGCGTGGGGAGAGAAGGATGGCGTGGGGAGAGAGGGATGGCGTGGGGAGAGAAGGATGGCGTGGGGAGAGAGGGATGGCGTGGGGAGAGAGGGATGGCGTGGGGAGAGGGATGGCGTGGGGAGAGAGGGATGGCGTGGGGAGAGAGGGATGGCGTGGGGAGAGGGGGATGGCGTGGGGAGAGAGGGATGGCGTGGGGAGAGAGGGATGGCGTGGGGAGAGAGGGATGGCGTGGGGAGAGAGGGATGGCGTGGGGAGAGGGGGATGGCGTGGGGAGAGAGGGATGGCGTGGGGAGAGAGGGATGGCGTGGGGAGAGAGGGATGGCGTGGGGAGAGAGGGATGGCGTGGGGAGAGAGGGATGGCGTGGGGAGAGAGGGATGGCGTGGGGAGAGAGGGATGGCGTGGGGAGAGAGGGATGGCGTGGGGAGAGAGGGATGGCGTGGGGAGAGAGGGATGGCGTGGGAGAGAGAACTTTTGGTACAATGTGAGGACCAGACCACACACCAGAAAATGAAGAAACGACACAGTTTCGGTCCGTCCTGAACCATTATCACGTCTTGTGATATACTTGATAATGGTGCAGGACTTGATTATGCACATCACAAGGCTTGATAATGGTGCAGGACTTGATTATGCACATCACAAGGCTTGATAATGGTCAATAAGACCGAAACTTCGTCATACATCATTTTCTAATTGTCTGGTCATCATATTTTCTGTCACGTCATTGTGACTCATCGTCTGCTAAATGAAATGTATTATTCGAGAGGAGAAGTTGGGGGGATAGCGTAGTAGGGGATAGTGGAGAATAGTGCGGGATAGGGGAGGATAGCGTAGGGGTTAAGGAAGCATAGAGTGGAGAATAGTGTGGGGGAAAGGCCTGGCCTCGGGCCGGGCTTGGGGAGTAGAACTCTCAGAACCCCATCAAGCAGGTAAGGCAAGACTGTATGATGGACAAATAAAGGATAAAGTTATAAAATAAAAGATAAGCAACATAAATTTTCCAATTATTTAATCTAATCTCGTTGTAAAAGTATCCATCTCTTATTTATTGTTTAAACAAATTATTGTGTTTTGCAAGTCTTCAAGCTTGTCTGGTAAAACTACATTTGTACAAGACTAAAATCCGTCCACGACCATCAATATTGAGAGTGGAATTTTCCAAAAACTACAAATGGTGGAATGGAGAGCAATAGAGTTGGTGGGTTTGTCATGCACAACGTGCCAGGGTAGCTGGCGTTATCAGCCGGTAACTTATCGTGGAATGATAGATATGAGTCAGCCGGTGGGTCACATTGCCCCCTCCACGGCGTCCATTCTCCTACCTTCCACCCACCAACACCACCACCACCACCTCGTTCTCAACCATCACAGGTACTTCTAAATACACCCACAGGGCGCTCCTAACCACAACAACACAAACCCTTTACCTTCCCACCCAAGAAGTAAATTAAAGATCAGCCCACAAACAGTCATACTGATACTCTACTGACATAGAGCTCACTGAGCCCATATACCGGCACACTGTTGGTTCCCTACACCACCCTACTGGTGCTACCGGAAGTGCACGTGTGACACAATGTGCCTCGACCCTTCAGATGGAGCTGTTTGCTGTCCTCTCACTCAAATGTGTGTAGATCTCAAAAATTAATACATTAATTCTAAGTTATTATTTATAATCTTTATGACACATTGCAACATTTTGTGTCTGAAATTAGACACGGATGAACCAATCTTTTAATGATGGTTACCTTACCTTGAGGTTACCTTGAGGTGCTTCCGGGGCTTAGTGTCCCCGCGGCCCGGTCGTCGACCAGGCCTCCTGGTTGCTGGACTGATCAACCAGGCTGTTAGACGCGGCTGTTCGCAGCCTGACGTATGAGTCACAGCCTGGTTGGTCAGGTACCCTTTGGATGGTATCGGAGCCCAATTTATGTACTCACCTAGTTGTGCTTGCGGGGGTTGAGCTCTGGTTCTTTGGGCCCGAGGGACCATTTACGTGGATTCCATCTAATGTTACCCTCCACATACATGATAGAACTGATGACGTAGTCAAAGCACAGTCTTGACTATGCCTTCAAAGAAATTGAATATAACCTTGGATTGTTAGTAAGCAGTCTGAGAACAATAACACAAAAATAACTTCAACAAAACTTCATATATTCCAGACGAAGTCAAATCTAAAGTAGCTATTTCATATTATGCTACCACGAGGCTAAGCTGGCACATCTATTGCTAATGCAATAAAACCAAAATACTCATATTATATATATATATATATATATATATATATATATATATATATATATATATATATATATATATATATATATATATATATATATATATATATGTCGTACCTATTAGCCAGAACTCACTTCTCAGCCTACTATGCAAGGCCCGATTTGCCTAATAAACCGAGTTTTCCTGAACTAATATATTTTCTCTAATTTTTTTCTTATGAAATGATAAATCTACCCATTTCATTATGTATAAGGTTAATTTTTTTTAGTGGAGTTAAAATTAACGTAGATATATGACCGAACCTAACCATCCCTACCTAACCTAACCTAACCTATCTTTATAGGTTAGGTTAAGTTAGGTAGCCAAAAAAGTTAGGTTAGGTTAGGTAGGTTAGGTAGTCGAAAAACAATTAATTCATGAAAACTTGACTTATTAGGCAAATCAGGCCTTGCATAGTAGGCTGAGAAGTGAGTTCTGGCTACTAGGTACGACATATATATATATATATAATCACATTTCGTTCAAGAAAACCCTTACTTTTAACAATACATTTCACCCCTCTGAAGTCGACAGAATGATCACATAAACAGGAATGTAAATACAATGCGCTGGAGTGCTGTGCTGTATGAATAGCATGTGAATGTTGTTTTAAACATGAAGAAAGGGATTTACCAGTGTAAACACGTGCACACTCATAACAAAGGATGGAGTACACACAACTTGTTACTGACGAGGGCGAGTTCTTAATTAACATGGATTTAACTGTATCATTATTTTTTAACACTGCCTAATAATAATGGGTTAATATTAAGGTTTTTCAGGGCTGGGGCAAGATTTTCCGCATACTTGGATCAGTGTTTTTGTGATTAGTAGCCAGAATGCACTTCTTGGCCTACTATGCAAGGCCCGATTTGCCTAATAGGCTGAGTGATTTTCTTTATTTTCAATAAATTGTTTCCAGTTGGTTTAGTTTAAATATATTTATTATATTAAGAACAAATTATTGACTTAGTTATGTAAGTTTAGTTTAGGTTAAGATAGGTTAGGTTAGATTAGGTTAAGTTAGGTAGGGTAGGTTGGGTTCGGTCATACATCTCCTTTAGTTGTAACTCAAATTTTAAAAAATTAACTCATACATAACGAAATTGATAGCTTTATCTTTTCATAAGAAAAAAATTTGAGTAAATATAGAAATTCAGGAAAGCTTGGCTTATTAGGCAAATCGGGTCTTGCATAGTAGGCCGAGAAGTGCGTTCTGCACTTCTCGGCATTTCTGCATATACAGTAATATATATATATATATATATATATATATATATATATATATATATATATATATATATATATTTATATTCTGCGTGGCTATCAAAATTTGTATTTTCTCAGATATAAGTTAATATTATTACATACTAGAATGTGTTGAATAGTTAGGTCTACCTTACCTTGAGGTTACCTTGAGGTGCTTCCGGGGCTTAGTGTCCCCGCGGCCCGGTCGTCGACCAGGCCTCCTGGTTGCTAACTTAGGCCTAAGGTCTAAATTAGGTTAGATTCTGTTCTGTTGGCAGTTATTGGTATTTGCAGTATGTGGGTGAAACATTCAAGACAGGTGGCATTCGAACAGAGGACGTGAAAGAAGCATTGTTCGAGAAAATTACGAACATAATCAGTTGTTAGTCGTGTGTAAACCGTTCTTATTCATAAACAGAGGGTTTGGTGACTGGATTAACGAACATTTGACCTTTGTTAATGAGGACTGGTTGTAGTGGAATGTATTATAAAAACATAAAGTCTCCGTCTTTACGACTTTACCGTCTTTGGAGACTTTAGCAGTCTCCGTGGTGTAGTGGTAAGACACTCGCCTGGCGTTCCGCGAGCGCTATGTCATGGGTTCGTATCCTGGCCGGGGAGGATTTACTGGGCGCAATTCCTTAACTGTAGCCTCTGTTTAACGCAACAGTAAAATGTGTACTTGGATGAAAAAACGATTCTTCGCGGCAGGGGATCGTATTCCAGGGACCATAGGATTAAGGACTTGCCCGAAACGCTACGCGTACTAGTGGCTGTACAAGAATGTAACAACTCTTGTACATATCTCAAAAAAAAAAAAAAAAATAAAAAAAAAATAAAAACCATCACTATTCAAGAACTGTCTATATATTGAATTTAAAATAATATACAGGCGAAATTCTTAGCCAAGTGTAGGGTGTTTGATAGACCAATGATTTCCATTATGTAGTTAGCTTACAGAACATTTGGGTTCCTCTCCTGCATTCATTATGTAATTCTGTAACTTTCTGTCATTGCCCACGGGATTAGTATGGGTACATAATAGATTAATAAATCCACCCATCTTGGGCTTGGAAAACAGCTTCTTGGGTGTGTGAAGTTAAATAAAATGTTGCGAGTTCTCGCTCTCACTTGGTGTTTATTGTTGTGTAAAATGTGGTGTTTCTTCTCCAGATGTCTTGGAACACATACGTAGAGAACCTGGAGAACACCAGTGGTGTGACGAAGGCCGCCATCTATGGTCTGGACGGCTCACCATGGGCTGCTTCACAAGGCTGGACCGCCACCCCTAAGCAAATTCAAGACATAGTGAAGGCCTTTGCAGACCCATCAAGTCTCAGAGCAAGTGGTAAGAAAAACACACACCTTCAGAAACTTCTTGCCTAGTTTTAACCTTTTAATTCTTGATTGTGACATTAACTTTTGATCATGGTACTCGTATATATGGGTGATAAAGATAACTGGTAACAAATTGTATATCAAAACACAATCTGGACGGCCATTCCAGACACAGGTACGAGAACCGACTATACATATTTAAACCATAATCATACATACATTCGAGAAAGAAAGAAAGAAGGAAGGTTTTACCAAGAATTAACCTCAACCTAATAACTAAAATCACTAACACACGTTTCTGGTGTTTACTCCAGTATTACAGCTGCAGGAGAAAATCTACTAGGGCAATGAAGTGGGCATGATCCTACGACCTTGGCATTGCCAGCTGCATACTTTACCACTAGACCATCAAAACTTGTTGGTCTAGGGGCCTCGTAGCCTGGTGGATAGCGCGCAGGACTCGTAATTCTGTGGCGCGGGTTTGATTCCCGCACGAGGCAGAAACAAATGGGCAAAGTTTCTTTCACCCTGAATGCCCCTGTTACCTAGCAGTAAATAGGTACCTGGGAGTTAGTCAGCTGTCACGGGCTGCTTCCTGGGGGTGGAGGCCTGGTCAAGGACCGGGCCGCGGGGACACTAAAAAGCCCCGAAATCATCTCGAGATAACCTCAAGATAGTGGTAGAGTAAATGCAACTCTGCTTAGTGACAACGACTGTCATACTATGGCTGGCATGCACGCACACAGCATCACAGACTGTAGTTTCAAAGCGTTATTTGACAAAGGGTATGGGGAAGACTGGACAGCATAAGCGTAGTTTTTATCCTGTTACTACACTTATTTAATTACATTAGTTGTGGAAGGCACATCTATCCACAATTGTAATGCCAGATTCGACAAAGAATTCGAACTTCAGAATAGGTAAATTATAACGCAACAGGTACAACAAGGAACGTAGCCCGGGGATAAAGAGCTAACCTCACTTCCCGGTAATCACTGATAGGTCAATACACACATACACGTGGTTGAAAACAGTGACATACTATCACTCACCATCACTAACATTCAGCTAACGTCTGGTATAGTGTTGCATGTATAGTAACTGTATCAGTGTTCCATTCCTTGTTACCGAATTTGTGTATGGTAGGTGTATTTCTCCCTCATGTATCTAAGACAAGATAGTGATCCCTGATGTATCTAAAACAAGATAGTGATCCCTGATGTATCTAAGACAAGATAGTGATCCCTGATGTATCTAAGACAAGATAGTGATCCCTGATGTATCTAAGACAAGATAGTGATCCCTGATGTATCTAAGACAAGATAGTGATCCCTGATGTATCTAAGACAAGATAGTGATCCCTGATGTATCTAAGACAAGATAGTGATCACTGATGTTACAAGTCCTCGCCCGTGTTATTTACCTACCGCATATTTTGTAAACTATCATACCTCTCCATGTATGACACTGAATTAGTACAAATTCAAGCCAACGAAAACAATTATATATTTAATTAATTAGTGTCTGGCATGTGCTCCTCACCCATATGCCAGACACTATAACTGTTCCTGCTCCTCACCCACATGCTAGATGACTATTCCTGGTTCTCACCCATATGCCAGACACCACAACTATTCTTGTTTCTAACTCGACATACTGTTGTGATCTGTCCAACACTACAAGCTAAAGCCTCAAGACTGCAACATGACGTGTCAGAATTTTATTACACATGTACAAGTACATTTTCACTGTGTAACAATGTCACTTAGTGGAAAACATATTTAATATTACTTTATATACCCAGTATATACAGTGTATCTGTTATCCAATTAGCACACCAGCCATTAACTGGCCCAAAAAAGACGTTTAAGTTAAACAATACTAACAAATGTGACTGGTTAGGCCATTGATACTCAGAGATGAAACAGTTTAGGTCACCGATACTTACACATACACGTAAGTCAGTTCAGAACTCCCATATTCACAAAGAGGCAGTTTAGAACATTGATACATCCAAATGAAAGTTCATGTCTCCAAAACTCACAAGTAAGAGGTTTAGGTCACCAACACTCACAAATGAGACAGGTTAGTTCTCAGATGTTCTCACATGTAAATACTGTATAGCAACTACACCAGTGATCAGAAATGTTTATTTACAGATGCAAGTTAACATTAAGTGCAATTGTATTCCAACAAATTTATTACTATACTGCACTGCACTCCATATTATGTCTGAATTTTATAATTATAGCACAGAATTCCTGTCATTTTTATTACTCTTAAAAAGACACACACAACGCTAAACAAAATTTGTGTTCCTTGGTAGTGTTATTTCCTAATTGCTTATGCCTCCAAAATATAAAAAAATGGCTATTATTCTCCACAAATTTTGCTTTTGTGACTGCTGGATGCCTTGAACTATAATGAGTATGACTGGTAAGTCTTCAGAGACTTCAAAATGGTAGTATACCCGATGTGGTCTTCAATGTGGCATTACCAAGGTACCCTGGTATCTTTATCTTTGGAAAAACAGGGTCACAACGGGTCACTACTACTGGTGGGACAGGCCACAAAAAACTCAGCTCTCTGTGGGGAAGAACAGAGTGAAGTGGGAGCAATTGGTAGACCTCCAAAAGGTGCTTATGACATTACTGCATATCAAATTTGGTCTTATAAAACAATTTGTCCCAACTCTAGATAAGGAGTTGGCAGCCTAGAGGTACTTTCTTCCCAAAAAACTTCTCCAAAATTGTCTGAAGCAAAGGTCAAAGCCTGTGTGTTCACCAGACTGCAGATAAAGAAGATCCCCAAGAAGCTCACTAGGAAGGAGATCGAGGCTTGGATCTAATGGTTCAAGGCTTCCAGGGGCCCAAAACCACGTGGAGCTTGTTTAGACTCTCGTGAAGAACTACAGCACAATGGGCTGCAGGCTGTCCCTAAAAATTCATATTCTTCATCTCATCTTGATAAATTCTAGAACATTGGAGTGTACTTGGAGCAAGCAAGTGCTTCCACCTTCTATCATTCAACTTTACTTTGAATGCTGTTACCAAGGACAGTATGATGAGAACATGATGAGAGACTACAATTAGGGGATGTTTTATGAAAGAAATTTAAAGCATAACCATAAATCTTGAAAAACTACTCACTTCTAAATCTTTATGGTTACTGTTGCATAACTTTAGAATAAATACATGTTAATAATGATTCATATGTTGCTTTTTCCTGACCCTAAGTGAACGAAAAGATACAAATTTGTCTTATTTTCTCATCGGAAATAGTTGTCAAAATATGACTGTTCTGATCACAGAGTAAAGTCTGAAGAGGATAATATACATTTTCTACACATTTTAAGCATAAGCAATTAATAATGAATACTACCCAGGAACAACAATTGTGATACAATGTGATCAGATAATAATAATAATGAAATACTGTAACCAAAATGAATAAATCACATGATAAAACTAAATCCACCAAAAGTGATAAACCAAAAATAATTATGATAAAGAAAAACTAGATTTGATATTATAATGATAAGTAGTACTGTTGTCAATGTGATTAGCTACTGTTAACGATGGTGATTTGAGGCAGCCATATACTGTACTGTATTAATGAATAAAGAGGTCGACCACAACATTTGTAGTAGCCACAGAATAACAAAGTTGACCACAGGATGACGCAGCATAATCAACGGTGTTGTTTAATGCTTGACACACGTAAATACTGTAGATATTAAAAATTTTCAATGCATGGCACATTCAAGCAAATGTTTCGTGCTCTACGCAAGACGATCAAGTCAATACAGTACTGTATATCATTTCAGGAAATACTCGGTATAGTGTGTGCAACAGCTAAGTTACCTATGAAGTAATGTACTGTATTTACTACAGTCATAATAGCTCTCAGCTAAAAATTGTATTACTATTTGTTTGCAAACTGGTACAATCTATTTAGTCATGTAATGCAGTTGCCACACAGAATCACCCAGTTAGTCAAGCTAATTAAGCTGCTACGTTATACAACCCAATTGTTAATGACCAGGTGATGGGGTGAGTCCCCTCTTCTCCTATATCTAGCCCCCCCCCATTGCATTATTTTTTAACAGAGGATTTCAGTTTTATTTCACCTTTCCCTTTATATCAACAATACTAAGCCAATTACACTTGCAAATAATCAATTGTTTTTTTAGAATCTAGCATGTACAGGTACTTTGCTAAGAGTGTGACTCAGTGACCTTCCTTTTGGCTATGGGAAACATCAATAAGCATATCATATTTTCTGTACTTGAAAATAGTTTGCAAGGACCAGCACGATATTTTTTTTGTTATTTATATATACAAGAATTCTTAGATGGTACCCATTTTACTGTTGGGTAAACAGAGGCTACAGTTAAGGATTGCTGCCCAGTAAATCCTTTCTGGCCCGGATACAAACCCAGGCCAAAGTGCTCGCAAAATGGCATGCGAGTGTCTTACCACTAAGCCACGGGGACTGCTGCAGTATATTGCAGGAATGTGGAGTTTCACATCAAATATGAAATCCCCTATCCAAGTACAGTATAACTGTAAACAAGCAATGACGGAAAGTGCTTAGTGAGGCACCAACTGTAGTGGTAAGATGTGAGGCAATTGTTAGGTTACCAAATAATGTTTTTAATGCCATTGATTGTCAAAGACTATATACCTTATGTAAATATTCAATAACTTTTACAAATAGTTTTCAGTTATGCAGTATCCCCACTTGCCAATGTTTCTTGACACAGCTTCTGAAACCTGGTCTATTTCAATCCCCCCTTCCTTTCCCCTTCTCTTTCTTTAAGTTCTTGCTTCATCCCCGTTCCCTTCCTGGTAGGTCTTACCTTAATCATTTAAAACCCCTCTCTTACTATTTATCTTGTCTTATTCTAGTACCCCTCTTCCTGTAATTACATGTTTTATTCTAATACTTTTGCATTCGAGGATGCTAAAATGCGTCATCTGCACTCCAACAGTAAACTTTCCAGTGACGCAAAAAACATCACTCCGATTACTATTCACAAAACGTGTATATTTAGTGCTGTCATGCATAATCTATTATAAATGCACTCTTGCTTTTGCATGTATTCTCTAGAGTATTCATTTGTGAATATTTTCACACTAAATTTATAGGTATAACCCAAGAAATAACTAAGAAAACAAAAATATTATTGTAAAAAAATTCACATTGCTGAGCAGCCAGTGAGCGAGGCTGGGAACCCAGATATGCTCAGGCATTCATTGAGAGGCTTGATTGGCAAAGTGCTAATAAAGCCAGACCTTACATGAGTGGGTCCATGTGAGGTCTTGCTTTATTAAACCCTTTCTGTAAAACCATTTCTTTCAACATTTCTATAAGAACTTGCTCAATTTCAACCTGCGATATATTGCTATATTTTATTTCACTCTTTCCCTAATATCAGATTTTGCTTTTTTTATTTCACCCCTCCCATTTAATGTGAGTTCTTCCTTTTTTATTTCACCTCTCCCCTTTCCCATGAGATCTTGACTGATTTTTTTTGTCACCCCTCCCCTTTCCTGTGAGATCTTATTTTATTTCATCTCTCTTGCCTTTTTGTGAGGTTTTCAGCACCTATCTTTACACGAAATCATACTTTACTTCAGTCTTTCCTTCCTATGAGTTTACTTCAATTCACCCACTACCCCTCTTTATGTAAGGCCTTATGTCTTCCTTCCCCCTAACTCCAGTCCCTATAATTTTCTAAGGTTCTCCCTTCCTATGAAATTCTGCTTTATAAATCTGGCATTATCTTACATGATCTTGCTCTATTTCACTCCAACTTACAGATCTTTTTTTATTTTCACTCTCCTACCTGTGAGATCTTGATTTTGACACCCACCCTCTTATCAACCATAATAATTAATAACTTATCTTGTGCCATAGTGTCATTATTAGTGCCAATGTTGTTGTGCTATGTATAATGTGTGTGTCAGTTATTATTTAGGGTCCTGGTAGTATAGTCAGGTTCATTCTCGACACACAATTGAGAATTCCAGGATCGAATCCCTTATTGGGCTTCAAAGAAATGGTTGGGCACATTTCTTTCACCTAATGCATCTGTTCACCCTAGCAGTGAGTAGGTAAGTAGTGAGTATCCTGGGTGGGGTCAGTAATTCGGCCTGGGTCGGGGAGGGGGGCCTCGACAAAAGCCAAAACATGTATGAATACACTCTGGCTTCCTGTTCCCCGACACAATGAATTATTATTCAGGTTAAGGCCAGAAGTGGATGCATGACTGTGTGGACATTCAGCCACTTGGCTAAGGGGACCATGACAAGCCTAACAGGCTTTCCCTCTCCCTTTAACAATGGAAGCCTATATAATAATGATACACTAAGTCAGAATTTGTGTTTTTATGTCATGTGTTTTGTGTTGCCTAATGTAATACAGTAATCTATTTGCAACAGGTTGCTGCAACAAAATTATTTGGCAAGAATTAACCAGTGTGTTACTGTTTTAGCCAAACTGTACTTATACCAGTAACAACTGCCAAGTTCCTTGAGTTCTAAGTCTTACAATATATAACCTAAATCAGGCTTCTCTGGTAAAGTTAGGTTTTTATTACTTGAAGCCTGCATAGCCATCCCCTACCAGGCTACCCATGAAACTTGAAACTCAAACTATAGCATGATCCTCACACCAACTGTTTCCTATATTTGATGGAAATATTAACAAAATCTTGGAGCTGCCCATTGCTTATAGTGTGCTTATTTGTGTTTTAGTTTGAAAAGTCCAAGTGACTGCAACCTAACTAGAGAAGCTGAATACCAGTGCTTCTGCTTATTTGCAGAAAGTTAGAGTTAGGGTTACACAAAATACGATAGATCCACCACTGTAAAGGCCAAATTCACATTTCCAAACTACTATCTAGGAAATACTTTATAATAATGTATATACAGTATATCAAATTTAAAATCTTTTCATGTGCTGCAAATACCTTAAAGTAATGTTTACCAAGCACTTATAAGGTGTTTCAGCTATTATAAAGATACAAAACTAAATTTTTGTTAATAATCAAATGCCGTCCTTACATCAGCTTTAAGACTCTTGCTATGTGTCAACCAAAAACTTGCTTATACTATTCCTTGCTACATATACTGCCAAAAACTGTAAAGAGATTACTAAAAGGTAATTGTATACCAAATTCACATACACTTGGTTGTAAACTTACATACAAATAAATAATGATAAATAGATCAATATACTTAGCAAATTTTCATCAAGGTCAGATTTACTCATTTAATAATTTAAAAGAGTTAATCCTTTACCATAGACTGCATTATGCTGACAAAATGCTGATAGAAGTGTTTTCCAAGTAATATGAATACTGTAATGAAAAATTAAATCATAATGCGAATGCTACATCATCAGTGGGGTTATGTTATTGTTGTACTGTATATTAAAACATCTGGAAAGCAATGAGCTGTTGTTCTTTAGTGCTATAAATATGGTATGTTTCTCCTAGGCATGGGTCATACTCAGCATATTTACCCAAGTTGTGTATTATATTTATATTTAATATATATATAATCACCTTGGGCAGTGGATGCCTCAAACACCTGTCCTCTGACAGGGAGGCGGATGGACTAATGATTGTACTATGCGTTAGCCTGAAAAGAAACAGTTCCCAAGGGCCCAGATGGGACTTGCCAATCTTTATGGCTGTTTACCACTCTACAGTGGCTGTAATATTTCATTCACGTGCCGATGAAGAGAAACAATAACGTGACTGAAAAATGTTGGTTTGTGATTGTTAGTCAATTGTGACCATTATCAAGTCACAATTGACTTGATAATGGTCCAGAATGGACCAAAACGTCATTGTCTCTCCAATTTCTAGTGTGGTTTGGTCAACACTTCATTCAGCTTGAGTGCCTTGAACACCTGTCCTCTTATGTGGGAGGCAAACTCTCTATTGACTGTACTATGGGTTAGCCTAAAAGAGAAGGTTCCCAAGGCAACTATCTGCTGCCCAGTTAGGAATTCCATATCTCCGTGGCTTCCACTCAAGCACAGAAGGATTAGGAATACCACGCCCTATGTCATATCTTAACCATCTGGGCAGCAATTAATTACCTTGGAAACCTTCTCTTTTAAGGCTAACCCATAGTACAGTCTGTCGAGTGTCTGCCTCCCACGTTAAAGGACAGGTGTTTGAGGCACTTGGTGCCCAAGGTGAATGAAATGTTAAATCCACGGCAGTGTGGCATACAGTTTATATTGTGGTATGTATTAGTAATACCACGACTCAGGCGTGGTATTACTAATCCTTCTTTGCTTGAGTGGTAGCCATGGAGATAGGGAATTTGGGCAGTGGTTAGTTGCCATGGAAACCTTCTCTTTTAAGGCTAACCCATAGTACAGTCTGTAGATAGTCCGCCTCCCACATCAGAAAACGGTCTAGTATAGTACATATTATATGTACTGTACTATATTAGGCCCAGGATTGCTTGGAGAGGGGTAAGTAATGTTCTATTGTATATCTATGTTGTGGTTAAGAAATCTTCACATTTGGCCAAATTCATTTATTTTTTTTATTTTATTTATTTATATATACGAGAGTTGTTACATTCTTGCATAGCCACTAGTACGCGTAGTGTTTCAGGCAAGTCCTTAATCCTATGTTCCCCAGAATATGACCCCACGAAAAATCATTTAACAACCAGGTACCCATTTTACTGTTGAGTTAAACAGAGGCTACGATTAAGGATTTGTGCCCAGTAAATCCTCCCCGGCCAGGATACAAACCCAGGACAAAGCGCTCGCCAAATGCCAGGCGAGCGTCTTAACCACTACACCATGAGGACTGCAAAGCTTCAACGAGGAGGACTTTAACGAGGACTTCATAATGCTAAGCATCAACGTTTTGGTGGTCCATCATTACATATTGATGCTTTCAAGCAAATAGTTACTATAAGTACTGTCTAAGTTTCACGTATCCAAACACTATGGCAACGACCCCTCACCGGGTAAGCCAGACATCCCCATAAGCAGAATTCTTACCTGGGAAGTCCAAAAATTACCATTTTTGCAATTATTTGTACCACAACCAACATAATTTGAATTTCTACACACACACACACACACACACACACACTATAAATAACAAGTATGATTTAAAACAAAATCTTCAGCTTACTTTGTTATAGTTCATCTTCTTGTTTGATACTGTAGATCTTGAAATGTGTAGTTCTTGAAAATTTATGTAACCTAATCAACGGTTATGGAAGTCTGCATTATCCAGCCAAATCTTCGGTTATCTGGATTTCTGTCCGATAATAGGGAAGTTTTGGCAGTAAATTATCTGGACATAATTTTAACCAGATAACCCAAATATTCGATTCAGCAGGCTTTGGATAACTGGGCTCATGCAGTAGTGAACTATCATTTTAGGAGGATGGACTGATATAATTGTATATACAGTATGTCACTAGGAATAAAATACAACATAACCATGTGTAATACTCAGCAGTCTTAAAATCATTCAACAAATTCAAGTTAAATTGATTAAACAAATTGGCCATTGCAGGTATATGGCTGGGAGAAGACAAGTATTTCTTCTTGAGCAGCGACAGTGAAGTGATGAGAGGGAAGAAGGGCCAAAATGGAGTTCACATCTGTAAGACCAAATCTGCCATCATCATTGGATATTACGAGGACCCCATTCAACCAGGACAGTGTGCCAAGGAGGTGGAGAATGTAGCAGAGTACCTGAAGGGCCAGAATTACTGAGTCCCCCTAGAAAGCCTATATAGATTAGATTAAAAACTTCACAGCATCATAATTATGTCTACAAAGAAGATTTGGCATGACATGACAGATGCTCTATCTCATCCCTTCTGGATTCTACAGCCCTGTTTCTATATGAAAATCATGGCGCCAATCTTATTTTTATACATGAAAATCATGGTTCTTAACCATTATTAAAAAAAAACTGGTTCTCTATCAAATTTGTCTGTCCAAACGTGTAAACTACGATGTCACAATACTGATCTTTTAATATAAAAGCCATGGCTCTATATAAGTTTCTTTCAATGAGAAGTCCATTGTTCTATACCTTTGTGAAAACAGATACTGTATAAAATTATAGTTTAACAACCTGTTTTCTGTTAAATAAACGATCCTATTAATTAAAGCAATCATACAATTGGGATAATGATGATATATAATTATAATTTGTAAACTTAATTTGATACATATAATACATTAAAAAGTCCTTTATTTCAGTTTAGTCATACCCTTTTATTGCATGTATCTGAGCAAGAGATGAAAGTAAGAGAGCGGGGAAAGGGAGAGGAATATAGGGCAGAGAAGAGGTGTGAGGGGACTGGCATAGAGAGGGAGAAAGACATAAGGAAGAGAAGGAGAGGGGTACAGATGAAGGGACAGAGGCACAATATACTTATATCACATATAAGAAAAGACTAGGTAGTGAAGTAGTGAAAAGGAAAACAAAAAGGAAAAATAAGTTGCAGGGAATAAGTAATAGCAGAGGAAGTGTAAATAGCAACAGAAGACAGTGTGTGAGGGCTCACAGCAAGGACTGAGTGGTACCCATCAGGGGTGCAAGGGCTGTCTTGAAGGTACCTTATTTCTTCCAAGAGAACAAAGCCTGACCAGGCTGTGGTGGGTATGTGGGGGCCACTCCAAGCAACAGCCTAGTGAATCAAACTCTCACAAGTCAAGCTTGGCCTCGAGCCGGGCTTGGGGAGTAGAACTCCCAGAACCCCAACAACCAGGTATCAACCAGGTATCAACCAGAGGTGAGATTGAGAAAATTGAAGGAAGATGAGAAGTTAGAAGCGAATGGGGAGAAGATTGAAAGAACACTCAGCTAAAAATATGCTTTTAACACTTTAACATTCTGTACTTCAACAGTAAATGTTCTGTTGATAGTTAAATACATCATCCATCTGAGATTTCTGAAGATTTTTTTTAGCATATAAGCACAGTGTGGGAAAAGCTTATCAGGGAACAAATTGAAGTATCAAGCGACCAACTAATGATCTTGAGGTTATCTTGAGATGATTTCAGGGCTTAGCATCCCTGCAGCCCGCTCCTCGACCAGGTCTCTTTTTTGTTACACCCCCCCCCCAGGAAGCAGCTCATAACAGCTGTCTAACTCCCAGGGTACCTATTTACTGCAAGGTAACAGGGCCATCAGGGTGAAAGAAACTCTGCCCAATTGTTTCCGCCTCCACCGGGGATCGAACCCGAAACCTCGGGACTACGAATCCGAAGTGCTGTCCACTCAGCTGTCAGGCCCCTGTCCAGATCACCTTGGCCAACCACACCATCATTCAAGATGATTGCTCTGTTTATGCTAAAAAAAAGACAGCATTGAATGTACAGTAATGAAATGCCATTTTTTGTGGAGAGCTCTGTTGGCTCCCTGAAGCTATCCAAACTGATATGTGCTATATTAGTTTGGGGTCATCAGTCATAGTTCTTATGTGCCTACGAGGAATCATGAGCCAGAACCTGGCCCCCCTCAAAGAGGCGCAGGGAGCAATGGCCTATGAGCACTTTACATTAAAAGTACGTATGTCATAATTGCCATTCCCCAACTAGGGAAGGACCCAGAAAGGCAGGTGAAACTAAACAGACCACTGTCTGGTTAACCTGTGCAATCTGCATCCCAAAAGATTAAAATAACTCTCCTAGAAAGACACCAAACAAGCAACCCTTCATACAACTAGCACTTCCACTTGTTAGCGTGATTCACACTCCCCCCTCCCCTCATAGGTCGGGGAGGGGGAGCTGACAGCGCACCACTCCAGTTCTTGAACGATGAAAAACTGCTGACCAGAGGGAGGGAGTGTGTCATGGATCCCCCTGGGGCTCACCCAGAAAATAGCATTTAATTGTATTCAGTTCTGGTTTTCTGTGGGGAGCCCCCATTGGCTCCCTGAAGCTATCTACCCAAAGATAAGTAAAAGGAGGGACTTCCCCGGGAGGCGACAGCACCGCAGGTCTCAAGATGAAGAAGAGACAAACATCCGCGACAGGTGCCCCAAAGCCACACACGGCTAGGAAGTAACAGTAACATTCACTAGATACCTGGCAGCCAGGACCCCCTATTCAACCTCCAAAACCCCTGCGACCAAATGTCTACCCAAGATATGTTGCTGCTGCGAGAGCAGCATACTTTCGAACATCATGGGTACGAGGGCAGATAGCAGGCTGGCTGGACTTGACGACAATGTGGACAATCTGAGACACAAGCCCTGGAACAGGGAACCAGGGAAACCAGATCTACCCAAAGAGCATTCACCGTTATAGAACCAGTGGCCTGCAGGTAGCGCCGTAAAGCCGCCACCAGTCACATGTGATACAACCCCGGCCTAACCAACCAAGCATCCACGAACAATGGACCCTTCCAGAAGCCCGCTGTCTCATTCTTTGCCAGAAAATAAGGAGAAGGCTACAAGCCACTTGGATCAAATGAACAGAACCCACGGCGTCAGAGAGAGCACGAAGCTGCCCAACCCAACCTCCAGAGGCCAAGGCCAACAAAAACAAGGTCCTTCAAAAGGTATCCCCTAACTGAATGGGCCACAACAAAGCGAGGAGAAGAAAGAAAAGAAATAACACAGTCTAAAGACCAAGAAGGCTCAAGCAGCACATGAGCAGGATGGAGGTGAAAAAATGCATGTGAAAGCTTGCGGAGCGGAACAGAAGTAATATCCACCCCAAATGCAAGCTGGAACAGCTCTGCCAACGCCGCACGATAAGAGATGACAAAATTAGGCATGAGATGCCGACCCTAAAAAAGCCAAGAGAGAGAAAAGACAAAACAACCTGGTCTGAAATCGCCAAAAACCTTCTAAGAGAAAGAAAAGTGACACAGAAAGATTGTCAAGAAACTTCAAACTGTAGCTGGAAAGAAGACCGCAGGTGGGGACACCATCAAAGAAGCCACCTGATCACCTTATAAATGGTGATACACATGCGTCAGAAAGACCAGACGCATAGTGCAGAGCAGTAAGGCAGACCAGCGAGGTACCTCACTAGCCTGACCTGCTGAAAGAGGCAGAGCCACGGAAAAACCACCCGGGTTTAGACACTGAGCAAGCAGTGTCTGAAACCAAGGCTGGGCCAGCTACCATGGACTTAGGGGAACCACTCACCCCGATATGAATCCAGCCGAGCCAGAACCCGGAGCAACAGCTGGACCAGGGCAAAGAGGGAAGGAACCTCCCCACGACCAGTCCTACCAAAAAGCGTTTACTGCGAGGACCTTGCAGTTGGGAACCGGCGCCACATACAATGGGAAATGCCCAGACCATGCCAAATGCAAAGAAGTCCACATCCGGGAGCCAGTACGCCCGACAAAGCCAAAGGAAGGAGGCGGAGTCGATCGTCCACTCTGTGGAAAGAGGCATGAAACATGACAGACTGTCTGCTATGGACGATGGACACACACCCGGAATGTGAACAGCGTGGACAGCTAAACACCAAGAACTCAGCAGAACAGCTACCAGAAGTAATCAGCCCTAAAGCCACAGACCGAAGAGACCTCCCCGGGATGATACAAGGAAACATGGGGAGCAGTCCGAATGGAGCCGGATCACTGAGCCCCCAAGAAAGCCGGATCCATTGCAGCACCTGCCACATAGCTGCAAACACCTGCACCATGCTGTGAGCTGGAAGGAAGGACTGCGCCCAATGCCCCTGGCCAGCCTGGTTAGCACTGATCGCAAAACTCCAACCAAGAAATGAGGCATCTGTGAACACATCAAATGAGGGGGAGAGGAAGGCGCAATGGCACTTAAAAAAAATGAAGAGGAAGCTGAAGATGCAGCAACTGACGAAAGAATACTGGGACACGAACCCAGTGAGAGCAAGAGTGGCGAAAGAGGCCGCTCCGAAGATACCAGAATAGCCTCCGAAGCCAAACCCAGCCCAGCGGAGAAACCAGCAGGGCAAAGTTCAGGCTCCCCCACAGGTGCTTGAGCAACTGTCGATGGACTCGGGTCCCCCTCAAAACAGCTGAAGGCGGGACTGCAACCGGAGCAAAGGCCCAGCCAAGCCCACACTCAGGATGGAACCAACTGGGACTTCTGCCAAGTTACCAGGAATTCAAATCCAGCAAGCTGGGAAAGAACCAGAACCCTGGCAAGCAGACAAGCAAACCGGCAGGAAGCCCACACCAACCAGTCATTGAGGCAGGCTGCCAGCCAGGAAGACACCGGAACCTCGAAATGCATCCGATCAGCACCAAGGGCATCCCGAGTCTCTGCAAGGGGAAGTCAAGAGGAAGAAAACCTCTGAAAACACGAATCCAAGGAAAACAAGGGCACCTGGAAATGAACCTGGGGAAGATCCCTACTTACTGCATTTGTCGATGGATAAGACGCACAATTTTTTTTTATAAAAATGAGTCTAGCGGCTAAAACGACCGTAATACAAACAGGATACCGAGGGCCGTAAATCTGAGAGTTGGATGAGCATACAGGGAAAGGTCGCTAGGCACAAAATAAGTACCCATAATAAAATAATGAAAACAAAGCCAATGACCACAGTCCGTGAACACAAGACTGAGGTGATAATATACAGAAGTACCAGTACCCAGTCTCGTACATAAGACAAGACTGCCCCGGGAACACAAGACCACCACCCACAATTCCTCATGGGGGAACAGACAGGGCAGAAAAATGAATGAATCAATACGATTGGTACACCCATAATGGGACACGGGTGGTAAATGTGTACCCAAAGAAACCACAGATATTATTACAATGGACTTGTCCAGAGGCAGAGTAGTAAGGAAAGGGAAAGCAGGAGGCAGGGACACAGAAATGCAGGAGCTCAAGAAGCTCAGGAATGTGCTGACCATTAAAATGATGGGTGAGAAGCAGGTCCAAAGAGCAAAGCACAACCCTTGCAAGCACAACTAAAGAGAGTACAACAAGGCAAGCACAAACTTACCAAAACTACTTACGACACCTCGGCAGCTATGAGGGAAACACACACCAATTCACGTACCTGCCCACCCCTTTCATAGCAGACATAACCCACACCTGAGACATTGTCAAGCAAAGGCGAAAGACTAAGTCACTGGTAAGAACAAGTCATTAACTAAATAAAAAACACCCCAAAACACGGGAAAAGAAGGATAAAACTTCAACTGCTCAGCCGCCATCTTATCTTGAGGTTATCTTGAGATGATTTCGGGGCTTTAGTGTCCCCGCGGCCCAGTCCTCGACCAGGCCTCCAGGTCGAGGACTTTGCCATATGCAAAGAGTGTGTACCAACAAACCACAGCTGAGGGATGGTGCAATACAATCGAAGCACTACCCTGGCAGCTAGTCGTAGCAACTCAAACTGTAAGCAAAATTCTTGTCAAAAAAATCAGTACTGTAATGAAACCTGGGAGTAGGGATGAGCAGGAGTACCAAAAGCATTGAAAAATAATGTGCAATAAATGTATGACAAACCAAACGAAAAGGTCGTTATATTAATATATACCATACTTTATATATTTTTGTTTTCTCCCAGGACAAAACATCCAAGTAAAAGATGGATGTGCCAGACACGAGGGTGCGTAAATCAAGCTGGCAAATACTGTACTGTAATATTAATTTAGAAAAGGAGGGGGGGAGGGGGGGGGGCATGAAAACTCCATACCCTGTAGCAACAACCCCTGTCCAGGAGGCACAAGGGCCCAAGCCTTCCAAGCTGTCTCCACCCATGCTCTGGGAACCTCCGACAAAGGCCCCAGGGTAGAGCCCTCTTCCACGCTCACCACCCTTGAAGAAAAGGCAGTATCCAGGGATAAAGCTTTCAAGAAGGGAGTTTGCTGGGTTGACCCAGAAACCTCGGATGGAAAACCAGGCTCAACCACCTCCACGCCTGAATCGGAAGGCGCTAAATTCCACCCCAATCCCGAAACCTTCAGACGTTCGGGAGCCAGAAGCAGGGGGGGAAGAGCAGCAGGGCAATCAGCTCGATCAACAGCAATGTCCCAAGACTTTTCCAACACTCTTTCCCTACACATATGGGGCATAACTGGCCGAGTCCCTGCAGTGTTCAATAGAGAACTCAACAAGCACCTTCATAGGATTCCTGATCAACCAGGCTGTGACTCGTACATCAGGCTACAAGCATCCACAGCCTGGTGGATCAGATCAGCAACCAGGAGGCCTCATCAGAAACTGGGCCATGGGGACATTGATCCCCAGAATCTTCAAATAAGAAAACATGATTATTATATTCTTAGAACAAAAAAAAAAAAAATAGTGATTTTACTATCGTTACACTGCATATACACTATATACAGTATAACTAGCTACATTTGCATGCACCATTACGAACCACCGAACCACTGGGCATTTCTGTAATAATCTTATAACTGGTTATTAGAGTTCAGCCAAGTCCTGCATATTTTGCACTAAGTTCTAACAGCACAAATTAAATATGCTGTATATTATTTTCTTCATATTTTAAATGCTTTTTACCATTTTTTTTCAAGTGCAGTATTGTATTGGGCTGTCAATAATATTATTTGTATCAAAGAACATGAAGAATATTGGTACAGACATACTGTATTCATGTTACTATTATGAGTTAAATATTATATGAGTAAATATCATATTCTTTGAACAACAAAACATACTGTTTTTGCTGTTATTATACTATACACACACACATTATATATAAGTATCTACATTTTTGTGCACCATAACTAACCACTAAACTGGTCTAGTTTGCCTAAACACAGCATAGTTTCAACCCGCTAGTCAGCTGACGACACCACCTTCCTCGCTATAATGGCTTCAATATAATATGTGTATTGGTAACTGTTGCCCACTTTTATCTATTGCCATTACAGTATTATCAAAATCTTGGTCATTAACCCTTTAACTGTGCAACGCGCCTGCAGGCCCACGTCTGGGGTGCACTACGTGCTTCCAGGTATTTGTATTTTTCACGTTTCATTCAAAACTTCCGCGGCTACATGGGGTTCACATCAGCTTCCTCAGGGCTCTTGTAAACAGACCCCATCTTTAAAAAAAATCATGGTCCACATTCCCGGGTGTGAGAGCCTCAGTAGTGAGTGAGCAACCAAGGCTGGCGCTCGCAGCATGAACGCACAACACTGCTGTTCAGTGTGTGACCACAGCATCGCCTAATAATGTCAAAATATATATTTATATAACTTGTATTATTTAGCCATGATAGTATTAAAGAAGAGCCTGAGTGTGATAATGACTGGGTACAATGTTCAAATATCAGTGATTCAATGCTGTTCACGATGTTCACAGCGCTAGCCACAGCACCACAGCATTATTTCGTCCATCTAGGAATCTACAAACGACTTCTTAGGTTCCTTTTCAAAATAAACTTGTGGTCAATTATTCATTTACAGGAATTAAAGACCAGGATTGTGGTTATAATTAGCATTGTGCATAGTATTGTGGAAGGAGGAATTTTAGTGAGGGAGGGAGGAAGGGAGAGAATTGAGGTAGCCTCAATGTGTGGCAGCCACTCTTTGTTTTGCTCACCATACTAGCTTCATGGTTCGCTATGGGGAACACACATGTACATGGGTATATACAGTGTGTGTGTGCATATAGTGTAATAATAGCAACAGGAGTATGTTGAGTGGAGCTATTTTGGTGAGGGAGGTGACATCGTAATCGTAGCGTCGTCTGCTGTCTGCTGTGTGATTTCTCATGCAGTGTATGGTGGTCACTGTACTGTTTGGACACAATACTGGCTTACTTGCATAGTTCTGGTAAATAAAACATGTAGATAGGTATATATACATAACATGTGTAAATAGTGTAATAAAAACAACAGCAGTATGGTGGGAGGAGCAATATTGGCGAGTAAGATGTTGGAGTGAGGGAGGGCCTGTCTGGGTGTGGCTGCTCACACTCATGATGTTCTGAATGTGTTGACGGTAAATGTATATAGTGTGACAGTGTATAGTGTGTACATATGTTGTAAATATACATAAATGAACATGAAACATTGGTGTGAATAACTGTATGATGGGAGGAGCAATGTTGGTGAATACAATGTTGGAGGAGTGAGAGGGGGCTGGCTGGGTGTGACAGCTTACACTCGCAGTGTTCTGAATGTGTTGATGGTGAATGTATATACTGTAGTGTGTGATAGTGTATAGTCTGTAAATAGATTGTATATATACATAAATTAGCATGATACATGGTAAATATGTGCAACATATGTGTACACAAGTGTCATGCACGTAACAGTGTCTTCAGACAGTACGGATGTTTTACTGCCATGATATAGTGTACGTGTTTATTATACATAGAATTAGCACGTAAAAACAAATAAAAAGTATTTCGAACTGTGCACAAAAAATGAACATAAATATATTCGCGGCAACTTGTGTGCCCCGCCCCGGGAGCGCACGTTACGGGCGAATGGGGAATGATGATGTCACGCGCCAACTTACGGACCCCATAGCAGCCAAAGTAAGTGCAATTTCAAATTTTTTTTGACATACCCATACTGAGGGAAGGGGTTTTCACACTTTAAAAAAACAACAAAATTTTTTCCAGAGAATTTATTTCCTGCGCACTGGGATGGGGGAAGGGGGGTGTCATATTTGGAGGCGGCGCAGTTAAGGGATTAAGACGAGATCTTTCAAAGGAAGACAGAGAAAGAAGCTGAAACTGAACCTCGTAGAGGCAAAACATCTAAATGAGAGTTGGAGCGAAGAAGAAATCAATTCTCTTTTCTACAAGGTGATAGGGGTAGGTAAGCCTGTGAAATGGTACAAAAAGACAAATCAACAAAATCACTAGCTTAAAAAAGGGGGAGTAAAAAAAGGGGAAATGGAACATGTTTTAAAAAAATTGTATACACTAACATAGATGGAGTGGGATAAAAAATACTGGAGCTAAATGATATAATGTAGTTGGGGATGCCAGACACTGTTGCACTAACGGAGATGAAACTCGAAGATGATATTTTAAATGAGGTCGTATTCCTAAGAGGCTACTCAATTTGGAGAAGGGACGGAAAAATTAGGAAAGGTGGTGGCAATGTTGTGCTGGGGAAAGAACACCTAAAGGTGAACAAAATAATTGCCAATCCACGAGATGACATAAAAGCACTAGAGATTTGTAGTCAGGATGATAAAACTGGTAATCATAAATGCCTACAGTTCACCATAATCCTACACATGGGCAAAGGAGGAGCTGGACAATAAACAAGGAGCGCCTCATAACAATCATGAGAGAGATTATAGCAAGAGCAGATAAAGATAGATCATGACTGCTGGTAGTCGGTGACTTCAACTTGCAATCCAAAGACTGGGAGACCTATGCAGCTGGCTCAGAGGACTTTTGGACCTGTAATTTTGTAAACCACATCCTGGAGACAATTCATGTATCAACATGTTAAACAAGCTACGAGCATGAGGGAAGGGGGATGATTTTTCTGTGCTGGATTTGATACTCACCAGGAAAGAGGAAGATATATTTGAAATTCAGTACCTTACCACCCCCTCGGGCAAAAGTGACCATGTCCTTTTTGGGAATAAAATATGCAATGCATTATAATCTAGAAGAGAATGAGGAAAATGAAGCACTTGAAAAACCTGATTTCAGGAAAGGACATTATGGGGAGATTAGAAAGATCTTTAATTAATTAATAATTAATTTATTGTGTCAGGGAAAAGGCAGCCAGTTTATACGTACAGTACATGTTACACTTATATCGAGGGGGTCCCCCCCTCCCACAGTCAAATTACTGACCGTTCCCAGGATGCAACCCCATAAGAAGCTAACTCCTGGGTACCTATTTACTACTAGGTGGACGGAGATGAACCACGAGAGGTTAAGAAATGTGCCCAATTATTTCTGTCCAGTCTGGAATTTAAACTTGGAATTCTCAATTGAGAGTCAAGAACAAACCCAACTGTACTACAGGGACCCTAATGAAATTAATTGAAAAGATTTGCTGTTAGGCAAGGAAGTAAATGCGATGCATGTCAAGTTTTGTGAAATATATGATAAAAGGCACAAAAATATTTATACCAAAACAAAAATGCAGAATTAGGAATCAGAATGGGTTCAACAGAAATTGCGAGAGGGTCAGAGACCAAAAGACATAAAAATGGAACCAATAAAGGAAGAGGTCAAACCCTCAAACACACCAGGGATACAAAGGAGGAGCTGGACAAAAAACAAGGGGGCCTTGTTTATTGTCCCCGAAACAAAGACAATATTTATTGTCCCCGAAAGCACAAAACAACTACACAGCAGTGAGAAGAGAGGCAGAAAGAAATGTTGAGAAAGGGATAGCGAACAAATGAAAAACAGAATAGGCGTATTCTATGAATACTGTACATTAAAAATAAACTGCAGGTAAGGGAAACTGCAGGTTCAGTGGTTGAAAATAGAAAACAAATTTATGGGAAAATTAAAAGAATGTGTGTAACATTGAATATACAATTCCAAAGTGTGTTTGTGTAAAATTACATTTTCATAGAACCAGACACAATAAGAATTCCAGACAACATAGAGCAAATACTCTAGGGATGCAGTGGAAAAAGTGCTCAAGGAGCTAAGTAAGAACAAAGCAATTGGCCTAGATGGAGTTTCACCATGGGTTCTGAGAGAATGTGCACCTGAGCTCAGCATTCCACTTCAATTATTTTCAGGGCATCTCTGTGTAGAGTCCTGGCACATATATGGAAAAAGGCTAACATAGTTCCAATCTACAAATGTGGCAGCAGGAAGACCACTTTAATTATAGACCTGTGTCACTGACAGAAGTAGTGGTCAAAATATTGGAAAAAAAAACAAACAAACTAGCATTGAATGTAATGAAATGCCATTTTCTGGGTGAGACCCCAGAGACTCTTCAGAGCTATACCAGACTGATGTGTACATATTAGACCGTGGAAACAGTCAATCGATGGAGTTCTAAGCTTACCAGGGACCAGTGCCAGAACCTGTCCCCCTCAAGAGAGGCACAAGGTGCAATGGCCTATAGACACCCCCCCATGTAATTAGAAGCAGTCTATGTCTGTTATCTACCAGGTCAGGCACCCAGGACAGTAGAAATTTAAAAAAACAAACTACAGCTGGTTAAAAATTGCAAACCGAAAGCTGAACAAGCAAGCAGAACTCCCCAATTGAAAACAAGTAAACGAGCATGACGTTACCACAACTGCTGCACTGCTATCTGCACAACTCCCCTCTTCCCGGGAAGGGGAAGGGGGGGTTCCCAGACCTCCAGCCCCAGCTACCCAACCTCAGTTCAGAAGCTGAATATCAAACAAGCGAAAAAAACGCCAATCAGAGGAAGGGAGGGAGGGAGAGATGCCGAGGAGCCTCTGGGTCTCACCCAGAAAATGGCGTTTCATTACATTTAACGCTGGTTTTCTGTGGAGAGCCCCTTCGGCTCTCCAGAGCTACCCAACCAAAAATAAAGGAAAAATGCGACTTATTCGGGAGGTGGCTGTCACTCGCTCCTCGACTCAAGGTCAAGACAACTGGCTGCAACCTGTGACCCAAGGGTACACATACCTGAGAAGGGCCAGGAACATTAATGAGGTGCCGTGCGGCCAGGTTAAATGTGGGGCTCCGCTATTTCCAAAGTTGTTGAAGCGTCGGTAATATTTCAAGTAACATGCAGGTAAGGTATGTTTTATATAACTAAAATGAAATAAAGTTCATTGTGTAATTGGGTTCCAAGTTAGTGTTGCGCCGACGATTAAGCCAGCTGTTGGCTGCTGCATGGCTGATGCGTGAACACGGTCTGATCAAGTTCAGATGGGTGGAAAAAATTGGTTCAATTCTTCGTATTGGGAAATATTTTGTCTATCAATCAATGATTGTTAATGATTTCTCAACAAAATTTAGGGATGTGTTTTGTTTTACCCTGTACAGTACAGGTAATTTATTTTTGCTATTTTTAATGTTGCGACACAGGCTGTGGCGGCCAGACCATGGAATGGCGATCGAGCCTTGTCACTAACCCAGGGCTAGCAAAGATGATATCTTGTAAGTTTACCTCTTCTGTGCTAATGATAGAATATACATTTGCAGAGACTAATATGTAGCTATTGTTGAAAAAATAATAATATGTTGTAATACTGTAATAAAATTGATAAACTGACTTAATTTTTTTATGAAGCTGAAGATTACGAAGCTGTGAAGATTATGTCATCCTCTGTGGCGCTTTTGTATTGTTCAGTATACATACAGTATGTACACTTATTTTCAGGTATTCACTTCACGTAACAGCTAAGTCAACTATTAATTCGCATGCGAGTAATGCACTGCACTTTAGTAAAAAAAAAAATGTTGACTAACAGCTGTAATGCACTTGAACAATTTAAACTTATTTCTATATTTACACTGTGTACAGTATAGCTTCTTGTCAAGGCTTAACACTTTAGTCCGGGTATGACGCTGCATTGCGTCATCCGTTTACTGTCGGTAATCTCGGGGATGACGCAGCATTGCGTCATCCACTAAAATAATTGCCAAAAATCAGGTTTTTATCCGATTTTTTGGGGACTGTTTGGTAACTGTCAACAAGCTGAATGCAATCTGTGACTACAATACAAACATGAAAGGTGTTGATCACTTTGACCAAATGATCAAATATTATCACTTCATAAGGAAAACTCACAAATGGACGAAGAAAATGACCATCTATTTTGTGCAAATGGCTATCTACAATGCTTATGTGATGTACAACTACTACACAACAAATATTAAACTATAATACTACATATACTAAAATACTAAATACTAAACATTTGTGGGCAGGAATTGTGAGTGTAGCTGGAAGGTGTCTGGGCGCTCACTCGCGGTTAACGCATGGCCTGTCTTCAACTCGTTGGCGGGTGGAGCGTGACCAGATTTTTTATTTTATATGCTAATGTTCCTCTAGAGAATTCTATTGTGAACCCATTGATACCAAAATGAAAGATCTAGGACGAAAACTGAGGGGAAAAGAGTGAAGACATTTTATCGCTTTTGCGCGCTCCTGGGTAACTCGTTCGCACTTTCTCTGTTTGCTGCGGGTAATTAGCCGGGCTTTTGGAGTTCATATGCATTTAGTGCTGTAGAGAATTCTATTGTGAACACAATGATACCAAATTTTATCTCGTAGGACGAGAATTGAGGTGACAAAGTTGAAGAGAGTATACACTTTTCAGAATTACCGCGCACTCCCGTGAAACGCTGGGACCCACATCGCATAGTTGAGGGGTGGCGCGACGGGTGCGCCAAAGTGTTAATTATTCATTAACACCTACAATGCTGTAATCTATCAACACTTTTTACACTAATTTATATGCATTTTGATCATATTTTATATCATCGTTAGTGGATGCTGCACAACTTGTTGATGGGAATTCAGCATCGGCAGGTGCGGCAGGGCTTGTAGGGCACCCGTTGCCAGTGGATGCTGAACTACTTGTCGATGGGAATCCAGCATTGGCGGGTGCAGTATGGCTTGAAGGGCATTTGTTGCCGGCGGATACTGAATGACTTGTGGATGGGAATTCAGCATTAGTGGGTGCAGCATGGCTTGTAGGGCATTCGTTGCTGGCGGACGCTGTACGACTTGTTGAATCCCCAGTGGGTGAAGCATGGCTTGTAGACGAAGATTTTTCACGGATCATTGAAATCATGAATTTATCAATTTTTGTTTGAATCTGATTACAGTCTCAGCACGTTAGCCAGAGATAATGCCCTTCAAAATTGAAGCCAGTTGCGCGAATTCACAGTAAACAATGAGAAGACATGCCCTGACACAGTGCATTCATGTCCTTGGGGGAAAAAAAATACCTAGTGCCTATACTATAAAAGGTATTTAATAAGAAAATAAAGAATTTTGCTCAATAACAATTGTTTCCAAATATTTTATTAATACAGTAATAATTTATAATTTGCTTCATTAAACTGTGTCTTTTAAAAAAAGAAAAGATTTAATTTACGATTGAGGTCAGTGGGTGCTTGCCATGTGAGGGCGTGCCGATGCCAAAATATAGCCAATACCAACCTACAATTTTATCAACGGCCAGACCGGTATATGAGGTTCCAGATACTGGTCATTAGAACTGGCGGAACGGTAAAAGGGGTAGACCGCAGGCTGACTGGACCAAACAATCCTGAGGATGACCTTGGAGACCTGTGCCCTGGAAAAGGGAAGAAGGGAAACCAGGTCAATCCAAAGCACGTCCCCTGCCACGGAGGCCGTGGCGTGCAGGTAACGGCTTTGAGCAGCAATCAGACATAAAACATGATGAATTCCCGGCCGAACCAATGACGCATCAACAACCCAAGGACCCCTCCGGAAATCAGCCATCTCATTTTTCGCCTGAAAAGAAGGAGACGGCTGCAAACAAACTGACCACCAGGACAAAAAAAAGCAGAAAACCCTGCGCTGGAGGAGAGCATGAAGCTCCCCGACCCGACCCCCAGAGGCCAATGTCAGCAAGACAAGAGCCACAGAAAAACAGTCCTGAACCGAAGGGGCCACCACAAACCGAGAAGAGAGAAAAGAGAGCACCTGGTCTAAAGACCAGGACAGCTCAGGCGGCGCATGAGCAGGCTGGAGGTGAAACAACACCCGAGAAAGCTTGTGGAATGGAGCAGAAGTGACATCCACCTTGAATGCAAGCAGAGGTGGCTCTGCCAGCGCTGCACAATATGAAGCGACAGTATTCGGCATAAAATGATGGTCCTGAAACAACCAAGAGAGAGACAGGACAAAACAACCTGAACAGAAATCAAAGACAACCTACAAAAAGACAAAAAGTGCCAAAAGGACAACCAGGAAACTTCATACTGCCGCTGAGATGAAGCGGTCGCAGGTGGGACATCATCAACAAAACCACATGATTACCATACAAGTGCTGATAAACCTGCGTGAAAAAGACCAAACCTGAAGAGCAGAGGAGAAGATCGAACCAGCCACTTACCGGAATGGATTGATCTGCTGAAAGAGGAGCAGCCACGGGAAGGCCCTTGGGTTCGGACACCGAGCAAGCAGCGCCTGAAATCAGGGCAGGGCCGGCCACCAAGGGGCCAACAGGACTACTCTCCCCTGGTAAGTCTCCAAGCGAGCCAGGACTTGGAGCAACAACCAAACCGGTGGGAAGAGGTACAGGTAACTCCACTTCAACCAGTCCAATCAAAAGGCATTGACCTTGACGGCCTCGCAGTCAGGGAAGGGCGCAGCATATACCGGAAGACGCCTCGACCAAGCTGACGCGAAGAAGTCCACGTCTAGGCATCCAAAATTCCAGCAGAGCTAACGGAATGAGTCAGCATCGACTGTCCATTCGGTGGATAGGGGAATGAAATGAAACAGGCTGTCTGCCAGTACATTGGACACTCCCTCAGGACATGAACTGCCAGGAGAGCCAAACCCTGAGAACTCAGCAGACAAGTCACCCAGAGCGACCTGCCCCAAAGAGCCAAGGACCGCATCGAATTCCCACGGTTCAGACGATGAACCACAGGGGAGCAGGCCGAATGGAGCAGGAGCGTCGAGCCGCAAGCAGCTCGAACCCTTTGAAGCGAATGCCACACACTGCTGTAAATTCCTGCGCCATGCTGTAAGCCCAATGGAAGGACAGACCCCACTGACATTGGTCGGCCTGGTAAGCACTGGTCATAAAGCCCGAGACGAGGCATCCGTTAAAACATCGAGCGAGGGTTCGGGTAGGCACCACGGCACAGAACCCCGAAAAACCCAAAGAGGAAGCCGGCAACGCAGCAGCCGACACAAGGCCCCTAGGGTCCGAACCCAGCAATCTCAAGAGAAGCAGAAGGGTGTCCTTGAAGTAACCAGAACAGCCGACAAACCCAGATCTGACCTGACGGGTAGACCAGCATGGCGAAGTTCAGACTCCCGCACAGCTGCTCGAACAACTGATGCGTGACTCGGGTGCCCTCCAGAAACAGCTGAAGGCGAGACCACAGCAGCAGCAACACCTGCGATGTGGTGGAGGTTGCTCCACACCTCTGATGTGGTGGAGGCATCAGAGCGGCGAGATGTCACCAGCGGGATTCCACAGGAATCTGTACTTGGACATATCCTGTTTCTAATATATGTAAATGACCTTCCAGAGGGCATAGACTCATTCCTCTCAATGTTTGATGATGATGCAAAAATTATGAGAAGAATCAAAACAGATGAAGATAGACAGAAACTACAGGACGACCTGGAAAAACTGGTGAAATGGTCTAGAAAATGGCTACTAAAGTTCAATTCAGGAAAGTGCAAAGTAATGAAATTAGGCAAAGGGAACAGAAGGCTGATTACAATGTACCATCTGGGAGGTGATAGCCTGCAGGAGTCAAATAGAGAAAGATCTGGGGGTTGATATCACACCGAACCTGTCTCCAGAGACCCACATCAAAAGAATATCATCAGGGGCATATGCTAGACTGGCCAACATAAGAACTGCCTTTAGAAGCTTGTGTAAGGAATCATTCAGGACCCAGTATAGCACTTATGTAAGACCAATCCTGGAGTATGCAGCTCCAGTCTGGAGTCCATACCTAGTTAAACACAAGACGAAGTTAGAGAAGATTCAGAGGTATGCCACCAGACTGGTCCCGGAACTGAGAGGAAATCCTCACATCCCTGGAAAACAGAAAACTAAGGGGAGACATGATAACCACCTACAAAATTCTCAGGGGAATTGACAGGGGTGGACAAAGACAAACTCTCTAGCACGGGTGGAACACGAACAAGGGAACACAGGTGGAAACTTGGTACTGTACCTAGATGAGCCACAGAGACACTAGAAAGATTTTTTTCAGTGTCAGAGTAGTTAACAAATGGAATGCATTAAGTAGTGATGTGGTGGAGGCTGACTCCATACACAGTTTCAAATGTAGATAAGATAGAGCCCAATAGGCTCAGGAATCTGTACACCAGTTGATTGACAGTTGAGAGGCGGGACCAAAGAGCCAGAGCTCAACCCCTGCAAACACAACTAGGTGAGTACCGCGGGAAGGACAAGGAAGTGGTCCGAGAGTCCCACACAAGACCCAGCCAAATCCAAACCTGAGAGGGAACCAAATGAGACTTCCTCCAGTTCACAAGAACCTGAACCCGGCGAACTGGGAAAGAACCAAATCCCTGGCGAGCTGACACGCTGACTGGTTGGGAGCCCAGACCAGCCAGTCGTCGAGGAAAGCCAGAACCCGAACCCCCTAACAGATGCAAACGAGTCACCATGACCTAGGTAAGGCACGTGAACACGTGAGGTGCCAGATTTAAGCCGAAAGGAACGTAAGAAAAATGGTAAGCCTGTCGCCCCACAACAAAACCGAGCTAGTCCCCAAACCCCGGATGAATCAGGACGTGCCAATATACGCCCCAGAGGTCCAGGAACACCATCCAAGTGCCCGGCTCCAAAAGCACCCAGACCTGGGACAGAGTGGTCATCCGAAGGAAGGGGCAAAAGACTCAGGGGTTCAGACAAGACATGTCCAAAATGAACCAGACGTTTGCACAGTCCCGTTTCGGAACTGGAAACAGGCAGGAAACCTACCTGAGGTACGCCGTCATTTTGACCACGCCCAAGCGAACCCATTCCAGGATGACCCGACAGAGCACAGGGAAAGAGGACTATCCTGCCAGACCCGAACCCCCCTGAAGTAGGAAGAGCCAACACTACCAAGGCTGGAGGAAACGACCCAAAATGCCCCGAATCATGGGCCCAGGCAAGAACAAACAGCACGAGCCTCCCTCTCATCGCCCCTGTCAATCAGGCGAACTGCGAAAAGGCCGACGACTGCAAACTAAAAGCTGAACCCCTGCGAAGTGTGCAAGCACGGGGACCTAGCGGAGGGCCATCAGAATCATACAAATGGTCCTACAGCCACACCAGGCAGATTCCCACCCGGCAAAACCAAACCAAACCAAAAGAAAAACCCCACAAAAGCACAATGTCCTCAGTGGAACAGAACCGGTCGTTATTGCGTATGTATATCAGACAGAACCTTGCGCCCCAGCCAGCAACAATAATACCTCCTATCCAAGGTCAAACAGGAGTAAGAATCACCCCAGCTGAACCTCAAGGGCAGGCAATCACCAAGCAGCGACAGAACCACATGGAGGTAGTCTCTCCTGAAAAGCTCATGGACGATAACCCTAAGCCACAAAGGCAGTACTTACAGGGCACCTAGGGAAGGTGGCGCTAGGTGCATGCAGCCCCATTACTCTTGTGTTACTCCTGGCTCACACATCCCCAACACAGAAGAACAACACCGCTATGCAGCACTGCTCAAAGGATAGATGGTGGCGGTCGATCGACCGCCACCAACACAACATCCTCTTGAACTGGGGTTGGGTAGCTGGCACGGGAGGTCTGGCACCCCCCTTCCCCCTCCCGGGGAGGGGGGAGTTGCGCAGACAGTGGCACGGCGGCTGTGGTGACATCATGCTTGTTTACTTGTTTTCGATTGGGGAGTTCTGCTTGCTTGTTCTGCTTTCAGTTTGCAATTTTTAACCAGCTGTAGTTTATTTTGTAATTCCTACCTTTCTGGGTGCCTGACCTGGTAGATGGCAGACAGACTGCTTCCAATTACATGGGGGTGTCTATAGGCCATTGCTCCTTGTGCCTCTCTTGAGGGGTGCCAGGTTCTGGCTCTGGTCCCCGGTAGGCTTAGAATGCCATCGATTGACTGTTGCCATGGTCTAATACATACACATCAGCCCGAATGGCTCTGGGGAACCAAAGAGGCTCTCCACCGAAAATAATTAAAACCAAATGGTAGAACACCTGGAGAAATATGAAATGAAAACAGACAAAATGGTTTTTGATCTGCAAGATCCTATGTAACAAATTTATTCAGTTTCTATGATCGAGCCACAGAGATTTTACAGGAAAGAGATGGTTGGGTTGACTGCATCTATCTGGACCTAAAAAAGGCTTTCGACAGAGTTCCACATAAGAGGTTATTCTGGAAACTGGAACATATTGGAGGAATGACAGGTAGGCTTCTAACACAGATGAAATTATTTTTATAACTGACAGAAAAATGAGGGCCTACATGAGAGGCAATGTATCAGTCTTGGGAAATGTCACAAGTGGAGTACTGTACCACAGGGTTCAGTTCTTGCACCGGTAATGTTCATTGTCTACATAAACGATCTATCAGAAGGAATACATAATTATATGAACATGTTTGCTGATGATGCTAAGATAATAGGGAAGAAAAGAAACTTAGAAGATTGTCATGCCCTTCAAAAAGACTTGGATAAAATAAGTGTATGGAGCACCACTTGGTAAATGGAATTTAATGTGAATAAATGCCATGTTATGGAATTTGGAATAGGAGAACTGAGACCCCACACAACCTATAAATTATGTGAGAAATCTTTAACCACTGTGCTGTGCCAAGTTTATTGTGAAATTCCCCCTGTGCGCATGAAATAAAGTGTTACCAAAAAATTCTTTTTTCTTAGTAAAATGATAAATTCCCTTCCCTGAACATGTCTATGTAAAAATAAATACCAAATTCCTCTTACTTTGGCTGTAGGGACTAGGACAAGGTGCGCTGTGACGTCATCAGGGCCTGGTGGCCCATCCATGAATCGCCCAGACACGGTCGCAGGGGCCATTCAAGCACCGGGTGTTGCCCCAAATATATTTTCAATTATTTGTTCTATGTATATCCAATGCATTTTTTTTATCATATATGATGCATAATTGTGTCCTTTACAATATGTATACAGTAGAACGTTCATAATGTTCCATGGAACTGTGATACATGTGTCAGTAATGTGTCCACAATAAATGTTTATTGTTACAATATTACTTGGTAAAATTCACTAAAATTACAATATGTACAGTTTCACACACTATTTACACAGTAACACACTGTATTACACACTCAGTACTTCAGAAGAGAGTAATAATCAATAAAGTAGTCCATGGTGCACAGCACGACTTCGCTCTCGTTGCACCAGGTACAGATAAATTTTCGCTTCCTGTTTCTTCATTCTGTGTGCTTGCAAATAACGCACTCACGTACACCCTTGGCTTTAGTACTGTACTTGTAGGTTGTATGTAGCCAAGCTTGTAAAGCATAAGGTAGTATTGAAAAGATTATAGGAAAAGATCAATTTGAAAGATAGTCTTGAAAAGATCAATTTGAAAGATAGTCTTGAAAAGATCGCTTTGTATGGTCCCACACAGGAAGAGATTCAGCTTGCCTCAAAGAGTGTCCGTCAGTCAGAAAGAGATTCAGCTAGCCTCAAAGAGTGTCCATCAGTTAGGAAGAGATTCAGGTATTCTTGAAAATATCTATTGAAAACACCACCATGGAAGCTGCTAACACTGTTTATCTATGCTACTTGTATCAGATGCATCATTGAACATAGAAAACGATTAATCTATGTATCATCTAAATATATTGGGGATAGCATAGGATTGCAAGAGTGACGCTCAGAGTTACAACTGGATGCGCTCGCTGTATCGTCCTCATAGGTGCTGTATCACTTGCATCCGACCTTTGTGTTAGGTCCTTATTGCACCCAGCTTCACCAATATTATGACCCTTATGTTCTTCAAACAATATGGTTTGAATTTCACCGACAGAGCATTATCTTTCAACACCGCATCAGACAGGTATTTGGGAGCCAGAGGCGCGTGCGCCACCCATGGTTGCTCATTCAGTACTAACACAGCCAGCAGTCCTAGGGCATTCTGGGAATTTTTTCCAAGATGGCTGCTTCTCACTGGAGGTCCTAAGAGTCCATTTCGTACACAACCAACTTCGCACACATTTAGAATGGGTACGGAAAAACAAAAAAAAAAGAGTTTTCTCGGTTGGCGCAGTTTCCCGTTGACCGAGAATACTCGGCTGGCGCAGTTAAGTGGTTAAAGAATTCGGATAGAGAGAGAGATCCAGGAGTGGTTCTAGATAGAAAACTATCACCTGAGGACCAAATAAAGAACATTGCGCGAGAACCCTATGCTACACTTTCTAATTTTCAATTTCAAAATTTTGCAATTTTCAATTTCTAAAAGCAATTTCAGAATTACTTTTAAATACAGTACATGGATGGTGAAATACCAAAGAAAGTGTTTATGATTTTTGTTAGACCAAGGCTGGAATATGCAGTGGTTGTATGGGGCCCATATCTTAAGAAGCACATCAACAAACTAGGAAAGGTGAAAGACATGCAACTAAATGGCTCCCAGAACTGAAGGACAAGAGCTACGAGGAGAGGTTAGAGGCATTAAACATGCCAAAACTAGAAGATAGAAGGAAAAAGAGGCGATATGATCACAAAGTACAAAATAGTAACAGGAATCAATAAAATTGATACGGAAGAATTCTTGAGACCTGGAACTTCAAGAACATGAGGTCATAGATTTCACACTTTCAGTGGCCCGGCAGGTAGTCCGCCGCGCATTGCAAGGTAGGCTGAGTGTTGTCCGTGAGCTCACCACCACACACGAATGTTTATAATCTTTTCAGCTTTCTCACCTCAATTTTTGTGCTACTTCATTCAATTTGGTATAAAATTGTTTGCTCTAGAATGCTCCAAAGGAATATTTGCATATAAGAACAACGTTACCAATACCATAAATAAAGCACATCGTCATGTGAATAAACCAGCGTTAAATGTAATGAAACGCCATTTTCTCAGTAGAGCCCCGGAGGCTCCCTGAAGCTATTGGACTGATATAAGCTAATATTAGTACGGGGCTTCAGTCACATGGAGTTGTCAAGTCTGCCAGGAACCACTAGCGAACATGGTTCCCTAAGAGAGGTGCAGGGAGCAATGGCCTATGAAACTCTTATGTATACAAGTAATCATGTTTGCCATTGACCGGGGTTGTGCACCCAGAAAGGTAGGTGCTCCAAAACAGCCCCTCTTGATAGAAAAACTGCAATCTGAGACCGAACAGAGGCTAGAAACTCCCCCAAGAAAAACAAGCTAATAAGCCACACATAATCACACAGTGGCACCCCCAGAGGGGGAGAGGGGGGATCCCGGCCTACTGAGCCGGCAGCCGGTCCATCAGTTTGGTGACCGAAAAACGAAAAGAAAACTGCGGACTAGAAGGGAGGGTGCCATGCAGCCCCTGGGGCTCTATCCAGAGAATGCTGTTTCATTACACTCATAGCTGGTTTTCTGTGGGGGAGCCCCATCGGCTCCCTGGAACTAACTACCCAAAGAGTAGGAAAATAGGGACTGACCCAGTAGGCAGCTGCTCTGCACAATTCATAATGAAGACAAGGCAACTGGTTGCAACCGCTGCGCCACGGCGACTGTTATGACCCTGGGTTCCTCAGTGGAAACCAGAGGTCAAAAGTGAGCTATTAAACTTTCTTATAGTACAGTTGAGCGCATCACGAGTGGCAATTGTTTGTATCTTCCCTGCCAGACGTAAGACTATTCTTGTTTTTCAAAGAGCATTTAAAGACTGAGCTGGGGGTTGATTATTAAATAATAACATAGGCACCAACTATGCTTACTAATACTTTCTAATCATTTGTAAAGTAAACCTGAGTAAACTTGGTATAGGGCTGCGGTACGATTAGTTGAGCAGTCTGCCGGCAGCAGCCAGCTGGGGGGATGGAGAGAGAGACTCCATCTTTTTTCTGAGCTGGCATGGTGTGGACAGGAACCTCCTACCCTTCCTCTTCGTTTCCTTATTTTCTGTGTCTTGTTTAAGTACATTATTCCATGTCTGGCATACTCATGTTCTATGTGTAGAGTAGTATGTTTTGTGTGTAGTAGGTGTGTTTAGAGTTTATGTTACTAGTTATTCTAAAGGGGGTCCCATTGGAACCACGTGGTCCCCTACCCTAAGCTGACTCTAACTTCAAGTTATTCAGTAGTAGAGCTTTACCCTAGCTTGTGTTCAGTGTAAAACCTTGTATCCTGCCTATGTGGACCAAGGCTCTTAACGTAAGGTAGTGTGGTAAAGTTATTATTATTATTGTTATTGGTGTGAATGTATATGGGGGGCTGTTAAGGGGTTAATAAATAAGTAAATTAGAACAGAGTATCCCTTCTTCCTGTGTGGGAGTGCATTGATCAACCCTTAGACTGACATATATGGTCTAGTAGCAAGTTATTATTACTGTGGATAGTTTATTTTGGGGGCCAGGCCTTTTAGCTCTCCCATATTGGATCACTCTGTCTTCTAACTACCCTTACCCCTTAATAGAACCAGTTCCCCCCATAGCAAGCCCACCATTTATTTTTATAACAGCGACAACAAGACCATTTTTATCGCGAAATGGAGCCGCAGAAAATGCCCCGGGTTCAGACACCGAGCAGTGCCTGAAACCAAGGCTGGGCCGGCCACCATCGGATCAGAAGGAGAAACCTCACCCGATAGGACTCAAGCCAAGTCAGAACCCGAAGTAACAGCTGAACCAGGGACAGGAAGTACAGGTAACCCCACCTAGACTAGTCCTGTTGAAAAGCGTCTACAGCGATGGTCTCGCAGTTGCAGAAGGGTGCCACATACACGGGGGACACCGCAACCATGCCGACATGAAGAGGTCCACCTTCTGGGGCCTGAATGTCCGGCAGAGCCAACTGAACAAGGAACCATGACAGGCAATCCGCCAGGACGTTGGACACACCCCGGATATGAACCACATGGGGAGCTAAGCCCCGAGAATTCAGCAGAAGAGCCACTCTAAATGACCAGCCCCAAAAAACCATGGACCACAGTGGTTCATTGCCTGCGGTTCAGGCAATGAACCACTGGAGCACAGTCCGAACGGAGCTGGATCATAGAGCCCCAAGCGAGCCGAATCCAAAGCAGTGCAAGCCACGTTGCTGCAAATTCCAGCACCATACTGTGAGCCCGAAGGAAGAACGGAGCCCATTGCCCCTGGCCAGTCCGGTGAGCACTGGTCACAAAACCTCAGCCTAAAGAGGACCATTCATGAACACATCAAGGCAAGGCTCCAGAAGGCACCAAGACACCGAGCCCCGAAAAGCCCGAAGAGGAAGCCGGCAATGAAGCAGCTGACGCAAGGCCTCTGGAGGACAAACCCAGCGATCTTGAGAGGTGGAAGGGACGGCCCCGAAAGAATCAGAACAGACGTGGCAACCAAACCCAACCCAGTGGGTAAACGATCACAGCGAAGTTCAGACTTCCACACAGCTACTCGAGCAACCGCTGAGAGACTCGAGACCCCCTCAGAAACAGATGATGGTGGGACTGCAGCCGCAGCAACGCTGCCTGAGGGAGAGACAGGGACTCTGTCCAAGAATCCCAGACAAGGCCCAGCCAATTCCAAACCTGAGGTGGGACCAGATGGGACTTCTGCCAGTTCACCAGGAACCTGAACCCGGTGAGCTGCGAAAGAGCCACACCCCTGGTAAGCAGACATGTCGTCATGGTAGGCCAAAACCCGAACACCTAGCAGACGCAGACAGGCCTCCACGACCCAGATAAGATGCATGAAAATGTGAGGGGGGGGGGGGGTACCAGATTCAGCCCAAAGGGAAGGCAATGAATACGGTAAGCTTGCCACCCCACCACAAAACCTAACCAGTCCCTGAACCCCGGTTGAATAGGGACGTGACAATAAGCGTCCTGGAGGTCTAGAGACACCATCCAAGAACTCTAACCTGAGATAGAGTGATCAAGGGGCAAGGATTCCAAGGGTTCAGAGCCACAGATCCGTACAGACGCTTGCCCCGCCAGCCCCAAACCTGCCACAGGGAAGGAGCTGTCCAATTCCATCGTAGGCCGGAAGACATGACCTGAAGCGCACATGAATCGTGGGTCCAAGAGTGGGCAAACAAAGCCAGTCTTTCCCTCAGGTCTATGGGACGACCTTTCCGAGACTCCAATTTGGGCGCAGAGCGATCACTGCACCGACCAGACGAAGATGGCTCCGGAACAGGCACCGGTTCAGAAACTGGCAACAAGAACCCACCTCGACCAGTAGATACCCAAACCCTAGCACGACTTCTCCGGGAAGCATGAGAGTGCACACTCCAGACAACTAACATATCCCAGAATCCTCCAAACCAGGGCGCAGGGTAGAGCCATCCTCAATGCCCTCCATCCTTGAAGAAAAGGCAGAGTCCAAGGAAAAGGCAACAGAGAAAGGGTCCTGCTGGAAGGACCCAGAAGCCTCGGCAGGAGGAACAGGCTCGAATACCTCCATCCCTGTATGGAATGGGGGAGCCGGTCGGCCGAGTGGACAGCACGCTGGACTTGTGATCCTGTGGTCCCGGGTTCGATCCCAGGCGCCGGCAAGAAACAATGGGCAGAGTTTCTTTCACCCTATGCCCCTGTTACCTAGCAGTAAAATAGGTACCTGGGTGTTAGTCAGCTGTCACGGGCTGCTTCCTCGGGGTGGTGGCCTGGTCGAGGACCGGGCCGCGGGGACACTAAAAAGCCCCGAAATCATCTCAAGATAACCTCAAGAAGATCCCTGGAGCAGACCGAGTTTCATTCCCAGCTAAACCTTGTTCAGACCCCGAAACCCTCAGATGTTTAGGAAATGGCAGCAGGGGGGGGGGGGAAAGAACTGTGAACCACATCAACAAGGGACGGACGAAAGAGTGCTGACTGAACCAATGTCGAAGGGACCAACACCCCAAAGTCCGGGTCCCTAAAACCAAAACTGGGCAGTACCGGGGCATTTGAGCAGGCAACCAACCTAGCACATTGCAGTAACCAACCTAGCACGTTGCAGCAACCTGAACCTAGTATGAGATGCCAATGCTGCTTGACCCTGAAGCTCAGCTACAGCAGAATGGGTAAATTGGAGTACTAGTGGAGAACAAGTCTTGAAAGACTCCGGGTCGAAGGTGTCAGGAACCCAACAAGCAGAATGACAGAGGCAGAACAGATGATCGTCACCCTGAGACAGGGGCAACGAACAACCTACTTGCACAAGGCAAGTTTGAAGGACACATCCATCGGTCAATCAAGCCACAACGGGGGTTTCCAGGGCTCGTAGAGGGATGTATCCCAACGGGAAGTCCAGGCACGGGTGCTGTCAAAGTCAGTTGTAACCCCCGTATATTATCCGGGCAAACTGACCCCGGTGAGGTGAGCAACCTCAGAGGCCCAGAGGAGGACCACCCTCCTGAACCTAAGTATCACCTAATAGGAACCTCGGCAGCCTCCTAATGGGCAATAAAGAAAACTAAAATAGGGAAAATGAACCCCGAGGAAGAACCACAACCCAGAGGACAAGAAAGAAAAATGGCCGCTGCGATTATACAAGCAATGCAGCCCAGTGTGCTCCAACCAGCAACAACCATCTTTTACTCGTAAAAACGAAAACACCGAGACCTAGGCTGACCCCTAGGGCGAGGCAGAAGTCAAGCAACTGCTACCTCTACAGGAATGGGAACCCTGAAGGACCCAAAGAGAAGAGAACTCTGAGACCCAAGGGGTGTACTCATAGGGCGCTTAGGGAAGGGAGCCTGAAGCGCAGGCAGCCCTTGGTACCAACTCCTGGCCACCGCACCAATGCACAACAGGAACACCAGCAGGGTGAAAAGCCTTTCAGTCAAATGAGACCAGAATAGAGATCCATGCCGATTAGCTTCAGTCAACAAACTGACAATCCGACTGCCAGCTCGGTGGGCTAGGAACCCCCATTCCCCTCCAGGGCGATGGGGTGGGGGTGGGTCGGTGGGAACGAGTGGCACACGGTGTGATGACGTGTTGCTTGTTAGCTTGTTTTCCTTGGGAAAGTTTCTTGCCTCTGTTCAGTCTTAGGGTGCAATTTTCCTACCAGGAGGGGGTCTGTTTTGGAGCGCCTAACTTTCTGGGTGTTCAACCTTGGCCGATGGCAGATATGAATTTTTTCATACATGAGAATTTCACAGGTCACTGCTCCCTGTGCCTCTCTGAGCAGACCATGTTCTGCCTAGTGGTCTCCGGTAGGCTTGACAACTCCATGTGACTGAAGCCCCATAATATAGCTAATATCAGTCCAATAGTACCAGGGAACCAACAGGGCTTCCCCACAGAAAACCAGCTTTTCGTCAGTGTTTACAGTCATTATTTATTTCCGACATTGTTTATGAGACCATATAATTTCTTTTTGTGTTGCTTCCTTCATAAGTTTTTATACCACAATATCATATGTATAAAAAATGAATAAACAGATCTATACTTACCACCCAATGATGTTTGTAGAGCATGAGTTGACCTTTAGGTATAACCCCTCCACCTGCACCAGGAAATAAATTTCCTAAAGTTGCTCAACAGATGTTGTATAGGTGGACTGGAGACATTGGCGCGCATTTTAAAACAAGTCCCATATTATTCGGACAATAAATTGATTTTTTACAAGCTTTTAAATTAATGACGCCCCTTTGCATCATCACTGACTCAGCGTGTTTTGGTTTCATGCTGCATATATGTCATCAGGGCGCAAAAGTGTTAAATTAACTAAACAAAGCTGCCAAAGAAATTTACGAAAAATCACTTTTGCAAACAGAGTGGTAGACGATTAGAACAAGTTAGGTGAGAAGGTGGTAGAGGCCAAAATTGTCAGTAGTTTCAAAGCTTTATATGACAAAGAGTGCTGGAAAGACGGGACACCACGAACGTAGCTCTCATCATGTAACTACACTTAGGTAATTACACTTAGGTAATCACTGGGCTCAGTTCTTGCACCATTAATGTTCATAGTTTACATAAATGACCTACCAGATAGAATGAAGAATTACATATATGAACATGCTTGCTGATGATGCTAAGATACTAGGGAAGATAAGAAACTTAGATGATTGTCATGTCCTTCAAGAAAACCTGGACAAAATAAGTGTATGGAGCACCACTTGACAAATGGAATTTAATTAATGTGAATAAATGCAATGTTATGAAATGTGGAATAGGAGACATTATAAATACACAAATTCTGATAAAGAAAGAGATCTATGGGTGGTTCTAGATAGAAAACTATCAGCTGAGGACCACATAAAGAACACTGTGCTAGGACCCTATGCTATGTTTTCCAATTTCAGAATTTCTTTTAAATACAGTACATGGATGGTGAAATACTAAAGAAATTGTTCACTACCTTTGTGATACCAAAGCCAGAATATGCAGTGGTTGTATGGTGTATGTATAAATATCTTAAGAATCGCATAAAAAAACTGGAAAGGTGCGAAGACATGCAACTAAATGCCCCCCCCCCCCACCCCAGAACTGAAGAACAAGAGCTATAAGGAGAGGTTTGAAGTACAGTATTAAATTTGCCAAAACTAGAAGACAGAAGAAAAAGAGGCAATATCACTACACACGAAGCACCTTACCCAAACAAGTGGGGAAGGAGAGATGAACAAGGCTGCACTAGTTTGGAGAGATTTTGATAGTTTGTTTACATAACTGGGGGAGTTCTTTTGGCAGTTCTTGAGGCTGCGGACTCTTTTTCCAGCCAGCAGTGGTCTGTTATGTCTTGCTGACTTTCTTGTTGCTTTACTGGTGATGACAAATAACTGCCACCCCTTCCTGTATCTCTCTGAGTGGAAGCCAGGTTCTGGTGCTGGTCCCCAGTAGGCCTATAGAACCCAACAGCTGATGAGACCTAGTAGATGTGATAGTTTTTAGTACACTATCAGTGATAGTTTCAGGGAGCCAATGGGGTTCACCCAAAAATTGGTGTTTCATTACATTCGTACTGGTTCTTTCTTGCCATGTCGTAATTTCTGTTAAACCAGTTATGTTTTCTAAATTATCATCTTTGCTTCTGTATAGAATTTCAATTGCCATCATCAAATATCTTGCAACATTTGGAATATATCACATTCATTTCCTTACCTAACAACATGTATCTGTGTCTGTATCTGTAAGTGTGCCTATGTGTCATTGGTAGAGGCTTGTTTGTCCAGACCTAATCAGATATGAAATATAAACATGCTATCACAGTATAAACTACCTTAAACACCTGCAGCCACAAGCTGTCAACACATTAATTAAGGGTGTGGATCTGCAACATATTCCCGTATTTTTATGTTAGTGAATTAATTTATTAGTTTATGTATTTTTATAATTCAATTTATGTACACATATTTGACAAAAGCAATGAATAAGTACTGTATTCAGGCCTAATATATAATATGTACAACCAGATAACATGTAAATCTGTCCCCTGGCACAGCTCAAAGGAGGTCTATTACACTCCTTTGCTGCTATTTTGTCTGGAAATGTTGCCTAGAAATAGCTTCAAACACTGGCAGGAATGACCAAATTGTGATATGACAATAATTACAGACCACTAGTACATAATAACCTCACTGAATAGTAAGCAATTAAAAATGATTGCAGAACTTTTTCATAGGTCTTGGTTAACTCCATTACATCTAGGAAATGGTTTTTACAGTAACCATATTTACATCACTTGAATAAAAAACTGGGTGATAAATAAAACTGGTAAATGTTGATACTGTAACAACATTACACACAGAAATCACAATAGCGTGATGCATCAAATGAACAAATCCACAAGGGCCGTGACGAGGATTCAAACCTACGTTCGAGAGCATCCCAAACGCTGCCTTAATCGACTGAGCTACAACATGGTCAAAAGAGTTGAAACCAGAAGTTCTACTGAACTTACTTGGATCCTGCAGCCTCTCCGAGACACAAACCAGGGTTTTACACAACTCCCTCATGCACTCGAGCTATGTTAATAGGCCGTTCTACCTCTTCGCCCTTACTTCATTACACACAGAAATCACAATAGCGTGATGCATCAAATGAACAAATCCACACGGATCCCTGTCACTGCCCTTGTGGATTTGTTCCTGTAACAACAATGTTTCGATGGATCAACATATGACAATAACCGACCTTAAAGACTTAAGAGGGAGTGTCCTTAGAGTCAATATTTGAGCAGTGTTTGCTGCTGTCTGTGGTATACCTGTTTAGGGTATGATTTATAGTTTATTAGCTTTGCTTTACAATTGTTTATTTTCAAGTTCTTGAACAATTTGTTTAACGTACTTTACGTACGTACAGAACTCGCTCGGCCTTTTTATCATTTTATTTATTTTCTTTAGCATCCACATTCATTGTGTAGTACTGTATGACAACCAGAAGTACACAACATAATCCCCGTGTGACCTCACCAGATATACACTACATTGTCTAGTTGTGAATAACCTTACTTTAAATATGCCTTAATAAAAAGATATTAAATTAGTGATATATAGGGATTATACCTATCTCACTAAGTTTTTTTTTTCACATACAGTAGTTAGTGAAACTCTAATTATTCAGATTAAATGAGACCAATCTACTCTCAAATTTCAAGTACCTGTACTGTACATTATAGGTATTATGTTTCCTGGCTTCTCCCTCTTTACTAAGGGTTCCGGTACTGCATTATGCATCGAGTTTGTTCTCGATGCATAATCAAGAATTGCGGATTCGAATCCCGAACGGGACTGAAATGGTTGAGGACATTTCTTTTCACCTAATGATTCTGTTCACCTGGTAGTAACTAGTTACTCGGGAGTTAGTCAGCTAGTTGTGGGGTTGCATTCTGGGTGTGGTTAGTAATTTGGCTTTGGGGGGGAAAGACCTCGATATAAGCCTAACATGTATGAATACACTCTGGCTTTCTGTCCCTCGACACAATGAATTATGAATTTATGGCCCCCATACCCCCCCAAAACAGGCGTTATAACCACAATGATAAAAACATTTGTGCACATTCTCAGACTGAACCAAATTTGGATGATTATTGAAATTTTAATGAAAAAAATTTTCAGACTTATTTCTGTTTATTCATTGGAAACTTGAACTAGTTGGATTCTTCCTTCTCTAATGGATTAGGTATTCATAGTAACACGTGACCATAACTGAATCTAACTTTGTCCATTGGATCACTAATATTTGGATTCTCATTGTCAGGGTCAGGAAACCTGTTAGGCTTGTCAAGGCCTTGACCAATGACAGGCCTTCCACTATGATGCCATGCACAACAGTTGGTTAACTCCCAGGTACCTATATACTGCTAGGTGAATAGAGGCACAAGGTGTAAGGAAATATGTCCAAATTCACTGCTAAGTGAATAGGTGCAAAAACTGTTAAAAAATACAAAATACAAAATTTAAACAATTAAATTTTACGAACAAAATAACCTGCGTTTGAAAGCAACGTCTCTATCTTACACTGTTGCAGACAATGCCAAGAATGAGGAGAGCATAAGTGTGGTGCAACTGTGTAGCAGTTAATATGTTTCAGTAGAATTTGGCTAAGACAGTGTGGTATTTTTTTTAAGAAAATACGTTTCTGTTGTGCTAACGTATATGCTTTGCTAGCCTATACTAGAATATGTTTAGTTATGCACGTTACAAGTTTTTATAAGCATCCTACTTTATAGTTAACATACCGTACAATGACTAATTGCAACTTACATGGATTTACCTTAATGTTTGGAACGTCAATTTATCCAACATGCCATAAAAGGATTATCTATCAGAAGCGGTCATTATGGCATATACACATAGTGTATAGCCACAGAGCCCATATATATGGTGAGGGAGCACCAGAGAAGAAGATGTAGAGACTGGATGCTGCAGCGACAATCATCCCAGCAGTCAGCTCACAACACAAGAGCTTCACTACCCCTAGAGAGTGAGCCAGCGTGCGGGAGAGGCAGTGAGGGAGGAGAGAGAAGCAACACTCACCGTCTGGAACTCATGGTGCCACCATGGAGAGGGAGAGTGTCGAGGGAGAACTCCAGCAGCCACAGCTTCAGCGGCCACCACAACAAACACTGGTGCCGCCGCTAGAGCCCCACCACCACTCCCTCGCGCCCTCACGCCCACCCGCCCACAAACACCACCCACACGCTCAAAATATCACCTCTAGTAAACCTAATTTAAGCCGTTGTTGGAAGGAAAAAGGATGTTAAGGGCGTTTAAGGATGAGGAGGGATGCACGCCAAGCGGACCTCATTTGTTCCAGTTTGGCGCGACTTGTTTACATTTGAACAGCTGTTGGGTGGCGAGCTGGAGGCTGGCGACGACCACACTGGAGGCTGACACTCTCACCACTGTTGCTGCTCCTGGTCATGATGGGCCCACACCAACACACTCACTTTGACGATGATGTGAGTAAATGATCGAAACAAATTAAGGTTCTTTGTGTGACTGAGTGAATGTAATCAGAAGACAGTTGTTAAGGCCACGCCGCACTCCACAGCAAACGTGCAAATTAATAATAAATAATTGTGTATGGGGACAAGCAGCCAGTGTATATGTACACGTTAGGCTTATATCGAGGTCCCTCCAAGATCAAACTACTGACCCCGCCCGCAATGCAATCCGAAAACAGTTAACTACCAGGTACCTATTTACAGGTAGGTGAACAGCGGCAACAGGTGATAGGAAACGCGCCCAGCCCTTTCTGTCCCACCCAGGATTCGTACCCGGAATTCTCGATTGTGAGCCGAGAACGAATCCTACTGTACTACCGGGATCCTAATTTAGTTTGAAACAATCGAGGGACCCCACCTCCTCCACGTTACGCGGTGATTGGTTCCACAAATCAACAACCTGGTTACCGAACCAGTATTTACCCAAGTCTTTCCTAAATCTAAACTTATCTAATTTATACCCATTGTTTCATGTTCTGTCTTGTGTTGATACTTTTAATACCCTATTAATATCCCCCCCTTTGTTATGTCCATTCATCCACTTGTAAATCTCTATCATGTCACTCCTAACTCTTCGCCTTAGCAGTGAATGCAATTTAAGGGGACGTCAGATTCCAGTTTGCCCTAAAAATGCAACAAATGAAAACTCGTTCGATTTCAATCAAACTTTTTTGACAAGTTCTATATGAAAAGTGTTTCATCTGGTCCAAGTTTCAGCATCGTAACATAAATAGGAAGTGAGAAAAAAATATTGAAGTACAGTAGTTGTGAAAATTATGCCAAAATGGTCAAAATCGATTATCAATCAAAAGTGTCAACTGAAATCATAGCTATGACTCTTTGCTATCACAATAGTATATATTAAGCAAATATTATAATTAGTTTAATTGAAAAAAAAATTTAAGACAAATTTTTTTTTTTTTTTTTTTTTTTTTTTTTTTTTTAATTTTTTTTTCGGGCGATTTGCATCAAACTTACACACCTGACTGTACGTAAGCCTATCTGTAAGGACGCCAATTTTGGAGAAAATTGGTTGATGTCAACCTGAGCCACAGATTTTAGAACCTTAGACTTCATTCATTTCTGTTTTTTTTTAATTGACACAAACGTTTACAAAACTGATTCATTTTTTATTCAATTTACATGAAACTTACACAGTATATGTGGAGGGCATGTCTCTACATTTGAGAGTTTTCATTTTTCTCTAAGTTCATTTATTGATTTTATAATACCAATAAACATGCCATATTTGCAAAAAAAAATTTGGGAACTTTGAACATTTGTATTAGGAAAACTAAAGATGTTTTGGAAATTCTATATCTCAAGGTCCTTTATTATATGCTAATGTGTCAGAAAAGTGTCACAGAATAATTATATCTGAAACGTGTGTTCTGAAGTGTGGACTTGAAAATGTGTAAAAAACGTTGAAAAAAAACAAAAACAAAAAAAATCTCCCTTTCTATTTATGCTGCAGTACTGAAACTTGGGACAATTAAAGCACTTTTCATATACAACTAGTCAAATAATATTGGTTGACATTGAACAACTTTGACTCTTGACAATCTGACGGCCCCTTAAGCATTGTTAATCTTTTTTTATATGATTTCTAATTTGGGGAATTAACTTTGTCATCCTACGCTGGACCCGATCAAGTGAATTTATATCCATTCTATTGTACAGCGACCAAAACTGAACTGCATAATCTACATGGGGCCTAACCAGAGCAAGATATAGCTGAAGAACAACACCAGGTGTCTTGTTACTAATGCTTCAATTAATAAATCCCAGTGTCTTATTTGCCTTATTACAAGCATTGATGCATTGATCCTTTGGTTTTAAATTCTTACTAATCATAACTCTCAGGTCCTTTTCGCAATCTCAACACCATCTAGCTCGTATCTTGTAACTCTTATCATCATTACCTAGCCTCAGAACTTTACATTTATCAGCATTAAACTGCATCTGCCAATCTTTTGACCATTTCAAAACCCTATTTAGATCAACTTGTAGTGATAGCAAGTCGTCTTCCGTGTTAATTTCCTGACCAATTTTTGTATCATCAGCAAATTTGCAAATGTTGCTATTCATACCTGAATCTAAATCATTTATATATATTATAAACAACAGGGTTCCCAAGACAGAGCCTTGAGGCACTCCACTTACAACATTTTCCTACTCTGACTTAACCCGTGGTTATTCTCTTGAACCGTGGACCCCACGCGTGTGAGGCCGACGCTCCTTCCACAGTTTATTTCCATGGAAGTGTAGATGACAATTTACAAGGCAGAGTTTGTTATAGTTTTAATAGCTGAACATATACACAAGAGCCGTGACGAGGGTTCGTCGTTAGGGCCACGGGCCAACAAGGGCCGTTGACGAGTGTTTTCCGAGTCCTTTCTTGCCTTGTGCGATGTTGAAGGTTGTTCGTCACTGCTGCCTCAGGGAGACGATCATCCGTACTGCCTTTGCCATGCTGCCTGTTGGGTCGATGACACCTATCACCCGGAATCTTGTGGGTCTTGTTTCCCGCTTGTGCTTCAATTTAATTTACCCATTCCCTGTCTGATGATCTTAGGGGTCAGGTGGCAGCTGCATTGCATGCTCGTTTCTCCTTATTGCAACGGGTCAGGTTGGTTGCCCGGTTGGAGGCCCCGAAGTTGCCCCACTTGGGTTTAGGGACTTGGATTTGGGGGCGTCGGTCAATTCAACCTTGGTTTTGTCCGCACCCCCGCTTCCTTTCCAGGTGGGCGTGGTTCGCCCTGCTCCTTCTCCCCTGCTTCAGGCTCCCAAACGTCTTAGGGTTATGGAGTCAGGGTGGGGTGGCTTCGGGGGCTGCCCCTTCCGATTTGAGCGCGGAGGTGGTTGAGCCCAATTTTCTCGCCAAGGCTTCTGGGTCACCCCACCAGACACCCTTCTTTGAAGCTTTTCTCCTGGACTGTGCCTTTTCTTCAGTAGCAGTGGGCATGGATGAGGGCTCTGCCCCAGGGCCTGTGTCGGGGGTTCCTGGATCTCGGAGTGAGTCCACTTGGAGTGCTTGGGCTCCTTTTGACCCTGCTTGGGCCCTTGTTCCTTCTGGCAGGAATTATTGCTGCTGGATTCGTACCTCCTCCTCAAACTGTATGAGTTTGAGTTAGGTGCGGCTACCCTTGGGTTCCTCAGATTCGTCCTTCCAGAGGTTTCCTTCCTCTCAGATTTCCCATGGAGAGGTTTGGGAGGCCCTTGGTGTGTACCTCCTGCATGACCCGGTTTACTCTTCTGTGATGGATCCGGCTTTGTTTGAGTTCGGTTCTTCTTTCCTGTATTGGGTGCGTTATGAGGTTCCGGGGTCTTCTTGGCTGGCAGACTGCCCCTTTTCTCTGGGAGCTTGGCACAGGTTTTATCGTATCCGCGCACGTTTGAGTGGCAAGAGGTCTCTTCGGTGTTGCAGGTACTGTATTCTGAGAGGGGGCTTGCTCGAGTTCCTCAATGAGTGCCTCTTTGACCATGCGCTTCTTTGTGATGTGGATCTGGTGTCGTTGCATGCTCAGGTCCCCACTCTTTTGGCAGCTATGGCGGCTGATGACCTTCGGACTCGTCGTCATTTGGCCTCGGTCTCGCTCTTCTTTGGTCTTCTGGAACTGTCTTCAGATTGGCTTTTGGAGGATATGGGGGCATTGCATGAGGGGGGGGCCTTTGGCTGGGGTTCTGATTTCTGCTGCTGCGGTGTTATCTGCCCTGCTGAAACTGTTTGCGTCGATCCTCCTGCAGGCAATTTCTGTGTTTTTCACCTTGTTTTCTGCTGTTTGCAAACAGCTGTTTGCACAGTGGTTTGACTATAAACTTTTCAAGTATTTTTGTCACTCCAGTTACTCATGTAAATGTTAAACAACTTGATACCTTCCTGGCGGTGCGACATAAAATGTCAATGTTACTGTATGTGCTGACAGCACATTGAGTGACAGTGACAGCACTCAGTGAGTGAGTGAGTGTCTTATTCATAGAGTATAGTGCAAATGTACTGGATGGAAATTTGTTGTATCCTGGTATATCAAATATTGTACAGTACCTACTGAACATCTTATCAAATGCTGTAGATTCTTTCTTATTTCTCAGGCTAGTTTGAATATTATTCTTAATGATACATACTGGTATCACTAACAATTATGCATTATGATATATATTTCTTAACTAGTTTTATGCTATTATAATTTTTATATCTAGTATTATGCTTTTAATGTCAATCATTCAGAAGTCTCATAATGCATTTTCTTTCAGGATTTTTTGCAAGACATATTTGAGTCCGATGCTATGGAAGGTGTAGTAGACAGTAAGACAACAACTTGTATTCAGCATAATTACAATCCTGGAGTGCATATTTCTCCACAGAAGAATACTAGTGAAAATAGTTTTGAAGAAAAAATCAATAGATATGAAAACAGATCCAAAATTGATAAAAACCAAAACAAAAAATCAACCCCTAAATTTATCAGTAACAAAAATGGATGTATGGAAAAATATACATCAGATGATAGTTTTGAATTTGAAGATGATTCTCTCTTTGATAATTTTTATACTGAAGAGAAGGATAACATAAACCCCTTCACAACAAGTACTCCACCAGACTCTGAGTTTACCCAGATCTTGAACCCCAAGATTAGCAACCAGGTTCAGATCAATAATGATGTTAAAGTCAGTAGTGTAGCTGGAACTGACACTGTAAGAAAAAAAGATTTTAGATATAGGCTTCTTCAAACATTAAAAGAGAACAATCTTGTTAGTTCTGTTTCTCATAGCCCAACTTCACAGTCACCACATTCACAAACTGCTAGTTGCAGTAAATCCCCAGAATATATGGTAAGTAATGACAGAAAAAGATCATCTGTACACCAAAATGACATAAATGAAGAGGATGGTGCTCTAGTTGTCAAGAAACAATATATAAAGTCTAATATTCCTAATAAGACCTTCAATGAAAATTTCAGTACTCCAAGAACAATCAGTGATACTGCAGCTCAGAAAAGACATACACAAACACTTCCTCTAAACAACAACCAGTTCAAAACAAACACAGCTCGAGAAGTTCATCTCCCACAATACCAGCAACCTTCAGCACCTTCATCATCACCAGTAAACCCTCCTGTGAAAGGCATTAGAAAAACAGTTAGCCCAGGGGGGCCAGTCATTCGTAAGAGAAAGTTTCCAGGACCAGCTGGGATTCTGCCACAGCTGGTTAGTTACAAATAATTTAGAATTTGTTCAAACCTTTATTATTAATTCCATGAAGTACTGTAGTAATGTATAATGGCCATTACAGTATTGTATTTTGTACTATACACTATAAGTTATGGAATTTCTAAATCCATAAATAACAATTGCTAATACAGGACAGTATATACAGTATATGGTACTGTATTAGCTTTTGTGGAATGTGTATGTATTTGATTTGATTAATAAAAAACATTTATTTGTGTTACAAACTTCAATTTTCTTTAGGGTTCAAATGTTGCTGTGCCAAACATTCAAGAATTACATGAGAAGACACCTTCCTCTGTTGCTCAGGTATGTAATGAACATAATTTTGTGTATTCTCTTCCGTACATTATTGTATTTCTTGAGTAACAGATGTTGCTGTTTAATTTAGGTCTCCAAAATTTGTTCACCTATCTTGATTAATCATATCTTTTTTTGGGGTGGGAATTGCTGTGTATAAACAGCTTCTCTGGGCATTCCAGTTCACCCTTTGGATTTAATTTGGCAGAAGCATCACATGCATGCAAAGAAAGTGTGTTAAGTTATACCTGTAGTTTTAATGAAAAGTAAACTAAGTACTTGTACCAATAATGTATGTAAAGAGCTCATCCCAAATGGGCTACTGTAAAACCTAAGTCTTAATTTATAAATACTTGGAAAATTAATCCTCAATTGTGTACAGTACTAGCAGTGGGAAATAGGAATACTATAAAGTATTCTATAAAGAATATGGACAGGTTGCAGATTGCATGACCAAGCATATATATAAAAGTACAAAAATAGAGCATGAAAACAGAGAATGTAAAAGATTAGTAATTTGAAACATTATACTGTAGATGAGAAAATGTGAGTTATCCAAACTGTGCTGCAGTGTGATTTTGGCAAATAGTGCCTTTGCCCTGCCCCCCCCCCCCCCCCCCCCACAAAAAAAAAAAGCATACCTTGCCTGTTCTCTGCAGTTAGGTCCTAGGGAGTTCCAGGCTTTAATTTTTTGCTTGTCATCTTCCCCTTTTCTGCTTAGGGGCTTTTCCACTTTGCCTTTATTAGGTTCCACCCCAGTGTTTGGTGCAATTAACACACCTTGTTGCTCCTTAGACCTTTCCATTGGCTTCGAGTAGCCTGGGGAGCCCGTGGTGTGATGATGCGTTGCTTGTTTTTCTTTGGGAGAGTTTCTCACCTCTGTTCGGTCTCAGGATGCAATATTTCTATCAGGAGGGGTCTGTTTTGAAGTACTGTACCTACCTTTCTGGGTGCTCAACCCCGGTTGATGGCAGACATGAATACTTTCATACATGTGGGTTTCATAGGTCATTGCTCCCTTCGCCTCTCTGAGGAGGACCATATTCTGGCTAGTGGTCCCCGGTAGGCATGACAACTCCATATGACTGAAGCCCTGTACTAATATTAGCTAATATAAGTAATAGCTCCTGGGAGCCTCCAGGCTCCTCATTTCATTTGTCGCCTTCCCTTAAAGTTCCATTCCCCACTGGATGTCACTCTGAAAATCCCTCACTTTACTTTAGTCTCTATGTCTGTAGTCTCTCGTATTCCTCAGGGTGTTTCCTGGTCTACAGTGACCCTACCCTATAGGGCCACTGTGGATCAAGAAACAATGTCACTGGTGTAACTGAAATTTTCACTGGCTTGTAATGAATCTTTTCATGGCTAAAATTTCCCTGCAAGCACTGCACATCTTTACTTAGTAGTACTTCACTGGTCACAGAGTCACTATAGTAACAGGTGTTTCACTTGTTGGCACTCTACTCTCTCACCTTTCTGCATTCTGATCCTCCATCACTCAAGATTATCACTTGGTGCCAAAGAGCAGGTAAACAGGCTGTGGGGTGATAATTCACTATGATCCACTGTTCTGATGTCCCTCACAGCTGGTACCAGAGAACCATGGTCCCCAACCACCAGTTTCCTCCACATTGCACTTAGATTCTGCAGCCATGGATCTTGCCCACTGGCACAGTACTTACTCTCGGAAATTCGACCAGAACCTTCCTCTTGAAAAATAATAGGATCATGCATTATTCTATCTTGCTATCTTTATGCACCATGTCAAGCCAACATGTGGAACCAATGACAAATCTCACATGACTTGGGAGACGACCGACGTACGTCCACTTCTTGTGACCACTTGAGCAACATTGATGCCTCTTGAGCCGCTGAACCTCCTTACAGCTCTCGTGCACCTGTCACATGACCTCAGGTTTATGCAACTTGTAGCCAGTCATGTTGTTTTCTCACATCAAATTCTCTTCTCTCTCTGGGTGCCAATATTCCAGTTGTTGATGAAATTTAATGGTGCAATGTTTGAATATGACCAGCTAGGCTACCCCTTCAAATCTGCACAATCTAGAAAATTACAAAATTATGCTTCCTGCAGGCTTCTAATTTTAACTAGAGGATTCTCTGGGCTGTCTTACATGCCTGAAAAGGTCAGAGCACAACTCTTAATATTGGGAAGATGAGGGTTACATAGATAGTATGCAACACATGGTTTAAAAGAAGCTAATATGTAATGCAGAAAGTGCACAAATGAAATAAGAGTAATGAGGTCATCAGTGGACGCATCACACAACACTTGCCTTGAAAGTGTAGCGTCTTCGCCAGCTTTTAAGAGATTAAATTGCATAACTAAAATCATGCCTTTAGAATATGTTCAAATAATTTATTGATAACAAAAATAGAAACTCAAGAAATACTTCAATATTTTGTTGTTGAAAAAATTTCTCTAACCAAATTTGCAACAAAACATTGTTGTTTTGTATATTCTCTCTAGTTCTTCTTTATATATTTCAGGATATAATATGCTCACAAAACTCTGTAGCCGACTTCTCTAGAGGACCTTGGCAGCAAATGATTAATGATTTAGAATTGGATCAGACTGACCTGGAATCTCCTTTGCATGTGTTTAATATTAAGTGGGTACTTCGGAGAGCCAGTCTACGAGGTCAGGCAGGTGTTCGGAAAGTTCCCTTTTTAGCTGTGATAGTGCGCAACCTTGATGTGACGTGTACAGATGCTACAGCAGTGCTAAAAGATCCAACAGGTAAGCACTGTTCATTTTATTGGGTTTGATGATATTTTGTGATACAGTATTAGTCTGTGTATCTATTACTGCCACAGTAATAAATTTGTGGTAATAATAGTACAGTAATTTGATATAGCTTCTTAACCTGCTCTATTTTACTCCTTTATATACATTGAGCTAAAGTGAGCAAACTTCTCTGCATTGTAATACAGTAGCACTTTATTATTCAATGTGGTCATTAAACATTATTTTAGTGAATCTCATGTTTTCTGTCGCTCTTATTAACTCCCACAATATGTTTGCGCTGAATACAGTCACTGTGAGGATTCAGCTGACTGGTCACCTTCACCGGTGTCTGCCTCAACTCTTGCAGTTTAACTCTAGGAATTTATATTATGTACTGTATAGGACTTTGTATTTCTTTTGATATATGATGAAATGCTGAACAGAGGTTTGAAATTTTATTGTATATAAATATTATTCTCCAACTTTTAACCTGCAAAATATAAAAATTTTACTAGTACATACACTAACCTTTACATGGCTTAATAATATTATAAGAGTGCAAAGAATGGCCAAAAAGTGCAAAGCAACTTTATGAATTTGGAGCAGTGTCCAAATTATTGGACGGTTATACATGTGCTCTGGTAGGGAGGCCACTGTGTTTGTGTCCTCTCTAGCATTTGACCAAGTTGGTCGTAGAGTAAGACAATTTTTAGCTTTCCTTTTGCTAAAAAATCATGCTGCTATATAGAGTTATGGCCGTTTTATATAAACATCCACAAGCATAAAACCATGTTTTATATAAGCATCCACAACTGTGACTGCTTAACTGACTATGACTTGTTGTAACTATAAATGCCTGACTGGCTGTGACTGGTTCTGAGTGGCTAATACATAATAGAGGCAGTGAGATGTGTGAAGGGAAAAACTGGAATGAGTGATGCAATAATCAAAGCACTTAAGGCGAGCATGGGATGGCCTGATGTTATAATGGACAGGGTCTCCCCTTCCAAACACCTCTCCTTTCCCTCCCTCCTCACTGTCTTCCATATCCCAACAAGAGTCCTCAGTAAGTGTTGTTAAATGTTAATTTATTTTATTTACAGATTATATTTATTCCTGATTGTTTTGTGTATGAATCAAATATTGGTATTCTGTATAAAATGTATTTTTTAAGTTAATATTTTTGGGTGTGTGGAATGAATTAATTCAATTTACTGTACATTATTTATGGAAATATTTGATTCGGTGTACAAAATTTCGGGTTTCGATGCATTTCTTGGAATGGATTAAATTTATACACCATATGCAGGTACTTGTATAATGTATATAAAATGAGTCAGTGAGAGAGAATACCATTTTTTATCTTTAAATTTTGGAAGGTAATTATGCATGAAGTTCTTTATTTAAATTTAGCTCTCTCTGTTTGGCAGGAGAAATGAATGGAACAATAGCAGGCTCAGTAATGGATGAGTATGGACCTTCGCTACAACCTGGATCTGTGCTACTACTTCGAGGTGTGACAGTACTCTCACCTGTAGGTTTGAGGCCAACAGTTGGATTGAGAGAACACAATCGACGGCACTACCTTAACATAACTCTAAATACTGTGCTCACTATTTACACGCCAGATGAGTCTGGACATGTTATTACAACATCTATTGAAAAAGTGGATACAAGGGAACTGTGCAAACAAGCAGCTGCTCCAGAGACAGCTGGTGGACCTCGAGCTATTGTCGAGGAAGAGGAAGAGGAAGGACATGGAAATATTCCTGCACAAAACCATTCTCTCTTCTCTAATGTGAACGATTCCCACTGTCAGTTTAGAGAGTCTGCTTCCTCTCCTCGAATTCCTAACTACAGATCCCCAAGATCTGCATCAAATAACATCTTACCATGCAGTTCTGGCCAGCCTCAGACATTAAACCAGAGGCATCCACAAGCTCATAACATGCAGCAGCATGCACGTCATTTAAGTAATAATATACCTAGAGTAACATCTTCAAACTTTAATGGAAAAGTGATGAGTCCAAGGCCACCAACTACAGTACCACCTTTAAAACCTCCATGCCAGAAATCACCCATCCACTCAGTGGTGCCAGCTATTTGTAACAGACCATCAGGTTCCGGTGTTAACACATTTAGTGAGAAGATTAAATCATTATCAAAATGCAATTTTTTTTCCAGTCAAGCTGAAGAGCAAGAAATCAGTGATTTATTGGATGGGGTCGATGCAGATTCATTGTTTGGTGATTTTTAGCTGTCTGATCAATGTAAATATAGCCTATTATGTTAAAACTTTGTTGACATTTTGATAAATGTATACAAAAACTTTAAATTAAATATTAAGGCAGATTACTATGCATTTATATAGTTAATACAAAACAAAGAAAAGTGTTCATGTTTACATTAACCTTTTTATTCCTGGCAATAAAAACATTCTATAATATGGATATGTAATTTCTTACTTTTTTGCTGATTTAAAATAACCAGTGTTGAATGTAATGAAATGCGAGCCCCAATGGCTCTCTGAAGCAACTATCACTGATAGTGTACCAACTACTATATCAAATCAGCTGCAGAGTTATGTAGGCCTAGCAGGGACTACCAAAAGAACTCGCCCAACAATATAAACAAATAAAAATCTCCTGAAACTAGCACAAGCTCGTTTGCCCCACCTACCACTCAGTTCAGGGGAAGGGGGAGGCAGGTCCCAGTCAGCCAACTCTTCCACCCTCAGTTCTGTGATAGAGGTAACCAACCCCCTGATGACTTGGAGGGAGGGTGTCGGGGAGCCACTGGGGCTCGCCCAGAAATTGGTGTTTCATTACATTCAATGCTGGTTTTCTGGAGGGTGGGGAAGTCCCTTCTGACTCCCTGAAGCTAACTACCCACAGAAAAGTAAAATGAGGGTATATACCAGGGAGGAAGGACACTGCTGGAACTAAGATGAAGATATGACTCCTGGCTGAGAAACATAACCCAAAGCCACACAAGGGTGCCAGTTCCTGGGCTCACTGACAAGATACTGGGCCGCCAGAACCCTGGTCGACCTCCTAAACTCCCGCAACAAAATATCAGCCCAGGACATACAGTATTCGCAAATACAGCTGAGCAGCATATTTCTTAACATGGGTACGACAATAGACCACAGGCTGGCTATACTTAATAACACTGCAGACAAATTGAGAAAGACAAGCATCCACCGAGGCAGAATTGGTGGCACGAGGGTAACAGTACTCGCCTAATTGTGATGGCTGGGGTTGAGCTTTGGCTCTTTGGTCCTGCTTCTCAACTGTCTCAGCAGTGGAGAGCTGCCACCTGACACAGCACATGATCTACCCCTGGCTTAACCAACCAACCAAACATCAATGACCAAAGGACCCCTCCAGAAGCTAACCGACTCATTCAGCAGAAAAGGAGCTGGCTGGAGATGAACAAATTCCCTACCAGGGCCAAAAGAACTAAACCCCCGTTGCCGTAGGAGAGCATGAAACTCACCCATCCAACAACTAGAAGCTAGAGAAGCCTGAAACAAAACCTTAAAGAAACAATCATGGACTGAGGGGGGGGGGGGGGGGCACTGCGAACAGAGAAGACAGAAACGAAAGAACACAATGCAGAGAACAAGCAGGGTCAGGCTATGTGTGAGCAGGCCAGAGGTGAAACAATTCATGAGACAGCTTGCAAAACTGAGCTGAGGTAGTATCGACCCTAAATGCCAGCTGTAGTGGCTCCGCCAGCATCACAAGATACGAGGCAACGGTATTTAGCATGAGATGCCGATAAAGAAAAAGCCAGGTCAGAAAAGCAAATACCACATGCCAGAATGCAAAGAACAATGATAAGAGAAAAAGTAGCAAAGAGTGTCATGAAACCTACCATGACGCAGACCACAGTTGAGACAGCATCAGTGAAGCCACCTGATCGCCAAAGGGATGGCAATAAATGTTCATCAGAAATACCAGATGCAGAGTGGAGAAGGATGAACCAGTAAGGTACATCACTGGGCTGAGCCTCTGAAAAAAGTGGAGCCGTGAAAAAATTCCCAGGTTTGAACAATGAGCAAGCAGCACCTGAAAACTAAGGCTGGGACGGCCACTAACCCTTAAATTGCGCAACACTGGTGAAGAGCAATACCCCTGCTTTTTGCAGGTTCTATTCTGAATTTTCTTCCATATCAGTCACCCCAGTATGTTATTTTACTGTGTAAATTGGTAACCACTGTTTTAGCTTTGCTCGTTTACTGGCCTTGCAGATAAGTAAATTTGGTGGCTTAAGGGATAGAAGTTTTCAAGGTTTACCAAGGCATCAATTGTTCTCCAAAATGTCCCAATTTTCCTAGCCTAATTCTGAGAATGTGGGTAAATTACCTGTTGGAAACTGTGCCTTTTATTAATGGTTGATAGCTAAAGCTGTTGCATTACTCAACATAGTATTTCTTTGTACCATCAATTATGACACCATTGCAATGAGAGGATCCAGTTTTTTTTTATTGAATCCTCGTATTCTGCTGTCCCAAGGAAGATACTATTATGATCTTTAGCGTTTAAATTGGCACTAGATATTTCCTGCACAGATTTCTGTGAGCCTTTTAATTTGTACATATTTGCTGATAGCAGCTTTTAAAAGTGAATCTAACTTCAGAGAGTCTGCTGGTGTTTGGTTAGATAAGTTCTCGTGCTCGTGATAGTTTAGTGCTTGATTCGGATTTAGTCATAATTGCTGGCTGATCACTCAGCATGGTGTGTATAATTCAAGAATAAGTGTAATAATCCAGTTAGCTAATACACTGACCCTAAATTCATCCATCTAATCTGCTCAGAATCTTGATTAACTGATCCAGATATAACTGATATAAGCTCTTTTCTGTGGGGAGCCCTGTTGGCTTCCTGAAGCTATCTGAACTGATATGTGCTATATTAGTTTGGGTCATCAGTCACAAGAAGTTCTTAGGCCTACCGGGGACCACGAGCCAGAACCTGCACCCCTCAGAGGCGCAGGGAGCAATGGTGTATGAGCACTTTACTTTTAAAGTACGTCAAAATCTGCCATCGACTGGGGCATTTACCCAGAAAGATAGGAGAACCAAAACAAACAACTAGCCAGTAAAATTGCTACCTACAGCCAGAAAGCGCAAAAAAACTCCTGCTGAAAGAAAAGAAACTAGTAACTATCCTCAACTAGTACTCTTGCTCGTTAGCATAAGAACCATCAACCCTGAACGTAAGAGCTGAATTGGCTCCACCGGTCGGCACCAGTCCGACCTGGAAGAGAGAATAACCTGAAAACCAGAGTTGGGATCGGAAAAGTCGGAACTGAAGGGAAGAAGCTGGTGCAACTACCCCTGAACACCCATTCCAAAATGACCTGACAAAGACAAGAGGAGGAAGCCTGGCTGGAAGGCTCCACTTCCCCCCCCAAAAAAGAGAGGGGGCCAACCTACTCCTCTGCTGGTCACACAAAGACACCCAAAATGCCCAAGAACTGCAGAACCAGAAACTGGAAACCCAAACGAGATATTGTATCAGAGCATCATATTGCAAATCAGAATAAAGTACAGTACCTGTACTATGATTTCATGTACTTTGGCCTGATGCAAGTTTGCCCTGTCAAGGAGCGAACCGCAAAAAGGGCTGGCATCAACCCATTGTACTGGAAATTCGAAAGAGAGCATGGAGCCGGCCAGACGATGAACCGGCCTAAGGAAGTGGAAGCATCCCAGCCACTGGATCCGAAACCAGCCCACCCCGACCAAAACAGGCAATGCCCTAGCCCAAGGCAACTGCTACAAACACGAGAAAGACCCCGTACCACAACCCTCTCCGGAAACCACAACTCAGAAGAGGCTCATGCCGAAACTATGAGGTCAGTATTGTGAAGATATAAGATATAGCAGTATAGGAGGCAAGATTTTTGCCTCCCATACAGCTGGGAGGCAAAAATGCAGCCACTGCCACTTGATGGACAGGGGGCATAAAGCAAGAACCACTGATGGCATCAGAGCATATACCAAAACCCCCAGCAAGAGCACAGCTGAGAGCCCCAACAACCTCCAAGAGTAGGCTAAAAGTAGCCCCAGAAGGCTCGAGAAGCACAAGAGTATGTCAAGGGGCAACGAATACGAAAGTCTACCACAACAGCACAGCCGACCACTAAGGAACAGGAACATGGAGCCACAACAATCCAATGTCCTTTGGGAGAGCAGGGCAAACAAGAAAACACAGAAAAAAAACCCAAGACACATGTAACACAGAAGCCATATGCCACTCTTAATTAATTAATTACCAGTAATTTTAAACTGGGAGCTGAGCTTGGTTTTGTCCTTCCCATTCGCTTGTACCAGTACTCACAACTAGGCGAGTACAAGTGAATGGGAAGGACAAAACCAAGCCCAGCTCTCAGTTAAAAATTAATTTCTATTTTTTGCTATTGTCAATATAAGAGAAAACAAAGAGGGTGCCTGCCAGAGAGGATGACCTATGAACCTCACATTGCAACTATGACCGAGGCAAAATCCTGGTCATGCATGTGGTAAGCACAGTTTACCCGAAGTCTCCACTGGGAAAGGCTAGAGGCCAGAACCTCCAAAAGGACGGATCCAAGGAATCGAAGGGCACCCGGGGAACAAACCCTAGGGGTAGCTGCACTGAAATCAATTCTCAGAACACCCTCGACAAAAGGAATAAGCATCCAAGAAGGATCAAACAGGACTCAATTGCCAATGGCTGACTCCCCCAAACCCTGGGAACCACAGCCGAAGGTCCCAGGGCAGAGCCAGAATCCATGCCCACCACCTTGGATAGAGAAGCGGAGTCAAAAGGAAAAGCTTCAAAGGTTGGGGCTGGCTGAAAAGAAAGACCCAGAAGCCTCAGCAGGATGATTGAACTCAGCTACTACCACATCCAAGCAGGAAGGGGCACAGACTCAGCACAAACATGTATAGGAACAGTCATAAAGGCAAAAAAATCACCACTTGGCTGAAGCAAAACATAGGAACAAGAGTGAAGGAAAGGGCACCATACACCGTCTACCATCAGTAAGAACTGATGGTGGAGCAGCCGGCTTACCTGGTCTGCCTCCCTCCTTCCCCTAACGAGAGGGGGGGAGGGTGAACGAGCTAGCACTAGTTTCATGAATTTGTTTTATATTTTGGAAGAGTTCTTTTAGCAATTTTGAAGTGTTAATAATTTTTATGTCCAGTAGTGCAGTTTTGTTTTGCTGACCTTGTGGGTACTTCTCTAGTAGTTTTTTTTTTTTTTTTTTTTTTTTTTATTATTTTCTACCACAAACGTGGCCACACATTTACAATGCTAACCAGCATATATACATTTTCTTCTGTCCTCCATGGACAGGGTTAGAGAAGTGTTAAACATACAGTTCAAGGGTTTATTGAACACTCAACCACAGAAGGTGATTCGGTGCTTTTAAAATGCTAAGCTAACCTACATACGTAAATACAAAGATACACAGATTTACGTACGCCCTACATAAAGTATTAGATGTGTCTTTTACATAGTGTCATTAATGTACATTCACAAAGGTGAAATGTAATTCTGATCAGCTTCCATATATGCTTTATACCCATACATATACATACACACACACACATACACATACAAATATACACACATACATGCATTCACATACATTTGTCTCATTTACCCTGACAGGGTGAGGTAGCTGATAAAGAAACTAGTGTGCAATTAAGCACTTAATCACTGAAGGTGATGAAGGTGCTTTTACAAGCTCAGGTTATATAGTTACATCACATACATACATTGTATGATTGATACATTACATGGTCAATTCTCTCTAGTAGTGGCAGACATGATTAAAATTCACTGACAACTTTATAGTGCCACTGCTCTCTCTGTCTGATTAGAGGGGCCAGATTCTGGCTCATGGTCTCTGGTTTGCCTAAAAGAAATCTGCCACTGATGGCACCAAGTAGTTTGGCACTAGATCAACACTGTAGCTTCAGGGAGCCACAAGAAGCTTCCCCCAGAAAATAGAAAGGCAATTCAAACAAAGGAAAACATGAATAACCTACTGTACTTCTTTATTAGGAAGAGCCTGTGAATACATTATATACATTTATCTAGTTTTGATGGAATGAAGTAAAATGCTGGAATTATCTTTGCTTCACATGGGCAACGACAACCTGAAAAAAATTAGAAGCCAATTTGAGTGCAATTAATTTTATAAAATTATTAAAAATTGCAGTCGATATTTTTTTTACTGGAGAATGATGAATAGAAATGGGACAAAGTCCTTACATTTTAAAGTAATGTGTAACAAAATTCAGTACACTAAAATAATTTATAATGTGTTTACATTTATATGCTCAATAATTATGCCCAATTTCTGTGTCTTCTGTGGATGGCCTCTCTGCTTTACAGAGAGGCCATCCACAACTGGCTGGGCATGTGTCCAAGTGGATTGTTGGGCACCAGTCCTTCCCTTTGTCCTATCCTAGCTTCTTTTCCTCATTCATTGCAAGGATCTAGGGATTTTCACAGGAACTAATACCTGAGAAAAGTATGTACTCCTCTATTACTCCTTTATGTCCTCACTAGAAGGTGGCGGAGGCCAAGACCGTCAGTAGTTGCAAAGCGTTATATGACAAAGAGTGCTGGGAAGACGGGACACCACGAGCGTAGCTCTCATCCTGTAACTACACTTAGGTAATTACTACATAAACAAGACAAATCAAACCTGACCTGACCAAGCCTAACAAAAGTAAGATATAAAATTGTTATATATATGGTGAGACATCATCACATTCTTGCCAGTACAGGTTTTGGTTAATACTGCTTCCAAGAACTATATAGCCTAACATACAAACTGGGGTGACATTCAAATAGTATGATGATTTTTTATGTATATTTCAGTCTTGGTTGCAGTAGTTGAATGTTAGAAATGGTCTGACATGTTGTGATAGGTTGAGATGAGAATGCTTGCTACATGTTGGAGGAGTTATGTAGGACATAGTTCTTACGGTGACCAGAGATGGGTGAACTTTGTGAGTGAGGTGGCATCGTCTGCTGGCTGTTGTGTGGTGGCCGCTATATTATTTGAACTCTCCATATCAGCTTAGTGGTTCGTTATGGTGAACAAAATTGTAGATACTTATATCTAACATGTGTATAAAATGAAATAAAATGCCTGGAGGAGAAAGCAACGAGCATGAGTGCAGCCAGGGTATGGAGATTGGAGAGGGCTAAAGCATAGATCACACATTAGGGTAGAATCAGATTAGTCAAATGTGGGGTGAGTGTACTTAGCTCGAATAAGGCTGGAATTAGCTGTTTGCTCTGTAGTGTCTTTTGTGAGAGTTTTAACTAGACTCGGAGTGTTACATCGTATGCTGATGAATGTCAATGGCATGGGAGAAGGTATGTGGTATATCCAGATCTTTTGTCACTGAACCTCTATTGGAGTTAGATTGACAATGATATGATTGATAAAGATTAAGCCAACCAAAAGGTGGCACGGACATGAATAGCCCCATAAGAGAATGCTATGCCCCATGATTGGTTTATATCGATGTTTCACCTGACCTTGAGTTGGACACAGGTTACCTCTGGCAAATTGATCATCATTTGGCCTGATGGGAAACTCACTGGTTACTTTTGCCATTCTTAAGTGATTCATAGAAACATTGGGAACATGTATTAATATAATTACAGATGTCATTAACCCCTTAACTGCACGGCCTCCAAATATGACACCCACCCAGTGTGCAGGAAATAAAATCTCTGGATAAAATTCTTTTCTGTTTTGAAAGTGTCAAAAACCCTTCCCTGAGTAGGGGTATAGTAACAGAGGCTACCTACCTTGAGGCTACCTTGAGGTGCTTCCGGGGCTTAGTGTCCCCGCGGCCCGGTCGTCGACCAGGCCTGGTTGCTGGACTGATCAACCAGGCTGTTAGACGCGGCTGCTCGCAGCCTGACATATGAGTCACAGCCTGGTTGATCAGGTATCCTTTGGAGGTGCTTATCCAGTTCTCTCTTGAACACTGTGAGGGGTTTGCCAGTTATGCCCCTTATGTGTAGTGGAAGCGTGTTGAACAGTCTCGACCTTGTTGAACAGAAGGTCGAAATTGTACGTACTTTGGCTGCTATGGGGTCCTTAAGTTCATGCGTGACGTCATCATTCCCTGGTCGCCCGTGGCGTACGCCCCCGGGGCTGGTAGGATGTTCACGGCAGGATGAGCGAGTTGCCGCGAATATATTTTTGTTCATTTTCTGCGTACAGTTCCAAATATATTTTGTGCTTTTACGTGCCAATCCTATGTATAATGAGCACGTACACTATATTATGGCAGTAGAACATCCGTACTGACTGAAGACATACCGTTACGTGCATGACACATGTGTACACATATCCGGCACATATTTCCACTGTATCATGCTAATTTATGTATATATACAGTCTATTTACACACTATACACAATCACACACTATATACATTCACCATCAACACACTCAGAACTCCGCAAGTGTCAGCTGCTACACACCCCTCACTCCTCCAACATCCACTCTCCCTCACTCCTCAAACATCTTACTCGCCAACATTGCTCCTCCCACCATACTGTTATTGTTTGTATTACACTATTTACACATGTTATATATACCTATCTACATGTTTCATTCACCAGAACTATGCAAGTAAGCTGGTATTGTGTCCAAACTTTACAGTGACCACCATACACTGCATGAGAAATCACACAGCAGCCAGCAGATGACACTATGGTTACGTCACCTCCCTCACCAACATAGCTCCTCCAAACATACTCCTGTTGCTGTTACTACACTATATACACACATTGTATATACCCATGTACAAATGTGTTCACCATAGCGAACCACTAAGCTAGTATGATGAGCAAAACAAGAGTGGCTGCCACACACAGTGAGGCTACCTCGATTCTCTCCCCCGCTCCCTCACCACAATTCCTCCTCCCACAATACTACGCACATATGTACATGGGTATATACACACATTGTATATACCCATGTACATATGTGTTCACCATAGGCGATGCTGTGGTCACAAGCTGAACAGCAGTGCTGTGAGCTCATGCTGCGTGCGCCAGCCATGGTTGCTCACTCAATACTGAGGCTCTCACACCCGGGAATGTGGACCACAATTTGTTTTATAGATGGCGTCTGTTTACAAGAGACCTGAGGAAACTGATGTGATCCCCATGTAGCCGCGGGAGTTTTGAATGGAACGTGAAAAATACAAATACCCGGAGGAATCCCCAGACGTGGGCCTGCAAGCGTGTTGCGCAGTTAAAGGGTTAATAGTGAATAAGGATGCAAGTGTCAATAGTGATTATGGTAATAACTAGCTGGCACAGTAGAAATAATATGGTACAAGTTGTACCGACTTTCATGCTTTTTCTTGATAATAACCTTACCTTGCTTTGCTTTAGATATATTATCTCTACCAACCAATTTTTTACTTGGTCTCCATTAAATTTTCTAAATATTTCCTAATTTCATATGCTCTCTTGGTTATTCCTTTTAGTCAATCTTTTATTATTAGATTTACTGCATTCCCCATTATCATAGGGTGGAGAGGCATTTACCCTACAATAGGAGGTTAAAGATATGAAAAGGATAAAGATATTCATCATATTCAAGAACTAGTAGGACTGATCAGGGATGATTCAGATAATTGACGGTAAATTCTGTAAAATCAGTAAAAACCTTTTGTAAAATCAAAAGGCATACATTTTAATTGCACTACATAATAGGTACATACCTTAACTACTTTGTGACCTCTAACCCTCAGGCTGCACACCTGTTTGTCAGGCGCACATCGTATATATACTTTTTAAAGTACAGCATAAGATTTAAAAGTCCCGCTGCTACAATGGGGTTCAAATCAGCTTCCTGAAAGCTCCAGTAAGCAGACGCCATTTAAAAAAAAAATCGTGGGTACCATTTCCAGGTGTGAAGACCTCAGAACTGAGTGAGCAACCAAGGCTGGTGCATCCAGCATGAGCGAAGAGTACTGCTGTTCAACGTGTGACCACAGCATTATTTAAAAATGTCAAAATATATATGTAACTGCTGTTATTTAGTGATGAAAGTATTACAGAAGAGCCTGACTGTGATAAAGACTGTATACACTATTCAGGTATCAGTGAACACAATGCTATTCAAGATGTTCACAGTGCTAGCCACAGCCATTGTTTGGTTCATCTAAGAATCTTGAAATGACTTCTCATGTTCCTTCACAAAAGAAACTTGTGGAAAATTATTCATTTACAAGATTAAGTGACCAGGATTCTGATAATAGCAGGACTGTGGTGATAATTCGCGATGTGCGTACTATGTTGTTAAGAGGAATGTGGGCGAGTGAGATGGCATCGTCTGCTGACTGTTGTGTGGTGGCTGCTATATTGTTTGGACTCTGTATACCAACTTAGTGGTTCATTATGGGTAAACAAAATTGTAGATACTTGTACTGTATATAACATGTGTATAAAATGAAATAACAGCAAAAATATTATTTTATTGCTTTATGAACATAATTAAATCACTAATATGCACACCATACTTTTGAGTATAGTGATGGTTCACACATTTTATTATATAAATATATCCCACTACATAGTACTGAATAATATTACTGCAAAAACACCAGACAAAAAAATCAGACATTGAAGTAATTAAGTAATAATATCTTTGTGGCAACTCCTGCCTGACCAGGGACCTAGATACACTTCAAGATGTTACACGACCAAAGTTCACAGTCACTCCAAACATCTACCATCTACAGGCTACTCATGCCCATGCTACCTTTTGTGGTGGCTTAATCTTCATCAATCAATGAGTCTGATGGCTCAGCTGGAGGAGACCAGCTGAGGACGGGTTCCTCAGTCCACGTGGAGAACGTGTTCTCTTTTCGCGCCTGTATCTTGCCAGACTTCCTCTCCCTATCACAACCAAAACGTCACCTACAACCCCCCCCCCCCCCCCCCCCTGTGATCAGGGAACACATTTTAACAATCTCAGAAGGAAAACAACTTGTTACTTGTTTTTCTTGCTCAGTGTTGTTGTCGGCAATTAATAGCTGTGCTGGCCAAGGGGTTATCTTGAGATGATTTCGGGGCTTAGCGTCCCCGCAGCCCGGTCCTCAACCAGGCCTCCTTTTTGTTACACACCAGACAGCCTGTAGCAGCTGTCTAACTCCCAGGTATCTATTTACTGCTAGGTAACAGGGGCATCAGGGTGAAAGAAACTTTTTGCCCATTTGTCTCCGCCTCCACCGGGGATCGAACCCGGAACCTCAGGACTACGAATCCGAAGCGCTGTCCACTCAGCTGTCAGGCGCCTATAATTAGGGGGTCTGTCAGGCACCTATTAGGGGGTTATATCAGACATCAGGGGGGATAATATTGTTAAAATGAATTCCCTCACCACAGGAAACAAAAATTCAAATCGACTTAATATGGCTGTAATAGGGCAGAGAAAAGTGACCAGACAATGACATTGTCAACACATGCTTGCTCAAGTAGTGAGAATCCTGGGAGAATCATGCAGGCCATTCAATCACCAGTTGCTGCAAATTGTTTTTAATTTGTTTACAATATATTTTACATATTTATTCAATAGTGTGTCACTTGATGTTCTAATATAATAAAATTCCCTAATGTACAGAACACATTGCAAAATGAACACATTGCAGAATGTGCAGTCCCTAATGTGTAAAAATGTGCAGAACACCAATACACACAAACTTATTGGAGTCACTCGTGGGAAATTTCCCACATCAAATATAAATTCTTTAATACAATATGCAAAATATAATTATTGCTATTTTGTATTAATTAAATATTAAATATAATTAAATTAGTGAATCCTGAAAAGGATGGCGTACGTGACAAATCCAATCCAAAAAACGAGAATTATATATTCATATTAGAAGAGCATCTCGCATCCAAAATGCTATTACTAAATTTAACACTAAAATCAACATTCTGAGGACTGAAACTAATAAAAAGTACTTCCCTAAATTAAACTGAATGATCAGTTATTAAATGAATTAAAATAAACTACTACTTCGCATCCAAAATGCTATTACTAAATTTAACACTAAAATCAACATTCTGAGGACTGAAACTAATAAAAAGTACTTCCCTAAATTAAACTGAATGATCAGTTATTAAATGAATTAAAATAAACTACTACTTCCTATTATTAACCCTTAACCCTTAAAGTGCGCATCACGTCATATGACGTGTTGGACGTTGTTCCAGTCAACTGCACATGACGTCATATGATGTGTTGGAGTACTACACAAGATTTAAACGGCCCGCGGATACTCGGGGTTCACCACACCTTCATCAGGGCTCTTGTAAACAGACGCCATTTTAAAAAAAAATCGTGGGCCAAACTCCCGGGTCTTATTGGCCTCAGTATTGAGTGAGCAACCAAGCCTGACGCACGCAGCATGAGCTAACAGCACTGCTGTTCAGCTTGTGACCACAGCATCGCCTAAAAATGCCAAAATATACTTGTTCATGCTATTATGTAGCGATGATATTATTACAGAAGACCCCTGACTGTGATAAAACTGACCAGGGTTCTGATAATAGCAGGATTGTGGTGATATTTAGCGCTGTGCGCCATGGAGGGAGGAGTAATGCTGTGGGAGGGAGGGTGGTGGCGATGTCTTCTGACTGTGTGTGGCCACCTTTTATTGACTGCACTCAGCATACCAGCTTAGTGGTTCACTATGGTGAACACAAATGTAGATACTTATATATAACGTGTGTATAGAGGGTATAAACAGCAAGAGAAGGTTTGGAGCCGCCATTTTGGTGAAGGCGATGGCGTCGTCTGCACGACGCCACCGTGCAGACGACGGTGTTGTTTACTGGTTATCACGATGGTCTTTGGGCACCATACCAGTTTATTTGTACAAGTATGGTGAATAAAACAGGTAGATATTTATATATAATGTGTGTATATAGCGTAATAACACCACACAGTATTGTTGGAGGAGAAATATTAGTGCGTCTGGCCTTGAGGGCGGCAGCCATCAGCTGACTGTGAGGTCCTACGTCTTTGTGCCTTTACTCACCATACAAGCTTAGATGTACAGTTATGGTGAACAAAACATGTAGATACTTATATAAAACGTCTGTATACAGTGAATTATAGTAAAAACAGTATTGTGGGAGGAGAATGTGGGTGAGTCAGATGACTGGAGGGAGGGCGGGAGTGGCTGGTTGGTACACGGCGGTCACTCCTCTTTACTTTTTGACTCATAATAGCTACTTAGTGGTTCGTAATAGTAAACAAAACATGCAGATACTTATATATAACCTGTGCTTATAGTGTAATAACCGATAAAGTATTTGTTCACCGATTGATGAACATAATTGAATCAACAATATGCACACCATATTTTTGAGTACAGCAATGATTCACTCATTTTATTATATAAATATATCAAACTACACACTATTGAATAATATTACAGCAAAAAAACTATGAAAAGTCAATCAGAGACATTGAAATAATTAGGTAATTATCTCTTTGTGGCAACTCCGGCCTGACAGCTGGCGAGCAACAGACCGCCTGGGACGCATGCTGAGTCAGCGCCTATAATTTGCCAGACTTCCCTGCCCTATAGCAGGCAATATATGCCACTTACGATTTTTTTATTATTTTTCCCGTGATCAGTGAACACAAATTAACAGGTTAGGAAGAAAAAATAATTTTTTTTTTTTTCAAAATGACATGCGCCTGTGGGGATGACAGGATATTAAACCCTGAGCATGTTAAGGGTTAAAGGGCGCAAAATAAATAAATAAATAAATAAAATATATATATATATATATATATATATATATATATATATATATATATATATATATATATATATATATATATATATATATATATATATATTATATATATATATATATATATATATATATATATATATATATATATATATTTATTTATATTTATTTGTTGTCAGGGGGAGGCAGGTGGTGTGAGTGGTGGAAGTTGTTGTCAAGGGAGGCAGGTGGTGTCAGTGGTGGAAGTTATTGTTAGAGGAGGCAGGTGGTGTCAGTGGTGGAAGTTATTGTTAGAGGATGCAGGTGGTGTCAGTGGTGGAAATTGTTGTCAAGGGAGGCAGGTGGTGTCAGTGGTGGAATTTACTGTCCGGGGAGCTGTAGGGACTTCCCCCAGAAAAAAGACTTAGAATAAAATCTTGTTTTTATTGGTACTGTATGTCAAATATACATCAGCTTGATATAAAAATAATGTACAGTACTGTAATTTAGCAATGAACTCTTACCTCCACACCAGTTATAGGTTCCAACTTTAGCCTGACATTTTGGACAGGTAAGTTTTCCTTGTAAGGTACTTGATGCATCTTTCATCCAAGAAATTGGAAAAGTAAAAATGCCTTTATTACATATTGGAAGTTTATCTGCTTTTGCTGACCATTTGCTGTCATTCCAACTTGGGGTTTCACCTTGACAGTGAGGCAGAACTGAATCTTGACTTATTAATGGAGACCTAAAGAATAATCATATTATTAAAAAACTAGCCCCACAAAAATACTGGACTTTATTGAGGGCATTTAATAAATAAATTAACTAATAATAATGCACAAAAAAATCACATTAACGTGATGTATTGATGAGAAAATTAGCAGGAGTCACGAGGAGGAGGATATGAACCTATGCTCTGGGTACTTCCTAGTGCACTTCTTACACTGCTACACCACAACATGGTCAAAAGTAATGTAACCTAGGATTCAACTGAATTCTTTAGGGGACCTGAGGCTTCAACTGATTTTCACATTGATACATTATGTTTATGTGATTTCTTTGTGCATTTGAAGTAAAGTGTTGGATACCAGACCAGATCCAGAATGCATGGAGGCAATGTGTGAAAACCCTGACTTGACTTCAGTTGAAGCCTCAGGACCCCTAGAGGATTCGGTTGAATACCAGGTTGCATTACTTTTGACCATGTTGTGGTGTAGTGGTGTTCGAAGTGTGCTAGGGAGAACCCAGAGCATAGGTTCATATTCTTCTCCTTGTGGCTACTGCTGATTTTCTCATTGATACATCTCATTACAGTAATGTGATTTCTTTGTGCATTATAATTATTAGTATTATTATTATAATTATTATATGAAGATATGTTTTGACACATTATTAAAATATAATTAACACAAACACATGCCATATTATTTTCTTCAGCAAAGTGTGGCTAGTATCCATCTAACTTGTTACACTTACCTGCAGATTCTACATTTGTATGCCACAAGATCAGAATTTGGACTAAATCGAGGATCAGGCAGCACAAGATTTTGATATTTTTCATCCAGATGTTTCTTGCCACCTACAATCATAACAAAACAAAGCATTAAGCACCATGTATTACATAATTTCTAATAAAGGCAATCCAGATGATGATCTTCCTGAATTCCAATTAATTGATTGAAAGATCCTTTGCATCTTAATTGTTTAATAAAATCATATCTATTTTCTGGAACAGCCCCTTCGTGGCTCCCTAAAGCTCTCTCATCAAGATTGCTCTCCCTACAGGATCACATCAGTTGCAGGAGTTCTGCTTGGTCTACTGGGGACCAGAGCCAGAACCTGGCCCCCCCTCCTAGAGGCACAGAGTGAATGGCAATTTACCACCCAACCAGAAGTGTCCAGAAGGTTAGTGCATTACAGACAACTGGAGGGTCACAGAAAAGGTAGCTTCAAAAATGTCAAACTCCTCTACAAACAATCTAAATACAACAAGAACTTCACTCTAAACTATCTCAAACTCGTTAATACCATTAGCAACTACCAGGTGGCCTGGCCCCAGCCCACAGCTGGCTCCCCCTGACCAGCCAGTCCTGTCACTGATGTGGTGTTGTTTGAAGCTACCTGTAATGCTACGATCCATCAGTCGTGGGCAAGCCCCTTTGCTTCAAGTCATGTGCCAGCTGTCCTTGAACTTGTTTTGCCCTGTGGAGGGGGAGGGTAGCCTTTGCTGCTTTTATGCTTCAGGCTACATGTGCTCAGGGTTTTCTTCCCTGTGTGCCTGCTGGAGCTGCCCCTACACAGATAGTTACTTCTCTGGTATGCTTGGGAATTTGCCCCAAAGATGCCAGGCCACTGGGGTAAAGGAAATTCAGTTGGTTGTGTGAGAGTGCACGAGATTGTTCACATACTGTAGTATGCCACGGTCCTCATTTGTAACCTAAGAGTGTTGGATGCATTTGGACTTTGTTCCTTCAGTGAGCAGCCCCAGTGCTTGGATGTCCTGTTTGGCTAGCTGCCTTTAGGCCTTGATAATTCCCATGCAGGTCTCAGGCAAGGTTCATTATGGATCAGTCCACTGAGTCTGTGCTTGCTACATGCGAGCTCAAAGGGGTGTTCATTGTCCTTGCTACTCGACAATGGTAATTTTTTCTGCTTTCACCTTGCTGCTCATCGAGTTGATGACACCTATGACCCAGAGTCCTGTGAGGTTTGTTCTCACTAAGTCTCTGCCTTGATTATTTCGGCTTCGGTTTGGAAGCTTATTGGGCATCTGCCGCTTTATGAGTGAGGTTTGCTTGGGTTAGGCATTTGAGGCATTATATTTGTTTGAATGCCCCATTATTGGCCCCTGTGGTGTCTAGGGACCCAAAAATGTTGGTAACCTTCACCAGACTAAGTCTGCACCTCCTCTTCCTTTTTCTTGCCAATCAGGTGGGGACCTTCCCTGCTGTGGGTCTGATTCCTGGACCACTGCACTTCCTGCTGCAAGTTTTTGTTCTGCTCAACTTATTGTTTGTGCTGACCCTTCCATGGTTTTCTCCTTTGACACCACCTTTTGTGTGTGTGTGTAATTACCTAAGTGTAATTACCTAAGTGTAGTTACAGGATGAGAGCTACGCTCGTGGTGTCCCGTCTTCCCAGCACTCTTTGTCATATAACGCTTTGAAACTACTGACGGTCTTGGCCTCCACCACCTTCTCACTTAACTTGTTCCAACCGTCTACCACTCTATTTGCGAAGGTGAATTTTCTTATATTTCTTCGGCATCTGTGTTTAGCTAGTTTAAATCTATGACCTCTTGTTCTTGAAGTGCCAGGTCTCAGGAAATCTTCCCTGTCGATTTTATCAATTCCTGTTACTATTTTGTATGTAGTGATCATATCACCTCTTTTTCTTCTGTCTTCTAGTTTTGGCATGTTTAATGCTTCCAACCTCTCCTCGTAGCTCTTGCCCTTCAGTTCTGGGAGCCACTTTGTAGCATGTCTTTGCACCTTTTCCAGTTTGTTGATGTGCTTCTTAAGATATGGGCACCACACAACCGCTGCATATTCTAGCTTTGGCCTAACAAAAGTCATGAACAATTTCTTTAGTATATCGCCATCCATGTATTTAAATGCAATTCTGAAGTTAGAAAGCATCGCATAGGCTCCTCGCACAATATTCTTTATGTGGTCCTCAGGTGATAGTTTTCTATCTAGAACCACCCCTAGATCTCTTTCTTTATCAGAATTTTTTAAAGATTTCTCACATAATATATAGGTTGTATGGGGTCTATGTTCTCCTATTCCACATTCCATAACATGACATTTATTAACATTAAATTCCATTTGCCAGGTGGTGCTCCATATACTTATTTTGTCCAGGTCTTCTTGAAGGGCATGACAATCATCTAAATTTCTTATCCTTCCTATTATCTTAGCATCATCAGCAAACATGTTCATATAATTCTGTATACCAACTGGTAGATCATTTATGTACACAATAAACATCACTGGTGCAAGAACTGAACCCTGTGGTACTCCACTTGTGACATTTCTCCATTCCGATACATTGCCTCTGATTACTGCCCTCATTTTTCTATCAGTCAGAAAATTTTTCATCCATGTTAGAAGCTTACTTGTCACACAAGACAGAACACGAAACAATGGGTATAATATTTTGTAAGTTAAAGGGAAGAATGGAAATAACTGCAAAGGGCCTATTGGCCCGTATTTCTTGATGCTTGTATGTTGGTGCGGAGTCTTAAAGTGGGTAGAATATAGTTGTGCATTAATTGGCTGTTGATTGCTGGTGTAGACTTCTTAATGTGTAGTGACTCGCAGATATCAAGCCGCCTGCTATCGCTGTATCTATCGATGATTTCCGTGTTTTTTGTTAAGACTTCTCTGGTGATGGTCTGGTTGTGGGAAGAGATTATATGTTCCTTAATGGAGCCCTGTTGCTTATGCATTGTTAATTGCCTGGAAAGAGATGTTGTTGTCTTGCCTATATACTGAATTCTTTGAGGCTTACAGTCCCCAGGTGGGCATTTGAAGGCATAGACGACATTGGTCTCTTTTAAAGCATTCTACTTTGTGTCTGGAGAGTTTCTCATGAGTAGGTTGGCCGTTTTCTTGGTTTTATAGTAGATCGTCAATTGTATCTTCTGATTTTTGTCTGTAGGGATAACATTTCTATTAACAATATCTTTCAGGACCCTTTCCTCCGTTTTATGAGCTGTGAAAAAGAAGTTCCTGTAAAATAGTCTAATAGGGGGTACAGGTGCTGTGTTAGTTGTCTCTTCAGAGGTTGCATGGCGTTTCACCTTCCTTCTTATGATGTCTTCAACGAAACCATTGGAGAAGCCGTTGTTGACTAGGACCTGCCTTACCCTACAGAGTTCTTCATCGACTTGCTTCCATCCTGAGCTCGGCTGAGAGCTTCCTGGGCTGAGAGCACGGTCGACATAAGCGTTAACGACACTCCTCTTGTACCTGTCTGGGCAGTCACTGTTGGCATTGAGGCACATTCCTGTTTGTTTCCTTAGTGTAGACTGCAGTGTGGAAACCTCCGCTCCTTTCCATGACTGTTACATCTAGAAAGGGCAGCTTCCCATCCTTCTCCATCTTGTAAGTGAAACGCAACACAGAATTCCGCTCAAATACCTCCTTCAGCTCCTGCAGATGTCTGACATTAGGTACCTGTGTAAAAATGTCGTCAACATACCTGCAGTATATGGCCGGTTTCAAGTTCATGTCGACTAAGACCTTTTGTTCGATGGTACCCATGTAGAAGTTCGCAAACAGGACACCTAGGGGAGAACCCATGGCGACCCCATCTACTTGCTTATACATGTGCCCATCCGGGCTCAAGAAGGGTGCCTCTTTAGTACAAGCTTGGAGTAGTTTCCTTAGAATGTTTTCTGGTATGTCAAGAGGAGTACAGGCCGGATCACGATACACTCTGTCCGCTATCATCCCGATTGTTTCATCCACAGGTACGTTGGTAAACAGTGATTCTACGTCCAATGAGGCTCTTATCCCTGTGGCCCGTGTTCCCCGCAGTAAGTCAACAAATTCCTTTGGAGACTTCAGGCTGAAGGTGCAAGGGACATAAGGAGTCAGCAAGCCGTTGAGTCGCTTCGCCAGTCTGTACGTGGGTGTGGGTATCTGGCTGATGATTGGCCGAAGTGGGTTTCCAGGCTTATGTGTCTTGACATTTCCATACGCGTCTCCAGGCTTATATTCCCCAATAATCTTTGGCAGGTGGAGTCCGGATTTCCGAAATTGGGTCAGGTCTGGTTGGGTTAGGTTTAGTTAAAGAGTAGCGATGACAGTAGTGAAAATTTACTCGGGTCCTAGGCCCTACTCAGCCTGACAGGCCTCTAGGCCTCAGGGACATTCAACAGAAAATATGGGGACACAGCAGGGACATCAGACACATGAGTGTCTTCTCCCCAGGACCAGATGGGACAACCTATTGGGACATCCCCCCCATAACCACAACTTAAAAGTACAGGTACAATACCTTTAACCATTGAAGTGGAAGCATGCTGGAGCCTGTAGAGTCGATACTGCAAATTATTTTCTACTAGACTTGTACCCATTATCTGGTAGAGCAGCAGCTGAGCCAAAAATCCTGAGTTGGGACCCACACATCGTCTTCTGGATTTTATTCTAGAACCATTTTTTGTTGTCAGTTTTTCAGCACAGTGTGGTATTTACATTATTATACTGCATTTATTCCTAAAATATCCAACAGTGTACAGTCACCATCAAACCATTCAACATCATTCATGTTGAGGAGCTCTGCTCTGTTTTGGCTTGACACTCATCTTTCCTCTGGGCGGCAAGAGGCTATGCATCCCTAACTCGCTGATCTAACCTTTATTTTCTTTGGTGCAGCAATCAAAAGATTTTCCGCTTGCATTCTTTAATATTTTCTTGAAAATACTGAACTTGTTACCATGTGAGCTCAATATACAGGAAATGTGTTAATAAATGCATGTACTAGAAGGAAAATGTAGGTAAGTCAATACCTCTCCTGGACAAAGGCACAGTGTCAGGAAATTACATTGCTTCTCAACAAGGACAGCATGCAGTTCCATCACAGACAGGGTATGTGATATTATAATTATAATACAAGTACTGCCAGGAGTGAGGGCACCTCCATAATGGAGGTGGATGCACATGGCAGGGGGCAACATGGATACTGACTCTCGAGTACGACTAATGAGCCCTAGAACAAGGAACCAGGGACGCCGGAGTGACATACTAAGCAGCACCCCGTGTGTTCTGAGTGGCTTGCAAATAACAAGTAGCCAAAACCAGATAAAAACAAGTGATGCACCCTCTGGCCAAACAAATCAAGAATCAACAACAATCACAAGACAATGTACAAAATGGCACAAACGAAACCTCAGAGCCAAAAGCCAAAGTCAAACGATACAAATCATTAATAGGCAGCATGAAATGCCAAACAATGAAAAGCCACTACAGAAAATACAACACCACTGTAAAACTGGCAATGAAGATACACAAAAAGATGAAAAGAATGCCAAGCAACCTCATACTGCTGGCAAGAAGAAAACTGCAAAAGCATCATCAAAAGATCCACCACGTGAGACCCATACAAATGTTAATACAATACACTAAACTTAGAAAGTCCAGATGCAAAGACTTGTAGAGAACTATGAACCATTGAGGAACCTCTCTATACTGGTCCTCTGAAAAAAAAGTGGATTGGCGAGGGTTGTGACAATCAACCCATAGAGCTGGAAACCATTGCTGAGTTAGCTACCAAGAAGACAGAAGGACCATCTTACCAGAAAATGCCTCCAGTCTGGATAACAAAATGAAGAGAAGACAAACCAGATGGAAGAGAGATAGTAACTCCAACTGACTACAGGCCTGCCAAAAAGCTTCCACTGCAAGAGCCTCATGATCTGGGAGTACAACCATGTAAACATGAAGTTGCCAATTCCACACCATTGCAAAGAAGATGGCTCCATGAATGGAGCTGTCTCGGAAATCCAAAATGAACTTCTGCCAGGTGATTTGGAACCCAAACCTGACCAACTGGGAAAAAACTTCTCCGTGGTGTAGTGGTAAGACACTCGCCTGGCGTTCCGTGAGCGCTATGTCATGGGTTCGTATCCTGGCCGGGGAGGATTTACTGGGCGCAATTCCTTAACTGTAGCCTCTGTTTAACGCAACAGTAAAATGTGTACTTGGATGAAAAAACGATTCTTCGCGGCAGGGAATCGTATTCCAGGGACCTGCCCGAAACGCTACGCGTACTAGTGGCTGTACAAGAATGTAACAACTCTTGTATATATCTCAAAAAAAAAAAAAAAAAACTATATCCATTGGTTACATGGACTGGCTGGAAACCCAAACAGCCAGTAAGCCAAGATGAGGAAGGCCAAGATGTGAACCACCAACAACCACAAATGTGACACCATGAACCCACATCAACCTGGTGTCCAGGAAGTCCAGGAAGCTAGGTTTAAGTTGAAGAGAAGTACCCAAAAGCATACATGGAGTACCTGGATCATACCTGAAGTGGCTTCTGGGAGTTCTACTCCTCAAGCCCAAGGTGGGACCAGGCTTGACTTGTGATAACTTGGTCCAACAGACTGTTGCTTTGAGTGGCCTGCAGGCCTAGATCCATTACAACCTTGTTGATTTGGCACTTTCTTGCAGAAAACTATAATTTTTCTTGAAGTGGTCCACTTTTGATCCAACAATATGTCGTATGCTTGCTTGAAGGATATTGAACAGCTGTGGACTTCGAAAGTTCATACAACATTCTCTCATTGTGCCTAAAAGTTAAAAGGCACTCCATAGGATTGTGCCTATTTACTCTTCACTAACTCTATTCTGCATTTTCTTTCAAATCATTTGCTCCAGTATGATGTTATTTTTACTGTGCAAATTTGGGATCTGGCCTTCCAGTATTGTCCATGTGTATATTATGTAATACCTCTCTCACCTCCTTTCCAGAGAGTACATTTTGAGTAACTAAAGTAACAGACACTCTGACTAAAAATCTAGCCAGCCCCTGAACCTGGAAAAATTAGGGATATGTCAAGTAGCATTTGCAGGTTCAGGGATACCATCCAAGAACCCACTGGCAAAGCAAAGTGAACCTGAATTAAAGTGGTCATGCAGAATGTCAGACACAGAATGAAGTGATTCAGACCCAAGAGGTTGTGAATAAGCCTAAGGTCTGGCGAATCCTGCTTGGAGACTGGGAACAGATGGAAAAACTCACTACAGGGAAAAAGTAAACTCGACCACTTGTGTCCAATCACTTCACAATATACCAAGCAAAACTGAGTAAACAGCCAACCCTGTATCCCCTTCCAAAGATCTTAACACCCACAATCGCAAGTCCAGGCAGGAGAAAAAAGGCCAAGCATTCCTTCACAGCAAACTGTGAAAGGGCTGGTGCGAAGTACCCCAATGAGCCGACCCCTTCCGAGATGAACAACAATATCACCAAGAGGATGGAGCAAAAGCCAAAGGCAGCACTACTGTCTGCAATACTTACACCTCCAGTTGCCAACATTGACCTGGAAACAGCAAGACCCTAACCCCCAGAAGATTTTCCCTGTGCTGCAGGAGCAAAAACAAGCTGCAACAACATACAACTGGGAGGCTGGAAGGACAAGGCCTTCCGCAGTCAACAAAATAGAAGAAATACAGTAGCTACCTCAGGAACCATGAGTCAGAAAAATAGAGAGGTGAACACCAGGAAAAAGGACCAAGCTGAATTCAAAACACGAGCTTAGACAGGTTGTCAGCACTCCAAACAGAGGCAAGTAGAAAACTGCTGCCACCTCCTGTAGAAGGGGAGCAAATAAATGAGCACAGCCTCTGCAACATCAATCAATGGCACAAGGGGCACAATTGGCAGCACCAAGGCTGATTGGAGAATAGCCCTAGAAAAGACCACACACGAAGCACTTGCATGGAGCCACCAAATGCCCACATCCCAGGGCAGGGCCAGAATAAACAAGCAAGAACTGAGTGCCTCAAAATCAGACCTGCTCAGCAACACCAGGAATACCAAACCTATCTCTTGCCACTCATGTGGTCGGGTATAGAAAAAAATGTGAATAGCTTTTAGAGAAAAAACCGATATTGAATGTAATGAAACCCCATTTTCTGGGCGAGCCCCGGAGGCTCCCTGAAGCTATCCGAACTGATATAATGCTTTATTAGTTTGGGTACAATGCATACAATGGGTGGAATGGCACCACATACAATGGGAGTCATAGGAGTCCTTTGCCTACCGGGGACCACTAGCCAGAACCTGGCCCCCTCAGAGAGGCACAGGGAGCAATGGTCTATGAGCACTTTACATTTAAAGTACAGTATCCACTCAATTTAACGGCCTATATGGGGCTGTACCCTAGTCGTTATTTCCGGAGCTCCATTATTTCCAAAGTTAAGTCGGGTCGGGTAATTTTTCAAGTAACATTCAGGTAGGATATACTTTATACTGTATAACTAAAATTAAATAAAGTTCATTGTGTAATTGCATTTCAATTTAGTGCCACACCGACGATTAAGCCAGTTGTTGGCTGCTGCATGGATGATGTGTGAACACGGTCTGATCAAGCCCAGATGGGTGGGAAAAAATTGATTCATTCCTTTGTATTGCAAAATATTTCATGTATCAATCAGCAAGTTAATATTTTCTCAATAATATTTTAGAGATGTGTTTTGATTTACCCTGAACAGTGCAGGTAATGTATTTTTAATGTTACAACACACGCTGTGGCGGCCATGCCATAACAATGGCGATCGAGCCTTGTCACTGAGAGCTAGCCAAGACGAAATATTTTGAGCTCACCTATTCTCTGCTGACGATAGAATATACATTTGCAGAGACTAATATGTAGCTTTTGTTGAAAAAAAACAATTAATATCTTGTAATACTATAATAAAATTGGTAAATTGACTTACTTTTAATGAAGCTGAAGATTACGAAGCTGTGAAGATTACGTCATCCTCTGCAGCGCTTGTTTTATATTGTTTATACAGTATTGTATACAGGGTACATACTGTATGTACACTTATTTTCAGGCACTCACTTCACACAACAGCTAGGCTTACTACTAATTCACATGAGTTCTAATACTACTTCACTATTACAATTATTTCTACTGTATATTTACATTGTACAGTATCTTTTTGTCTAGGCTTAATTAATCATTAACACTTACAATACTGTACTCTATCAACACTTTTTACACTAATTTATATGCCTTTCAATCATATTTTATATCGTTAGTGGATGACTTGTCACGACTTATTGGTGGGAATTCAGCATCGGCGGGTGCAACATGGCTTGTAGAGCATTCGTTGCTGGCGGATGTTCCACGACTTGTCGATGGGAATTCAGCATCGGCGGGTGCAGCATGGCTTGTAGAGCATTCGTTGCTGGCGGATGCTCCACGTCTTGTCGATGGGAATTCAGCATCGCTTGCAGAGCATTCATTGCTGGCGGATGCTCCACGACTTGTCGATGGTAATTCAGCATCGACGGGTGCAGCATGGTTTGTCGACGAAGATTTTTCACGAACCGTTGAAATCATGAATTTATCTATTTTTGGCTGAATCTGATTTTCTCTGGCTAACGTTCTGAGACATTGCTTTAAGGCTGTAAGGTGTACATAAAAATTTCCAATAACCTCATGTTTACTTTTTATTGAATATTCAATGAGTTCCTCAACTTGTTCCAATCTTTTCTGATATCCGACACCTCTAGGCAGAGCCTCACCACCATCGTCCGAGTCATCATCAGTCATTTCCGAGAACACTTTGCGCAATCTGTTCTTCAGTTAACAATTCATAACCAGGATCGTAACAATTTTCTAACCATTCATTGATATCATTCACTTGTACACCCTGATCAGCTTGGAGCAACATTGTTCGGATCGTTTCTTCAAACCCTTCAAAATCATTGGCTTCATTTTCAAAACCTTCGAATTCACTATCAGATACTGCTGCTTCACATCTAGGCCTCTCTGTTAACAGTTTCTTCCATGAATTTGTTAGTGTGGTTTCTTTCACTTTATTCCAAAGCCTAGCCCAGTGGAATATTGCTTCCCTGATTGTGTACTTTTTTAGATTTTCTAGTGTTCTTTGAGCCCTTGTATCCTTTCCTGTCAATTCATCTTCCTCGCTAGGTAAAACAACTAAAACATCTTCAAGCATTGCTGTTTGGTACATACGTTTAGCAGCAAGGATAACACCTTGGTCCATGGGCTGGATCAAGGATGTTGTGTTTGGTGGAAGTGCCATGCATTTTATTCTGCCATCCCTTGAAATTAACTTGCTAATGGGATGAGCAGGGGCATTATCTAGCAGCAACAATGCCTTAACCTCACTGGCCTTTATTCCACATTTGTTGATCTGGAATTCTCTGACTTCTTTGCAAAAGTGGTTTTCAAAGCAGTCCGTAAATATTGTTTGATTAAACCATGATTTCTTAGAATTGTAATATATTACAGGTAATGCCTGCATTATATTTTTTAAGGCTCGAGGATTTTTAGACTTGCCTACCACGGCACATTTTGTCCTGTGAGAGGCATCAGCATTAGCACAGAGCAAGACTGAGAGCCGTTCCTTGCTTATCTTTCGTCCAGGAATATTTTCCTGCATCCTACTGGTTAAGGATGTACTTGGTACAGCTCGCCACATAAACCCAGTCTCGTCAGCATTATATACTTGATATTTGCTTAAATTATTACTGACAATGTACTCGTTTAATTTAGCCTTGAATGAATCAACATTAGTGGGATCAGCACTTGACGCCTCACCAGAAATTTTTTTGGTGTTTGAAATGTTATGCCGAGCCTTAAATCTTCCAACCCACCCATCACTTGCATTGAAATCTTTTATACCTAATTGAATGGCAAGTTTACTTGCTGCAACTTTAAGCTCTTCAAATCTTATTGCCATGCCAATTGTGCGGTGCTGAATAAACCACTTATACACTGCAGCATCCAATTGTGGATACTGACCAGACTTTACTGTTTTTCTCGAACATGCAGCACCAGAAGTAGCACACTCTGTTATGCTCACATATTTTAATAGAGTATCCTTCTGTTTCTTGATGTCACTTACTGTACTTTTCCCGATGTTAAACTCTGCTGCTGCTCGTGCATGAGAATATCCTTTATCAAGTTTCTTAATTAACTCCAGCTTCTGTGCAACCGTCAGGCGCTTCCTTTGGGTAACTTTTGGCATTTTGTAAATTAAAAAGAAGATCACAATTACAGTACAGTAATATCCTTCACAATTGAAGCTAGCCGCGCGAGTTCACAGTAAACAATGGGAACACATGGCCCGGCGGAGTACATTCTAGGTCCGTGGGAAAAAAATACCTAGTGCCTATACTATAAAAGGTATTTAATAAGAAAACAAAGACTTTTGCTTAATAAAAACTGTTTCAAAATATTTTATTAATAATAATTTACAATTTTCTTCATTAAAGTGAATCATTTTAAAAGAAAATTAAGATGTAATATATGACTCTGGACGATCCAGGTCGGTGGCCTGGTCGCCATGTGAGGGGACGCTGATGCCACAACAAACCCAATACCGACCGTCGGTAATATCGACCGCAGACCGGTATAGCAGGCTCCAGATACCGGTCGTTAATACCGGCAGATCGGTATAAAAGAGGCCGTTAAATTGAGTGAATACTGTATGTCATATTGGGCCATCGACCGAGAAAGGCACCCAGAAAGATAGGCGAAACAAAACAAACTACAGTCTGGTGAAAATTGCTACCTACATCCAGAAAGAGCAAAGGAACTCCCCAGAAAGAAAGTAAACTAGCAACACTTCACTCAACTATCACTCCTGCTAGTTAATGCCACCTTCCCTGAAAAGGGGGAGAGCCAGCAGCCCATCTCAGTTCTTGAACCATGAGAACCGAACAACCAGAGGAAGGAAGGGTATCAGGGATCCTCCGGAGCTCACCCAGAAAATGCAGGTGCAGACATGGGTGCAGACATGGGTGCAGACATGGGTGCAGACACGGAACAATCAATGCTTGAAATCAAGGGTGGGATAGTCACTATGGAGCCAGGAGAAGCACCCTCCCTCGATAGGATTCTAAGCGAGCTAGGACCCTGGAGAAACAGCTGGACTGGGAAAAAGAGGTACAGAAACCTACACCTTGATCAGTCCTGCCAAAAAGCATCCATGTCCACAGTGGAAACCTCGCAGTCGGGGAATGGCACCACATACAATGGGAGATGTTGAGACCACGCCAACACGAAGAGGTCCACCTCCCATGGTGCTGCCATCTGGCAGTGCACAGCTATAACTAGGGGGGGGTATGATATAACTATTGGGTGGACCATCTGCATGTTTCTTTGCAGCATTGCTTGCTTCCTTTCTGCAAATCTTGCAGTTATTCTCTTTGTTTTTCTTTCTTTTAGTGAGTTTGTTTCTTCAGTGTGGGTGATCATGATTTCCCTGATAGGGTTTGGCCCATGATCTCAAATATGCTATTTAACACTTTGGTGTACCCCGCGCGCCACCCCTCAACTGTGCGATATGGGACCCAGGGTGTCACGGGAGCGCGCGTAAATTCTGAAAAGTGTATACTCTCTTCAACTTTGTCACCTTAATTCTTGTCCTACGAGATTAAATTTGGTATCATTGTGTTTGCAATAGAATTCTCTACAGCACTAAATGCATATAAACTCCAAAAGCCAAGCTAATTACCCGCAGCAAACAGAGAAAGTGCGAACGAGTTACCCAGGAGCGCGCAAACGCGATAAAATGTTTTCACTATTTTCACTCTGGTCACCTCAATTTTCGTACTAGGTCTTTCATTTTGGTCTCAATGGGTTCGCAATAGAATTCTCTAGAGGAACATTAGCATATAAAATAAAAAACCTGGTCACGCTCCAACCGCCGACGAGTTGAAGACGGACCACGCTTCGGCCGCGAGTGAGCGCTCAGACGCCTTCCAGCTACACTCCCAATTCCCGCCCTTTTCAAGCCTTCCTTTTGCAATTTTCTTCCTGGAAGGGCCTTGTTCATGATCACTATCCATCGTGGAGTAAGCGTAGATAGTTTCTAAAGCCGCAGTAAGAAATATAGCCACGGAAAATAGCCGAAATGTTCACACGTTTGAGATGCGAGGGGAGGCGACATTGGTCACAACAGTGGAGCGAAAACAATGGGCCCACGGCGTGTGCCAAGCCAGTTGAGGGCCAAGAGGCTCAACAAAGAAAATGGGAAGACATCGGCGCACATTTTAAAACCAGTCCCAAAAAAATCGGAAAAAAAAAAAAACTGATTTTTGCCGATTATTTAAAGTGGATGACGCAATGCTGCGTCATCCCCGGTATTACCGACAGTAAACGGATGACGCAATGCTGCGTCATGCCCGGGCGAAAGTGTTAACACTTTCGCACTTTAGATTAGAGATAACTCGTCGCCGTTTTCTCTTACGATTCCGCATAAGAGCAGAGTTTTCTCGTCCATCGAAAAAATATTTCTATAAATTCCATTTTTTAACCGAAATGGATGGGGATACTTTTGTTTTGTAGGGAATTTATTTGCGAATGTTTTGGTACCAGAATGAATATTATATCACATAAACTTCTATGAGTAAAAAAAAAAATACACAAAGTATGTTTGGGGGTGTGGCGAGCGTGTGGCAGTGGGTTCCCTTTAGCCGTTGATATATCCAACACGTGGGAAATATTTGTATGTGTTATGTATATGTCTGTGTAGGGAATTTTACTGCAATCACTGTCATACAAATTATAAAATGTTTCAACAAGTATAAACATGACAAACATCAAACGAATGAAAACAATGCGTTCGTTTCTGCCACGAACGCATACTGAGCGACGTGGTTCTATATTTGGCGCTTCTCTTACACATGCTTTGTACAAATGTTATACAGTTCATCTTATAGAAAATTTTATTGCAAACACATTGGTATAAAAAAGAAATACGTACATAGAAAAGTAAGGTCAGGAAACGTATAAATTTTCCAAGCATGATTTACCCCCTGTGTTTTCGCCAGTGCGCTCGCGGCTAACTACTCTCCACTTCACACACTCTTGCGGGTGGGCAATTACCTATATTAAACATTCATATGCATATGTCCGTGTAGAGAATGTTATTGCGATTCCAATGATACCAAAATCAGCGATGTAGGACAACTGTAGGCTTCGCAACCATTAAGAGAGTGGAAACATTTTGTTGCTGTTTGGCGCTCTCGGCGAGTGATCTGCATAGTTTTTTATTTGGTGTTGATACTCCTTATGCTTGGGCTGCATTTTATAGGTATGCTCTTATAGACAATTTCATTGCGAACACAGTGATACCAAATTTAAATACGTGCGCCTTCAATTATTGTCAGGACAGTCAAAAGAGTGTACACTTTTCGGTCTTACCGCGTAGGCACGCGAAGTGCCGAAAGCATCTGGGGTATTGTCTTTTTTTGAGCGCCGAGAGCGCGAAAGTGTTAAACTCTTAGGTCTGATATGACTTATGTGCATGGGGCGCTCTCAGTATGGCTAGCAACAAATATCCATCATTTAGCCCTACCAGAAACCATCACTGAATGTAATGAAACACCTCTTTCTGGTACATCATTAGTTGTCCCCAGTTGCTATCCACTGGAAAGCTCCACCCAATTCAAGTCACACCAGGTCCTTGCGAGTCAACACAAGCCTATCTGAAACTAGAGACCAAAACCTATTCCCCTCTACAGAAGCACATTGATTAGAGATTTTTATACACTACATACAGAAATCCCAATAACGTGATATATCAAATGAATAAATCCACAAGGGCCGTGATGAGGATTCGAAATTACGTCCAGGATAATAGGTTCGGACGTAATCCTGGATATAAGTTCGAACCCTCATCATGGCCCTTGTGGATTTATTCAGAGGTTTTTAGATCACCCTGAGGAATACAGCTACCAGAAAAGTAGAGCGAGACAAACCAGACAACAGCAAGACAAGTCTGAACAACTCGGAAAATTACTGACCCAGTAGTAAGGTTGTTTTCCCTCTAGTAACAGCTGCAAGCACCACCAGGTGGCAGCATTGGCAGCTACCGGCTCAGTCAATACTTGCATAATCAGCCAAAAGTCAACCAAGGGTAAAAACTGATGCCCCTGAAGGGAAAGTGATGGTTTCGAGAGCCATCAAGATCCACCAGAGAGAGGTGTTACATTACACTGAATGCTGGTGTTCTGGGAAGACTCCTTCAGTGGGTCCCTCATACTATCTCACCACAGACAACAAAACAAAGGTGAGCCTATCATGGGCAGAGGAGAGCAGAAAAAAAAAAAAACAGAAAAGGAAGCAGTAATGGGTATAGTCTATTTTATAAACAAATTTCCACCAAAGTGGCTTCATGGCAGGTTTTTCTCAAAAGGATTTTAGTATTAGGAACCTTTGTTAATTAAATGCGATGTACAGGCATACCTCAGTTTACGAGTTTAATTGGTTCCTGGAGACGCCTCGTATTCCGAAAACTCGCATTCCGAAGCTAATTTCCCCATAAGAAATAAAGGGAAATGAATTAATCCGTTCCCGACTACCCCAAAAACCCCACATCAAACTAAATTTTTATACCTAATTTACCTAATTCATCTAAATAAACCTACAAAACTATGTTCCAGTTATTACTTACCTTGCTGTCGAGTGCTGTAGGCGTATGGAAGATGGTGAGGAGGGGGGAGGAGGAGAGGAGTTACTGTTTGGAAGGGAAGTCCCCTTCCATAATCACATCAGGCAGTGAGGACCTTTCTGGTGTGCTCTCCCTGGGACGTTTTATCTGAGTGCCACTAGGTCCTGGTTGAGGCTCACTGCTCGATTTCCTCACCACAAATCTGTCCATGGAAGCTTGCTTTTCCCTTCTTCGCAAGCTCTCTCTGTAGTAAGGCATCACATTGCCATTGAAAAGATTAAGACAACGGCCTACTACAGCTTTCTCTGGGTGAGTCTGTTCAACAGTTGTTTGAATCTCTTCCCACATCTGACACACCTTCTTAATTACTGCAGAAGGGACATTCGCTGGTGCTGCTGCCACCTCCTCCTCCACTGCAGAATCATTCGCTGCTGCGTTGGCTTGCTGTTCCTGTTGAAGGGCTAGGAGTTCTTCGGTGGTCAGTTCTTCGTTGTGTTCTTCCACCAACTCCTCCACATCATCACCATCCAATTCCAAGCCCATTTGCTGGCCTAGACTAACAATTTCCTCAACAATTGGCGCATCATTTATAGGCTCAAACCCCTCAAAGTCTAGTTCTCTCACACATTCAGGCCACAATTTTCTCCAGCCAGAGATCAGGGTTCTTTGAGTCACTTCTTGCCAGGCTTTGTCAACGAGTTTTAAAGCACTACAAATGTTAAAATGCTCTCTCCAGAACTCTTTGAGGGTGAGGTTTGTGGCTTAAGTCACTTCAAAACATTTCCGGAAAAGTGCCCTTTCATAAAGTTTCTTAAAATTCGCTATGATTTTCTGGTCCATAGGCTGAATTAGAGGAGTGGTGTTAGGAGGAAGGAATTTAACTGTGAGGAATTTATTGTATCTAGGCAACAAATCATCTTCCAAGCCTGGAGGATGAGCAGGAGCATTGTCAAGGAGAAGCACGGCTTTGAGTGGCAATTGTTTCTTGTGCAGATATTTTTCTATGGCAGGGCACAGCACTTCATTCACCCACTCCGAAAAAATAAGCCTAGTCACCCATGCTTTTTTATTAGACTTCCACATCACACAAAAATGGGTTTTCTGCACTTTATACTGTTTGAAAACCCTTGGATTTTCAGAATGATACACTAGCAAGGGTTTAATTTTCAAATCGCTACTCGCATTTGAACACAGCAAAAGCGTAAACCTATCTTTCATAGGCTTGTGTCCAGGCAAGGATTTTTCCTCCTTGGTAATGTATGTCCTTTTAGGCATTCTTTTCCAAAACAGTCCTGTTTCGTCACAATTAAACACTTGTTGCGGTAGGTATCCCTCAGCCTCTGCAAACTCTTTAAATTCGTCAATAAATCGTCCAGCAGCTGGTTTGTCTGAGCTGGCTGCCTCCCCATGCCTTGTAACACTATGGATACCACTTCTCTTTCTAAATTTTTCAAACCAGCCCCTGCTTGCCTTAAACTCTTTCGTATCTGCATCACTCGTTGCAGGGGTATTCTTTAGAAGGTCTTCGTGCAACACCCTGGCTTTCTCACAAATAATGGCCTCCGAAACACTATCACCCCTCAACTCCTTGTCGTGTATCCAAATTAATAACAACTTTTCCACTTCTTCAAGTATTTGTGGTCTTTGTGCCGTTAATGTTCTTACTCCTTTTGCCACTTTAGCACCCATAATCTTATTTTTCTTCTTAAGTATAGTGCATATTGTTGATGTGGCTTTGTTGTACTGCCTACAAAGTTCAACATGTGTACCGTTCTCATGCTTCCGAATGATCTCTTGTTTCTCCTCTATTGTCATCCTCACATGAGCTTTCTGGCCTTTATCCTTACCACTGGCTTTCTTGGGACCCATGGTGAGATATATAATAACAAATTGTATAGACAAATCACCAAAAATCCAACAAAACACTGAAAATCCGCAAGAAGAATTGATGTGGGGATAGTCACTGAGCGCGAGACAATGGTAAACTGAGGGGCGGCGGGGCAGAGGGGCGACGATCGCCGAACCACCACGCGCTAGGTCGGCCTGTACACGTATCAACAAACACGTGTCCCGAGGTAACCCTCGCCTTCCGAGACAAATTTTTGGAGTAAATACTGCTCGTCTTCCGAAAAACTCGCATACAGGGACACTCGCATTCCGAGGTACCACTGTATTACAAATAAATATAGTTTCAGACAATATAAAACAAGTCACAATTAGTTATTGTAAATGGCTAATAACAAAATGCTAAAAAACCAGCGTTAAATGTAATGAAACACCATTTTTTTGGGTGAGTCCCGGAGGCTTCCTGGAGGCTTCCCGGAGCTATCCAGGCTGAATGGACATGTATATCTTTCTGACATCAGTCAGTGCATGGAGTTCTTGCCTACCGGAGATCACAAGCCAGAAACTGGCCCCCTCTAGAGAGGCACGAGGAGCAATGGCCTATAGAGAGACCACCCCTGTGGTTGAGAGCATTCTATGTCTGCCATCGACTGGGATAGGCACCCAGAGAAGGGTAGGCTCCCCAAAACAAACCCCTATTCTGGTAAAACTATTGCGACCGAAGGCCGAACAAGTAGACAGAACTCCCAAACGAAAATTAGCAAACGAGCATGACGTCATCATGTCGTCAGGACTCTGTCTGCGCAACCCCCCTCCCCAGAAATGGAAGGGGGAGCTCTAGACCCATCCGCCGGTGACCCAACCTTCAGTTCTTAGGCTGGATGTCAAAAAGTGCGAAAAACAACGCCGACCGGAGGGAGGGATGCCGGTGAGCCTCCAGGACTCACCCAGAAAATGGCATTTCATTACATTCAACACTAGTTTTCTGGGGGAAGCCCCGTCGGCTCCCCGGAGCTGACTACCCAAAGAAAAGGAAAAAAAAAACAGGGACTTACCCGGGAGGCGGTCTATCCTCACTCATCACTGCGAAGTTGAGACAACTGGCTGCAACCGCCGACTCAATGCAACGCAGGCCCTACCAGGCCCAGGAACATTTACCAGGAAGTGAGCTGCCAGGACCCTGTTCGACCTCCAAAATCCCCACGCCCGAATGTCAACCCAAGACATGTTGCCAAAGACGAGAGCCACAGGAGCAAACTTATGCATGCCGTGGGCACAGGGATAAACCGCAGGCTGGCTAGACTTAATAACTCTGCGGACAACCTGAGAAACTCGAGCCCGGGAACAGGGAAGAAGGGAAACCAGGTCAACCCAAAGCACATCCCAGGCGTGCAAATTATGGCGGAGAGCCGTAAACGGACATGATGCACCCCAGACCTCACCAACCAAGCATCAACAACCAAAAGCACCCTCCGAAACGCAGCTGTCTCATTCTTCGCCAGAAAAAAGGAGACGCTGCAACCAAACAAACCAACCACCAGGATCGAAAGAGCAGAAACCCCTGCGACGGAGGAGAGCATTAAGCTCCCCGACCCGACCACCAGAGGCCAATGCCAACAGGAAAAGAGCTCTAGCAAAACAATCCCGAACGGAAGGGGCCCCACAACAAACCGAGGAGAAGAAAGAAACGAGAGGACCCGGTCCAAAGACCAGGACAGCTTAGGAGGCGCACGAGCAGGTCGGAGATGAAACAATACCTGAAACAGCTTATGGAGCGGAGCAGAAGGAACATCAAGACCTAAAGCAAGCTGAAGCTGCTCCGCCAGCACCACACAATACGAGGCAACAGTATTGGGCATAAGATGACGGGCCTGGAACAACCAAGAGAGAAAGGACAAAACAATCCTATCAGAGACCGAAGAATACCTACGCAGTGATAGGAAGAACCTGAAGCACTGCCAGGAAACTTTATACTGTCGCCGAGACGAAGCACGCAGGTGGGAGACCAACGACAAAGTCACCTGCGCACCAAACAAGTGATAATAAACTTGAGTTAAAAAACTCCAGACATGAAGACTCGAGGAGAAGACAGAACCAGCCTCATACCGAGTTGGACCTATCTGCTGAAAGAAATTTTGAAAGGGTTTGGACATCGAGCAAGCAGCGCCTGAAACGAAGGCTGGGCTGGCCACCAAGGAGCCAGAAGGACAACTCTTCCCTGGTAAGTCTCCAAGCGAGCGAGGACCTAGGGCAACAGCTGAACTGGGAAAAAGAGGTACAGGTAACCCCACCTCACCCAGTCTAGCCGAAAGGCCTCGACCCTGACAGCCTCGCAGTCGGGGAAGCGCGCCACATATACTGGGAGACGCCTTGACCACGCTGACACGAAAAGATCCATGTCCGGAGTCCTGAACGTCTGGCACTGCCAACTGAAAGAGTTGGCGTTGACCATCCATTCCGTGGAAAAGGGAAGGAAACGAGAAACGAGACAGGCCGTCCGCCAGGACACTGGACACCCCCCCCCCCGAACGTGAACCGCCAGGAGAGCCAAACCCTAAGAACTCAGCAGACGAGTCACCTGAAACGACCAGCCCCAAAAAGCCAAAGACCACATCGAACCTCCTAGGTCCAGGCAATGAATCACCGGGGAACAGTCCGAATGGAGCCGGATTGTCGATCTGCAAGCGATTTATCATCCCTGGCTGGCCTGGGGAGCACTGGTCACAAAGCCCCAGCCAAGAGACGACGCGTTCGTGTACACATCGAGCAAGGGCTCGGGTAGGCGCCAAGGCAGTGAACCCCGAAAAACCCGAAGAGGAAGCCGGCGACACAGCAACAGGCGCAAAGCCCCTGGAGGCCGAACCCAATGATTGCGAGAGAGGCAGAAGGGCCCTCCCCGAAGGAACCAGAGCAGCCGACGAAGCCACACCCAACCCGGCGGGTAGACCATCATAGCAAAGTTCAGGCTCACGCACAAACTCTTGAGCAAACTCCACTTAACCGGGGAGCCCCTCACGAACAGACGGAGGCGGGAATGCAGACGGAGCAGAGTTGCCGGAGGAAGAGACAAGAAAACGGTACGAGCATCCCAAACCAGACCCAGCCAAGACCAAACCTGAGAGGGAACCATATGGGACTTCCTCCAGTTCACCAAGAACCCGAACCCGGCGAGCTGGGAAAAAAACAAATCCCTGGCGAGCAGACATGCAGACTGGCTGGGAGCCCAAACCAGTCAGTTGTCGAGGTAGGCCCGAACCCTGCCCAGTCAGCACCGAACATCCCCCACCCCCTGAGGGAGGAGGGGCCACCCAACACCACCACAGGCCGCACGAAATGACTCGAAATGACCCGAAAAGCCCACGAATCGTGGGACCAGGCACAAGCAAACAGGGCGAGCCTCCCCCCCCCCATCGTCTCATCAATGGGATGAACAGTGAAAGGGCCGATGCACCTTACGAGAACCTGAGCGGTGAACAGGGCGATTCCCATACCGACTAGAAACAGACGGAACCGAAGGCTGTGCCGGCCCCGAATCTGGCACCACTGGCCTACCACGACGAACGGAACCCCAAGCCCTGGTACGACCCTTTTGGAAAGGTCCCCCACGAGCCCCCCCCCCCCCAGCACTAACAAGTCAGACATAGGTAGACAACTAACAGAAGACGCCTGCAGGTCCTGCACCTCCACAGACTCCGCAAAGAGCAAAGGATTAAAAGGCGAAGACAAGCGAAGAGCCAGGGCCCAAGCAGATTCCAAGGAAGAAGCAAGCACCTCTTGCCGACACGCGGGGCGAGAAGCATAGAACCGCAAAACCGCATCACGCAGGAGTGGCATGAAGAGCTTCAACAAAGTAGACAATGCCTGCACCGCAGAGGGCAGCACCTCAGACCTGGCAGCAGCCCCAAGCGCCCCCACATCCAACTCAAGCCAATCCGAGGATAGCTCAAGGAGGGAAAAGAAACGCAGGGCCGAAGCAAGCAGGCCACAAGTATTCAAATTCTCCGCAACCAAGGCAGCCGAAAGGGAAGGAAGCTGCACGTGAAACTGCACAACACCAACATCCCGCGGAAGGGCAGGGGCGAACAAACGAGCATTGAGGTGCAGGCGATGAGTCACAATAACGTGGCTGAAGTATGTTGACCAGACCACACACTAGAAATTGAAGGGACGACGACGTTTCGGTCCGTCCTGGACCATTCTCAAGTCGATTGTGAGCATTGAGGTGCTAAAAATCACCCCCCCCCCCAGGAACGCCTGAAACACCGTCTGAGTTTCCCACCAGTCAAGTGCGCGGGACCAACAGAACGTGTGCCAAGCCTCCAACGAAAAGAGGAGGACAGTCTGCTAACTGTCAGGACGACTCCGGAACTTCATAACGAAACCAGTACGGACAAGAAGAACCATACATGAAGGAACGCGGATCCATCACGAAAGCATAATCCGGGTCGCTCAGGAGGTAAACCGCAATGACTTCCCGCACCTGAGAAGACAAGATGCGGGAAGCTGAAAACCTCCGGAAAGACGGAACCGAGGAACTCGCGGGATCATGGAACCGAACCCGGGGCACCAAATCCAATTCGTAGGCGGAGGGAGCGAAAGAGAACCCCTCTCCTTGTAACACTAAGCCCCGCTCTAAGGGCAGAAAAACCTAGGCGGGGTTCAATGGGGCCCAAGGCCCCCAAGTCAACCCGTCCCCAGCCCCAGGAACCGTATCCTGAGGACCCGGGGTCGAGCCAGCCTCCAAACCTCTCACTTCTGAAGAAAAAGCGGGAGCTTCCAAAAAAGCAGGAACGCAGGGGGCCCACTGGCCAGACCCAGACGCTTCAGGTGAAGGACCAGGCTCGAATGCCTCTGCCGCAACCCCAAAAGGGGACACCCATGAGACCACCCGAGTCTCAACTCCAACTAGATCCTGCCCCGACTCTGAAACCCTAAGACGATTCGGAGCCGGAAGCAAGGGGGGGGGGGCCAGATGAACAACTGAGGGGGAAGGACTAGGAGGGGCGGACAGAATCAGAGCCGAAGCGACTCCCACCCACAAGTCCAGGTCCCTATAAGCAAAACGGGGCAATCTCGTGGCATCCGGGGCCACAACCAACCTAGCGCATTGCAGCAACCTAAATCTAGCATGCAACGCCGGAGCTGCCTGCACCCGCATATCATTATCAGTGGCTTGGGTGAACTGGAGCACGTACAGACAACAAACGTCACACGACTCCGGGTCAAAACAATCATTGACCCAACAGGCAGCATGGCGGAGGCAAAACCAGTGAGTGTCACCCTGAGACAAGGGGACAGAGCACCATTCAAACTCGCAGGACATGAGGGGGGACTCAGGGACCACATCCAACGGACCATGTAGCCCCTGTGGGGTTCCCAGGGCCCTTAGCCATGGTTACACGCTAAGGGAAGCCCAGGCAGGGTACTGTGAACCAGCGCCCAAGTCTACCAAACAAACCTCTTAAAGCTGAACCCGTGGGACGTGTCCACTCATAGGGGCCTAGCGGAGGAGGAACACCAAACACAGAATATAGATATATATACCCCAAGAACAGTAATGAGGGACCACAAATGAAGCAGCCCGTCCTCCAAAAATGGGGAGGTAAATGTACATAGCCCCATAAGTGCAATTATTATGTATATATGAGTCAAGAATTGTACTTATTTACACTTAGTATTAAATCGTACTGTCTAATATATTGTGAATATTTGAGTTTACCTAAAAAGCTGAATAGAAAACCACGACCTAACCTAACCGTCTTAGTTTGTGAAGATAAGCATTTTATTGCATCTTAATTATAACTATTACTTAACCTATAGCTATATTGATATTATAGTTTTATAAAAGAAATAAAACAAAACTAAAATATTTCAATAAATTGTAAAGTAACTCAGGATATTTTCAAATTTTGCATAAAATCTCTATTGTTTAATAAAAGTGAAAAAGAAAATCCTAATATTTAAAACTTGTTTATAGCAACTGAACTTTAAAATTTCATCTTAAAATTTCAAGTGTCCTAACAGAAAACGAGGAGACTTGAATCAGGGGAAGGGGCTGGGTAAATGTAACAGCCCCGTAAGTGCATTTATGTACTATGTATAACAGTCAGGAAATGTACTTATTACACTTAGTATTAAAACGTACTGTCAATTCGGAGGATGGGTTGAATGAAGATAGGTGTAGGGAGCAGGAGGCCATATACAAGGTAACATTTGGGGGATGAAATTCTTCAAGAGTCAGAGAGAAAGACTTGGGGGTTGATATCATGCCAGACCTTTTCCCTGCAACATATATCAGCAGCATATGCCAGGTTGGCCAACATAAGAACGGCATTTAGAAACTTGTGTAAGGAATCATTCAGAACTTTGCATACCACCTATATCAGACCAATCCTGGAGTATGCAGCCCCAGCATGGAGTCCATATCTAGTCAAGCATAAAACTAAACTGGAAAAGGTTCAAAGGTTTGCCACCAGGCTAATACCCGGGCCGAGAGGTATGAGCTACAAGGAGAGACTACGGGAATTAAACCTCATGTCGCTGGAAGACAGGAGAGTTAGGGGGGGACATAATCACCATGTACAAGATTCTCAGAGGAATTGATAGGGTAGATAAAGACAGGCTATTTAACACAAGGGGCACTCACACTAGGGGACACAGGTGGAAATTGAGTGCCCAAATGAGCCACAGAGATATTAGAAAGAACTTTTTTTAGTGACAGAGTGGTTGACAAATGGAATGCATTAGGAAGCGATGTGGTGGAGGCTGACTCCATACACAGTTTCAAATGTGGATATAATAGAGCCCAATAGGCTTGGGAACCTGTACACCAGTTGATTGACAGTTGAGAGGTGGGACCAAAGAGCCAGAGCTCAACCTCCACAAGTACAAATAGGTGAATACAAAGGCAGATCCCCCCACCACCAGGCAGAAAACAAAAACATAAGAAAAACCCCACAAGAGGACAACGTACCCAGGTGGAACAGAGCCGGCCGCTGTTATTGGTGAAAACTAGCTGTGCAGTACCCCATGTCCCTGCCACTGATGAAAGCTATCCCCCCTCCTACCCAGAGACAAACCCCAAATAATACCAAATAATAATAATAAACCCCAAATAATAATAATAAATAGTAAGAAATACCCCAGCTGACCCCAAGAGCGGCCAAATACCGAGCAGTAAACGTCACAGCGGAGGTAGATCTCGAGGTGACTTGTGGAAGGAGGCCCAAGTCCCAAGAGCAGTACTTACAGGGCACCTAGGGAAGGGAACCCTAGGCGCATGCAGCCCGAGTACCGTGGAATACATCTCCTGGCTCACACACCACATGAAGAGACAGCCCACACAAGGCACAGAACTGGAGCCAGAGGCACGGCCGCACCAGACTCCCATCAGCCAAGAACTGAAGGTTGGGTTGCCGGCGAATGGGTCTGGAGCTCCCCCTTCCCCCTTCCGGGGAGGGGGGGGTGGGGGGGGTTGGGCAGACAGTGGTGCGGTGACATGATGATGTCATGCTTGTTTGCCAATTCTCGTTTGGGGAGTTCTGTCTACTTGTTCGGCTTTCGGTCACAATAATTTTACTAGAATAGGGGTTTGTTTTGGGGCGCCTTTCTGGGTGCCTATCCCAGTCGATGGCAGACATAGAATGCTCCCAACCACAGAGGGGGGTCTCTATAGGCCATTGCTCCTCGTGCCTCTCTAGAGGGGGGCCAGGCTCTGGCGTGTGGTCTCCGATAGGCAAGAACTCTATGCATTTGACTGATGCTCTCTGCACGCTCTGCTGACCCGGAGAGCGTACAGAGATCCTTTACTGCTAGAATCCACTGAAGAATATGCAAGAGAGATACATTATAATTTACACATGGAAAATAGTAGAGGGGCTGGTCCCAAACCTGCACACAGAAATAACAGCACATGAGACCAGAAGGCATGGCAGGATGTGCAGAATACCTCTGTTGAAGAGTGCAAAAGGTGCTCAGAGAGAACTATCAACATCAGAGGCCCGAGACTGTTCAATACGCATCCACTACACATAAGGGGCATAACTAGCCAACCCCTCACAGCGTTCAAGAGAGAACTTGACAAACACCTCCAAAGGATACCTGATCAACCAGGCTGTGACTCATACGTCAGGCTGCGAGCAGCCGCATCCAACAGCCTGGTTGACAAGTCCAGCAACGAGGAGGACTGGTCGATGACCGGGCCACGGGGTCGCCGAGCCCCAAAATCACCTCAAGGCAAGGTATGCCAGAAAGATATACATATCCATTCAGCCTGGACAGCTTCAGGGAGCCAACGGGGTTTCCCCCCTCCCCCCCAGAAAATGAGATTTTGGTGGATAACAAGAGAGAATTAGTTATCTACTGTACCTTTGCAGAGCTTCATCAACTGATATCTTGTATTTCTTCATCAAGAAGCAGGTCACAAGGGTGGCACTTCTTGATACACCAAAGAAGCTGAAGTAAAACAAAGGAGAAATCTTCTATAGTAATTAAAACAGATGAAAAAAAAGAGAGATGACACTATAATCCAGACACTGGATAAGACCATAACAAGGTTACCTCTCTGGGTAGCCCCTGCTATCAACTGTTACCTGCTGTATGATAAGATATTCTAAATAAATTCCCTAAAGTATTCCAAAAATAAAGGCAGCTCCCCCTGCCTCGGGATGGGGTAAGGGGGAGCCCCATACCCCTGTGTCAGCTATCCACATTGTCAGTTCTGAGGCTAGCTGTCAAAAACCACGCGAAAACTGCCAACCAGAGGGAGGGGGGTGGCCGGAAAGCCTCCGAGTCTCACTCAGAAAATGGTGTTTCATTACATTCAATGCTGGTTTTCTGAGGGGAGCCCCTTCGGCTCCCCGGAGATACTTAACCAAAGATAAAAACAAGTGGGACTTACCTGGAAGGTGGTCGCCACTTGATCCTCAACTCGAAGTCGAGACAACTGGCTGCAACCGCCGACCCAATGCAACACATGCCCGACTAGGGCCAGGAACACTGACAAGGTTGCGAGCAGCCAGGACCCTGTTTGACCTCCAATTGCCCGTGCCCGAATGTCAGCCCAAGACATGTTACCAAAGACAGCAGCAAGAGAAGCAAACTTATGAACGTCATGGGGCATGAGAATAGACCGTAGACTGGCTGGACCGAATTACCTTACAGATGACCTGGGAGACCCAAACCCTGGAACAGGGAAGAATGAAAACTGGGTCAACCCAAAGCGTGTCCCCGGCCTTCAAGGCCATGGCGCACAGGTACAGCGAAGAGCCGCAACCAGACACATCACATGATGCACCCCCAGACTAACCAACCAAGCATCGACAACCCAATGATCCCTTCGGAAAGCAGCAGTCTCATTCTTCGCCAGAAAAGAAGGAAACGGCTGCATACGAACAAACCAACCACCAGGACCAAAAGAGCAGGAACCTCTGTACCAGAGGAGACAATGAAGCTCCCCAACCCGACCCTCCAAAGGCCAATGCCAACAGGAAAAAAGAGAGCCTTCATAAAACAATCTTGAACCGAAGGGGCCACAACAAACCGAGGAGAAGAGAGAAAAAGAGAGCACCCGGTCCAATGACCAGGACGGCTCGGGCGGTACATGAGCAGGCCAGAGGTGAAATAATGCATGAGACTGCTTGTGAAATGGGGTAGAAGTAACATCCACCCCGAACGCAAACTGAAGGGGGCTTATCAAACGCAAAAATTCGGAAAAATCGAATCTTTTTGAAAAATTTATAAAAATACTACAACGTTCTGGCAACACTTTGGCGCAAACCCGATAATGTTATGATATAAATTAAAGTATTTATGGTACATTTCCATGCGTAATTGTGCAGAATCCGGTGCCCCGCGGCTGTGGCGCGCCAAGAGTATTGCGTCGTACGTTCTAAACGTCAAATTTTTCGTAATAACGTCGTAAATATCGATGTATGCATAAGGAGTAAATATACACTCATTGGCAACCTTCTCATCCCTTGCTGTGCTATAGGGGAGGTCCCAGCCCCCAGTCACCTCGTGTGTCTGATAGAGTGCGGATATGTTCTGATGCGCGCTCCATTATCGTTCCTAATAGCGCATTTTTGCGTCTACTACACAAACTCTTATAAAGAGATAGTGCCAGAAGATAAGAGCAGCAAATCTGGCACTAGGTCGCCGTCTTTATCACTAAAAGAAAGCCGCTTTAGCGCGAAGAGTAATATCCAGTGAGAGATTTTGGCGCACCACACCTCCTCAATCTTCCTCTCACACCACCTCAACCTTCCTCAACCTTCCTCACACACCTTCCTCAACCCTCCTAGACCCTCCTCACACACCTTCCTAGACCTCCCTCCCTCCAACAAGCCGAGACAGGCTCCTGAGGAAGGTGATCCAGCAATCATGCAGGTGCCTACTAGTGCCCAATGCAGTGCCACCTTGAGGACCCACAATTCGGACCAATATCAATAGGTTAGTATGTTTTAGTGTTATAATTTGGTATTTTGTAATAATTGTAATATGTATGTGCAGGATATATATATGTATAATTTTTTTTATATATATATATATTTTTTTTTTTTCAATTTTTTTTTTTCGTTTGTTATCAGGGGATGTTCATGGAACTTGCACACCTTGCTCAATGGATGCCTATCTGCAAGGGTGCCAATTATGAACGAAATAGGTCGATGTCAAACTCGGCTACAGGTGGCCGAACTTTGATCTTATTTTACTCAGGTAAGTAATTTACAACTTCAAGGTGTTTCTCAGCTTTCATTTATTAATCAATTTACATGCAAATTACACCTTATATGTAGAGTTTGTGCTTCTACAGCATGTTGTAGACATTTTAGTCCAAAGTCCATTTGTTGATTTTATAAAAATTTATAAACATCATATATTGCATATTTTTGGAAGGGTAACTTTGAAAAATTATATTACTGTATTGCACTAAACACTTTTTTGATAAAACTGATCACAACAATCCTTTATTATATGCTAATTTTAATATCTGAGTGTTATAGAAATGATTTTAGTTGACATGTGTTCCCTGAAATTATTTGAAAATGTTGAAAATTCGTTGCATAATACGTTGTGTATTTTTTTCTCCTTTTCTGTTTAGGGTGTGATGGTGAAACTTGGACCAGTTGCAACCCTTTCTATAACCATTTCAAAAATAAATTTATAAGTAAATTGAACAATTTTTAATTTAACCTAGTTATACCCCCTGAAGCAGCTCCGCCAGCGCCACACGATACGAGGCAACAGCATTCGGCATAAGATGACGATCCTGAAACAACCAAGATAGGAAGGACAAGGCAACCTGATCCAAAACAGAAGAAAACCTACAAAGGAACAAGAAATAATGAAAGGTCTGCCAGGAAACTTCATACTGCCACCGAGATAAGACACGTAGGTGGGACACCATCAATGAAGCCACCTGCTCACCATACAAATGGTGATAGACCCACATCAAAAAGACCAGACACGAAGACTTGAGGAGATCAAACCAGTTACGTAACAGACTGGTCCGATCTGCTAAAAGAATTCGGAGCCAGAGTTGTACAACCCTCCAGATCACATATTAGCCGAGAACTGACGGTGTGGATAGCCGGCGTGGAGGTCTGGGGCTCCCGCTTCCCGCTTTCCCCTCCCTGGGCATGGGGAAGCTGCTCAGACAGTGGCGCAGGGACAGTTGTGACATCATGATCGTTTCCTCGTTTTCGTTTGAGGGGGTGGGGGAGTTCTGTTCAACAGTTCAGCTTTCATTCTCAATATTTTCACCAGATATGGTTTGTTTTGGGGCACCTACCTTTCTGGGTCCCTGACCCAGTAGATGGCACACATAGAATGCTTCCAACCACACGGGGGTTTCTATAGGCTCTCTTTCTATTTCCTGACAGACGGCCTGTCACCCCCCTGAATGTGATCTGCCAAGAGAGTCAAACCCCGAGAACTCAGCAAATGAGTCACCCGAAGCGACCAGCACCAAAGAGCTAAGGGCCGCATCAAACCCCCTCTGTTCAGACAATGAACTACTGGGGGAGCAGTCCGAATGGAGCCGGATCGTCGATCCACGAGCAACATGAACCCTCTGAAGATAAAACCACACAGCTGCAAACTCCCGCACTGTGCTGTGGGCTTGACGTAAGGACGAACCCCACCGCCCCTAGCCGGCCTGGTGAGCACTGGTCACAAAGTCCCAGCCCAGAGATGACCCGTCCATGAACACATCAAGCGAGGGCTCAGGTAGGCGCCAAGGCACTAAACCCCGAAAAACCCGAAGAGAAAGTTGGCGACGCAGCAACCGACGCAAAGCCCCCGGGGGTCGAACCCAGGGATCGCGAGAGAGGAGCAAAAGACGTCCCCAAAGAAACCAGAACAGCCGACGAAGCCAAACCTGACCCGGTGGGAAAACCAACATCGCAAAGTTCAGGCTCCCACACAGACCCACGAGCAACTGCCGGGTGACCCGGGAGCCCCCAGAAAACAGCAAAGGCAAGACCGTAGTCGAAGCAGAGATTCCAGAGGGAGAGACAAGGAAGAGGTCCAAGAGTCCCAAACAAGTCCGAACCTGGGAGGGGACCAGATGGGACTTCCTCCAGTTCACCAAGAACCCGAATCTGGTGAGCTGAGAAAGAACCAAATTTCTTGCAAGCAGACAAGCGGACCGGCTGAGTGCCCATACCAGCCAGTCGTCAAGGTAGCCCAGTACCCGAACACCTAAAAGATGCAGACAGGCTACCACGAAGCATTGGTCAGCACTGGTGAGGCGTGTGAAAACGCGAGGTGCCAGGTTCAACCTGAACGGGAGACAATGAAAGCGGTAACTCTGACGCCCCACAACAAAACCAAGCCAGTTCCTGAACCCCGAATGAATCGGGACGTGCCAACGTCCCGGAGTTCCAGGGACACCAGCCAAGCGCCCAGCTCCAACAGAAGACAGACCTGGGACAGCGTAGTCATTCAAAAAGAGGGGCAATGAACCCAGGGGTTCAGACGGGACAAGTGAATGAACCTCAGATCCGTACAGTCCTGTTTCAGGATTGGGAACAGACAGGAAACCCATGTGAGAGACGTCATCATTTCGACCATGCCCAAGCGAACCCACTAAGAGCTTCCCCATCCCCCCCCCCCTCCATCACCCTGTCAATGGAGCGAGGCGAACTGCGAAAGGGCCAGCGCTCCTTATGAGAACTCGAGCTTCGCACAGAGCGAACACCGCGCTGACAAGACGAAGACAGTTCCGAAACTGGCACCAGTGGCCTACCCCGACTAGCGGAACCCCAAGCCCTGGCACAACCTCTCCTAGAAGGCCCCTTTCCCCTTGGGACCCCCGGAGAACCAACAAATCGGACATTGGACGACAGCTAGCCGAAGCTGCCTGTAGATACTACGCCAGAGGCCAAGCAGTATCTAAGAGCCAGGGCCCAGGCAGATTCCAAGGAGGAATCTCAACTGTACAACTCGGATTTCGTAATCCGAGTCGCGCAGGAGGTAAACTGCAAAGGCCTCCCGCACCACATGAGGCTGGATGCGGGAAGCCAAAAACCTCCGGAAAGACGGGACTGAAGCACTCGAAGGGACATGGAACCAAACCCGGGGAGGGGTAGACACCAAATCCAATTTGTATGCAGAGGGGGGAAGAGAAAACCCCACTCCTTGAAACAGTAAGCCCCCCTCAGAGGGCAGAAAAACCCAGGCAGGGTCCATCAGGGCCCAAGGGTCCCAAGTCAGCCCCTCAGTAGCCCCGGGATCCTTCACATCAGGACCCAAGGCCGAGTTATCTCCCAAAGCCCCGGCCTCAAAAGAAAAGGCCAGCGCAGCCGTAAAAGCCGGAAGAAAGAGGGGCTAACTGGTCGGGCCCACTGGTCAGACCCAGAGGCTTCGGCAGAGAGAACCGACTTGAATGCCTCCGTCGCCACACTAGAAGGGGCATCCCCCTTCAAATGTTTCGGGGCCGGAAGCAAGCGGGAGGGGGGGACCAGATCTAATCACAGCAGGGGGAAGGATGAGGGGGTGCGGTCAGAACCAAGGCCGAAGCTACCAACACCCCCAGGTCTGGGTCCCTATAAGCAAAATGGGGCAGTCTCGGGGCTTCCGGCGCAGCAACCAACCTAAACCGAACATGCAACACCTGCGCCGCCTGTACCCGAATACTGTCATCAGTAGATTGGGTAAACTGAGTCACCAGCAAGCAGCAAAACTCGTAGGATGCTGGGTCGAAAGTGTCACTGACCCAACAGGCAGCGTGACACGGAGGCAAAAACAGTGAGTCACCCTGAGACAAGAGAACAAAGCAGCCCTCGAACTCTCACAAAGCGAGGGGGGAGACTCAGGGGTCACAGCCATTGGACCTGCGCGCCCTCGTGGGGTTTCCCTGGGTCCTGAGATGGAGCTCACGCTCAGGGAAGCCCAGGCAGGGCGAGACGTATGGGCAAGTCTCCTTACACCCGTTGCCTCTGTTCACCTAGCAGTGATTAGGAACCTCGGTGTCAGTCGACTGTTGTGGGTCGCATCCTGGGGAATGGTCAAATGCTGCACATATCCGAGGTATACTCGAATTTCCCACAAACGCCGCAAGGCTCAGCACGAGAAAAATAGCCGAAAGGCTACAGTACTAAGAAACTGCCGCAAGGCAAGGCAGGGTACTGCTAACTGGCACCCAAGTCTACCAAACAACTTTCTAATAGCTGAACCCGCGGGACGTGTACACTCACGGGGACCTAGCAGGGGGAACCACCTGAATAGACAAGAGTACAGTACAACTTTGATTCAACACACTATATGGGACCAATGGACCAACCCCAGTGCGTTGGAGCGTTGGATGTGTTGCAAGAGGTGACCTTCGGGAGGCGTTTGCGTCAGTGTCTTCTTTTTTCTTGTACTCAATAAAAATGCATTACCATATTATATGCTGAACCTATATTTAGTAGTATACCCGACTAAAAAATACTGTTACATTTGTTATTTACCTTATTGTTGGAGTTATGTCCATCTTGAAGTCTCATGGAGTTGTGAATGCTCTAAAGTAAATACGTACTGTACTATAATGTATTATACCATTAACACTGGGTTGATTAAGTAGTTCTGCTGTATGTTGAGTACTACAATACAGTTTATGAAAACTATTGTACACTAAAATTACTGCAACTTTAATTTTAACACTGGGTACACATTTAAATTTAACACTTGTTCTAACTGTTCACGCCACACACGATGTTTTTAGATGTTTGCATCAGCTTTGCTGGTGCTGGCTGCTGTTGTACCAGTGCTGGGTACGGCTGTGCTCGTGCCGGGTACGGCTGTTCTCGTGCCGGGTACGGCTGTGCTCGTGCCGGGTACGGCTGTGCTCGTGCCGGGTACGGCTGTTCTCGTGCCGGGTACGGCTGTTCTCGTGCCGGGTACGGCTGTTCTCGTGCCGGGTACGGCTGTTCTCGTGCCGGGTACGGCTGTTCTCGTGCCGGGTACGGCTGTTCTCGTGCCGGGTACGGCTGTTCTCGTGCCGGGTACGGCTGTTCTCGTGCCGGGTACGGCTGTTCTCGTGCCGGGTACGGCTGTTCTCGTGCCGGGTACGGCTGTTCTCGTGCCGGGTACGGCTGTTCTCGTGCCGGGTACGGCTGTTCTCGTGCCGGGTACGGCTGTTCTCGTGCCGGGTACGGCTGTTCTCGTGCCGGGTACGGCTGTTCTCGTGCCGGGTACGGCTGTTCTCGTGCCGGGTACGGCTGTTCTCGTGCCGGGTACGGCTGTTCTCGTGCCGGGTACGGCTGTTCTCGTGCCGGGTACGGCTGTTCTCGTGCCGGGTACGGCTGTTCTCGTGCCGGGTACGGCTGTTCTCGTGCCGGGTACGGCTGTTCTCGTGCCGGGTACGGCTGTTCTCGTGCCGGGTACGGCTGTTCTCGTGCTGGTTGATTTTCTGCTACTAGTTCTTGCAAAATATTACTTCATTTTTGGCATTAATAAGGCACTATTAGTAAGTCCCTGAGACATTTTGTTATATAACCATAGAGCTGTAGTCAAAAAATTGTAAATTCCACAATTATTCTTCCACCAGCGGATAAATACTGTACGTCAATCACAGACAAAGCTAAGGGCACTGGGTGCATACTGTACGAACGCAGACTAGGTCTATATGTACACCCTTCAGTAGGCTGGTGTTTAAGCCAGATCCAGTAACATAAATTTCTCTCAAATATTCGATTTACATCAAATTATATATTTTTGGGTTATATATTTAGTTTAGCAACATTATTACGATAATAAGAGCTATAAAAAATATTTATTTTGGAACTGATTTATTAATTTTATTTCAAAACCATAGGTCACTGAACTGTGGTGACGAAATCAAACAAAACAAGCATGGTGTTGTGTGGAAAGGGATTAGACCCGCCCACTCGCGCTGGAGTTATGCTGCCAATAACATGAATAATAGCTCAAATAGCAGATATCTATCATATTACAGTATATTTTTGGTTTTATTTAGTTTAGTTTAATTAGGATAATAAAGAGTTATTAAAACACCAGTTTTAGAAATGATTTATTAATCTGAAACGTTCAAAGTCATGGGTCACTGAACTATGACAACACAGACGAAAGTGAGTGAAACCTCACTGTAAAGGGAGGTTTACAGTACAGTCTGTCCCTTATCTGTCCACCCTCACTCATCTTGTTTCATCACAGAAAATGTATATAAGAAGATTTCAACACATTAGTTAGCTATTCACGCTCTAGCCTTTAAATTAATTTACAATTAATTAATTATTTAAGGCTTCAGCCTTAAATTAAAGTGTGCCACAAATCAGTGAACGAAAATCATTGAAACTCAGTCGTTCACTTGTGTGGACTACTCTGGCTGGTGTTTGGTTAATATGCGTCACTTCTTGTGCACCATTCTGGCTGGTGTTTGGTTCATATGGTTCACTTGTTGTGTGGTTCACTTGTGTGATCCAACTTGTCTTATGAAGTAATTATTAATTGTAATCTGTAATAGAATGAGACAGTTTTCCACCACTCTGTGAACTCTGTCCCAACATCTTAAGCTTGTGGACCACTTGTGGTCTACTTGTGTGGTTCACTTGTGTGGTCCAACTTGTCATATGAAGGAATTATTAATTGTAATCTGTGATGGAATGGGAAAATTTTCCACCACTTTGTGAACTCTGTCCCAACATCGTAAGCTTGCGGACCACTTGTGCGGTCCACTTGTGTGGTCCACTTGTGTGATCGAACTTGTCATATAAAGGAATTACTAAATGTAATGTGTGGTAGAATGGGAAAGTTTTCCACCAGTCTGTGAACTCTGTCTCGACATTGTAAGCAAATCCGAACATCCCCCACTTCGGGGAACCATTGTTCGTCGAACCGGGTGAGTAAATCCGGCCTGAAAAGTGGGCGAACTAGCTGGAGATTTGTTGAATCAAGGTTGTACTGTACTCATTACACAGGGGGCAATAACCAAGGCAGACCCCCACCAGTCAAGCAAACAAAAAGAAAAAGAAAACCCCGCAAGAGGACAGCGTACCCAGGCGGAATAGAGCCGGACACTATGAATGGTGAAAACAGGCTGAGCAGTGCAAACTGCCTCCTACCCTAAGGGGAACAAGGGGAGTCAGAAGGCCCTAGCACACAAAGGGCGGCCAAAAACCGAGCAGTAAACGGCCAAGCAGAGGCAGAACCCAAGGAACTTGTGGAAGGTGGCCCCAAGGGCAGTATTTACCGGGCACCTAGGAAAGGGAACCCTAGGCGCATGCAGCTCGAGTACTGAAGAAATACTCCTGGCTCACACACCACTGAAAAGACAGCCACCACCTACAAGGCATAGAGCTGAAACTAAGTCTGGAGCCATAACACACGACCTCTGCCTAGCGCATCAGCCTCGGAACCATGGTGTGGATTGCCGGCGCAGGGGTCTTGGGCTCCCCTTTTTTCCTTCCCGGGAGGGAAGAGCTGTGCAGATAGCGGCGCAGCGATTTGTGATGTCATGCTTGTTTGCTTGTTTCTGTTTGGCGAGTTCTGTTCACTAGTTCAGCTTTTTGTAGCAATTTTCACCAGAATAGGGGTTTGTTTTGGGGCACTTACCTTTCTGGGTACCTGACCCAGTCAATGGCAGACAGAATGCTTCCAACCACACGAGGGGTTTCTATAGACCATTGCTCCTCATGCCTCTCTGAGGGGGCCAGGTTCTGGCTCGCGTCCCCGATAGGCCCAAAGAACTCCATACACATGACTGATGCCAAATTCTGACATTAGCAATATCAGCCTGGATAGCTCCAGAGAGCCAAAGGGGCTCCCCCCAGAAAATTTTTCCATTTTCTTTTGATAGGACCCAGGACATGCAATGTCCTTTTAACAACCTTCCTCAGTATTTATATCATTGTGAATATACCCATTCATGTTGCCTCTGCTTTTATCTTGGCACTTATGACTGTGAATAACTTAAGCAAGCTGATGCGTAAAAGTGATAATTATGTGACCACATTAAATGGTGCAAACATTACGAAAGACAGACATTTGGTTTGTTAAATGTAGAAACTGTTGTGTATTTGGATTCAAGGATCTTTAAGACAATCAACATTTTGATGACAATAAAAATAAAGAGTGGCATTATTTGAGGACTAAAATGAAGAGTTCAAAGGCATTAATCTACAGCAAGATGTGGATGGTTTGAGAGCTTTAACCATACCTGTACTGTAGTTGCAACTTGCACATCAAAACAACTGGCAAAGAGACGAGTGCCGACAAGGAAGCAGCCAAACAATGCCTTCATAAGATGAAAAGGCAGACAGTCCCGACTCCCTTGTCAGGGTAGCTCTTCAAGTAAAACACACTGCTTACCAAGTCTCAACACACACACACTCTGCTCCTATCATGGTGCATACAAATGTATTGTACTAGTACTCCTATCCTTTTTTTATTCATGAATTTTACACAATTTTAATTTTTCCAAGGAACGCAGTCTGAAATAACAAAATTGAATTTGTTTGACATATAGGTTTTGCATTATGGTTCTCCATTTTGATACAAGTCCATGTTTCCAGGATTGCTTCTTGGAAGTAAATAGAGGGATTATAATACAGTAGTATATACACAAGGCCACCCATGAGGAATAGTGAAGAAGAGATCAGTTTTTCTCACTCTCAAAGGGAATAAATCAATCCTGTAGTTCAGGAGTCAGAGCAGTTGGTTCACAACCAAAAAAATCCCAGGTATGACTCCCACAACAGGACAGATAGGAGGTCTAACAAGCTTCCTGTGCCATAAACTTAAGAATTATATTGAATACTGATAACTACCACTTACCAATGAACAAGAACATTTCCTTTTTCTTGACCTTCTCTTATGAACTTCACAGCTTCTTCAAAATGACTCAAAAGGTCCTCATTTGCCATGTCATTAACTAGAAAAAGAGCAAAATCAGATATTAATGTTAAGTGTATGTTAAGATTAAGTTAGTTTTTACTGTACAGTACAATACTGTACTGTATTTTTAAAGGTTCATATATATCACAAACAGACTTGGCACCTATGTATTACCACAAATCACAATTAGTAGACATCCATGTCACCCAATTATAAATTCCCTTAATTTATTCATCTTTTCAATTTCAAAGCAACAATGGTAACTAACATGTTTTACATTACAGCTGAAGTTTGTAATAACCTCTGCAACTATTCCCTGCTAACTGGAACAACACTCTGGTGCTCCTCTGTACATACAGCATAATTATTGTGATGCAATATCCTCTCAAGTCTATGGTTGCCACACAAACTACTAATCCACAAAGCTAAAAAAAAAAAAAAAAGGCGAAATGAAACACCACGATCTGGGATACATGTCGGTAGATCTACACACCTTACATCACTAGGTGTGTAGGACAACTGTGAAAACACCAGACTTTATGGCAATCTTAGTATGCTAGTGAGGAGCTTGTGGTGATCAGCAGGGGTGCAGTGCCAATTTTATAGTTACCAGAGTTCTGGTGGCCCTTACAAAAGCCTGTCATTTCCTATCCTGTTTACATATATGTTACATAGTTAAATATTTCATGTTTGTAATCACTAATTATCATAAAATATAATTATCAAACAAAGAAAAACATCAATCATGTATCTGTCAATTTAAGAAGTTAAAACACGTAGTGGTCACAAAATACAACCAGTGAAAAGGTTCACAATAGTTTCTCCAAAGGGTCAGGTGTGAGATGTTTTTGGGGGTCTGAAGCAACTCGTCCTGGTGTCATCTGCCGATCTGTGGTACCACAGCCATGATATGCCATATGGCTCAGGATTCCACTGAACTAGAGGAGGTCCATGTAATTTAACAAACATAAGTGCTGATACATGATTTGAGAATTCTTGAGCATGTTGTTGTTATTATCAGGTTCATGTGACTGAATCCCCTCACACACTTAGCGGTACTAATAGGAATAACTTGTAAACAGCTCAGTAATAGGTGTAAATCTTGGGGGATGCGGCATCCATGATCCTCCACATAGTCTCTAAAGGCATTTAGTGTAGAGTAAGAAGAAAGCTTAAACCTCTTACAGAGAGAGAATATTTTAGCTTCTCCATAATTAAGTGGTATTTTATCAGGCCAGCCGCCAGTAGTCTTTTCATGGACACACATTTCACTAAGCTGTAAACCCTCTCACCAGTGTAATAGGTCTGCTCCCTGGAAAGTACAGAAAATAGACGTCGAAATTGTACCCCTGAAGGTGAAAAAGATTCATCATGAACCGGGACAATTACGGTGTTTGTATGGAAGCATGATATCTCGGTTACCAAGAGGCAACAGTTTACATGCATATTGCGACGGGTCGGTGGCGGAGGATGGCAGGGCAGGGTGTGGTGTCCTAATAAGGGAATATACGGAGTTTGGGACTGTGGACAGGATAATTGAACTCCGGCTTAGTAATTATATATCATCCACACAAGCTGAACTGCAGGCCATTCTGGCGTGTTTGGAGGAAGTACGTCATGACGACAAAAATGTTTTTGTATTTGTCGATAGCCGAGGAGCACTGGAGTCCTTAAAGAGTCGAAACCCAGTCTTCATGTCTATAGTTGAGGACTGTAAGAGAAGAATAACTGAGATACAGCTGAAAGGTTATAGTGTGAAATTCATGTGGATTCCATCTCATGTTGGAATAGTGCTCAACGAGGTGGCGGATGACTTGGCCAAACGTGCCACATCAAAACCACAAGTTGACATTGAATGTGAATTCACAATGAGACAAATAAGAAGCAAAATCAGAAATATTCAGGCACAGGCAGGAGTGGAGAGGAGAGAGATAATGTATGAGAGAAGTCAAACCATGCAACACTACATGTATGCGAGTCAAAACACCCATTTCACTTATGGTAAGAGGAGAAATGCTTGGAGTGACTCTGTGTACATGCGACTCAGGCTTGGGCACAAATATTACTGGGAATATGGAATAGGTGTTCATGATAATGACACGAGGTGTAAACTATGTGGTATGTTAAGGTCTCACACCCTTGCCCATTATGTTCTTGATTGTCCGTTGATTAATGTATATAGAAACACTGAGATAAGGACTGTTCCTGAACAAATAGCCTGGATGTGTCACAACGGAAAGGTTGATGATATTCTTGAGAGATATAAAAATTTTGCACCAAGACTGTAATATTTTGTTGAATTATCTGCATGTCTCTTGCAAATTGTCTATACAGTATACCTAGGTCATAAAAGTATTTGTGTGTACGTCTGATAACATACTACTTGTGAAGGAGGAAATGTATATGTTTATCTTTCAGAATGTTTGGTAATATGTTTATTTGTGATGTGTGTCTATGTATGTATTAACACGTTGTACTGAATGGGGTGAGAATAGCTTGAGCTACCTCATCCCTTTGTGTGTATTTTACCTCAATAAACTTATTTCAATTTCAATTTCAATTTCACTAAACAGTAATTTATACATTCTTTGAGGTTCAGAAATTTGAGAGCCTTTCATGGATGTTGTCGTGAACATGCGGTGCTGCAAATTGTTCACAACACTAGTAAGAAACTGCTGATAATTAATGGAGACAATTTTCTTGTTGCTTATTATGGTAATTCATCCAAACTCCACCTTTTCAATTGCCTTTTGAGCTTCTAAAGTTAAAGTGCCAGGTTTCTCTTTTAGTCCATGTAATGACCTTATGCTCTGTTGAATCAGTTTGTCTGCATACACAATCGAAGTAGAGCGTTTCTGTAAACACTCCGACAATAAACCAGGTTCATGCAACGTGTCAAGCATTAGAGCTAAATCCAATGGAAACTGTTCTGAAGTTAGCATTTTCAACAGAACAACTTTGGTTTTTCTATCACTTCCAAATCTTGTTTCATCTTTCCCTGCTTTTTCAAAATGAAAACAAAGTGCTTCATAATTTATCCACACTGCTGAAACTGTTCAAAACAAGATGGCCACCCACCTGGTGCTCAGAACACGATTCAGGATTCTTGGCTGTTCGTTACCTTGTGGGCCCAGGTTACTCCTGGGCCCAGTTGGGCCTGTGTCGCTTTGGGTCGGCGGATGTGACTTGTTGTTTCGACTTCGGGTAGAGTAGTGTGCGGCGACCGCTTCCCAGGTCAGTCCTAATTTTTCTTTTTCCTCTGTGGTTAGTTAGCTCTGGGAAGCCATAGGGGCTCCCCCCAGAAAACCAGCATTGAATGTAATGAAACGCCATTTTCTGGGAGAGTCCTGGAGGCTTCCCGGCATCCCTCCCTCCCTCCGGTCAGCGTTTTTTTTGTGTGTTTTTGACATCCAGCCTCAGAACTGGGGTGTGGATCGCTGGTGCGGTAGGTCTGGGGCTCCCCCTTCCCCCTCCCGGGGAGGGGGGCTGCCCCTGCTTGTATTAAACTGAAGAAAGGCAGCTAGAACAAAAAGCAATTCAGGAAAGAAAGAAAAATCCAAAATACTTCATCACATATGCGAAATCAAAAGCAAAAACCACTGCCAGTATTGGACCAATTCGTACAAGTGAAGGTTCATACACGGAGGATGACAAAGAAATTAGTGAAATCCTAAAAAAGCAATATGAGGACATGTTTAGCATTCCAATAAACAACATGAAAGTGGAAGATCCAGACAATTTCTTTATGCGGGATATCCAAACACCTGTAAATATAACTGATATCAACACAAGCGTACTAAACTTTTAAACAGAAATTGAAAACATGCCCATGCACTCTGCTCCAGGTCCAGATTCATGGAATTCTATACAGTATTTATAAAGAAATGCAAAGTGCCGGTAACACATGCACGTGGTATAGTGTGGAGGAAGAGCTTGGACATGGGGGAGATACCAGATGCACTTAAAGTAGCAGACATAGCCCTCTACACAAAGGAGGGAGCAAAGCATTGGCAAAGAATTATAGACCAGTTGCACTAACGTCCCACAAAATAAAAGTATTTGAGAGTGATGAAGAGTCAGGTCACCAATTACATGGAGACCAATGACCTTCACAACCCAGGCCAACATGGATTTCGAGCGGGAAGATCGTGCCTTTCCGGCACGATCGGCCGGAAAGCCGGTCGGCCGAGCGGACAGCACGCTGGACTTGTGATCCTGTGGTCCTGGGTTCGATCCCAGGCACCGGCGAGAAACAATGGGCAGAGTTTCTTTCACCCTATGCCCCTGTTACCTAGCAGTAAAATAGGTACCTGGGTGTTAGTCAGCTGTCACGGGCTGCTTCCTGGGGGTGGAGGCCTGGTCGAGGACCGGGCCGCGGGGACACTAAAAGCCCCGAAATCATCTCAAGATAACCTCAAGATTTCACAGCTACTTGATCACTACAACAAAGTCACTGAAGCATTAGAAGAAAAACAGAATGCTGATGTGGTATACACGGACTTCGCAAAGGCTTTCGATAAATGTGACCATGGAGTGATAGCACACACAATGAGGTCAATGGGAATAACCGGTAAAGTAGGACGCTGGATACTCAGTTTTTTGTCAAACAGGACTTGAGTAACAGTCAATCATATAAAATCGAGTCCAAGCGCAGTTAAAAGCTCTGTACCTCAGGGTACAGTCCTTGCACCTCTGCTTTTCCTTATTCTCATATCAGATATAGACAAAAATACAAGTCACAACTTTGTATCATCCTTTGCAGATGACACAAAAATCAGAATTACCTCGGCTGAAGACATTGAAAAACTTCAAGCAGATATTAATAAAGTTTTCGACTGGGCAACAGAAAATAACATGACGTTTAACAGCGATAAATTCCAGGTACTCAGGTATGGGAAAATGAGGACCTTAAACATAATACAGGGTGCAAAACACAATCAAATGTGCCCATAGTAGGAAAACAGCATGTAAAGGATTTAATAATAATGATGTCTGACAACCTAACGTTTAGGGAGCATAACCAAACAAATATTGCGTCAGCCAGAAAAATGATCGGATGGATTACGAGAACTTTCAAATCTAAGGATCCCATCACAATGGCTGTACTCTTCAAGTCACTTGTATTGTCCCGTCATGAGTACTGCTCAGTACTCACTTCTCCCCTTCAGAGCAGGAGAGATTGCTGCAGTAGAGGAATACAGAGAACATATACGGCACACATAGATGCAATAAAGCACCTAAATTATTGGGATCGTCTCAAAGCCGTCCAAATGTACTCACTAGAAAGAAGACAAAAAACATATCAAATAATACACACATGTAAGATACTGGAGGGACAAGTACCAAATCTACACAGTAAAATAACAATTTACTGAAGTGAACAATATGGAAGAAAATGCAGAATGGAACCAGTGAAGAGCAGGGGTGCCATAAGCACAATCAGAGAACACTGTATAAACATCAGAGGTCCGCAGTTGTTCAACACCCTCCCAGCGAGCATAAAAAATATTGCCGGAACAACCGTGGACATCTTCAAGAGGAAACAATCTAGTTTCTTCCAAAGAGTGCTGGACCAGCCGGGCTGTGGTGGATATGTGGGGCCTGCGGGCCGCTCCAAGCAACAGCCTAGTGGACCAAACTCTCCCAAGTCAAGCCTGGCCTTGGGCCGGGCTTGGGGAGTAGAACTACTCCCAGAACCCCATCAACCAGGTTCCTTCGGGGGACGTCCCTTCCACCTCGCTCGCGATCACTTGGTTCGTTCCCCGGGGGCCTTGTGTCGGCTGCTGCGTCGCCGGCTTCCTCTTTGGGTTTTTCGGGGTTCCATGCCTTGGCGCCTACCCGAGCCCTCGCTCGATGTGTTCATGGACGCATCGTCTCTCGGCTGGGGCTTTGTGACCAGTGCTCACCAGGCCGGCCAGGGATGGTGGGGTCCATCCTTCTGTCGGATCCACAGCACTGTGCGGAAGTTCGCGGTGGTGTGGTTTGCGCTTCGGAGGGTTCGGGTCCCCCGCGGATTGACAATCCGGCTCCATTCGGACCGCTCCCCGGAGGTTCATTGCCTGAACCGAGGGGGTTCGATGCGGTCCTTGACTTTTTGGGATTTGTCTCTTCGGGTGACTTGTCTGCTGAGTTCTCGGGGTTTGGATCTCCTGGCGGTTCACGTCCGGGGGGTGTTCAACATCCTGGCGGATGGCCTGTCCCGGTTCGTTCCCCTGTCCATGGAATGACTCATTCAGTTGGCTCTGCCGGACATTCGGGCACCTGGAGGTGAACCTCTTCACGTCAGCGTGGTCGAGGCGTCTTCTGGTATGTGGTGCCCTTCCCCGACTGCACGGCTGTCGGGATTGATGCCTTTTGGCAGGACTGGTCGAGGTGGGGGTTCCTGTACCTCTTTCCCCCGGTTCAGCTGTTGCTCCAGGTAGTGGCTTGCTTGGAGACTTACCAGCGGCAAGTAGTCCTCTTGGCCCCATGGTGGCCGGCCCAGCCATGATTTCAGGCACTGCCTGCCCGATGTCTGAACCTGGAGGTTTTTCCGCGGCTCTGGCTTTTCAGGAGATTGACCCAGTCTGGTACGAGACTGGTTCGCTCTTCTCCGCGAATCTTTGCGTTTGGTATTTTTGACTCGTGTTTATCACTATCTCTATGGTGGCTTCCTTGCTGGTTTCCTACCTGCGTGCTTCCTTTTGGCGGCAGTATGAAGTTTCCTGGCAGTTCTTCCGGTTCTTTCTGTCCCTTCGTCGCTGCTCTTCGCTTTCGGTTCGAGTGGTGGTGTCCTTTCTCTCTTGGTTTTTCCAGGACCGTCATCTTATGCCTAATACTGTCGCCTTGTATCGTGCGGCGCTGGTGGAGCTGCTGCAGCTTGCTTTCGGTATCGATATTACTTCTGCACCATTTTGCAAGCTGTCTCTTGCAAAGAGAGAGATGCGTTGTTTCACCTCCGGCCTGCTCATGTGACGCCTGAGCCATCCTGGTCTTTAGACAGAGTGCTCTCCTATCTTTCTTCTCCTCGGTTTTTTGTTGCCCCTTCGGTTCAGGATTATTTTGCTAAGGCTCTTTTTTTTTGTTGGCATTAGCCTCTGGGGGTCGTGTGGTGGAGCTTCATGCTCTTCTCCGGCACAGAGGTTTTTGCTCTTTTGGTCGTGGTCATCGGTATGTTCGTCTACAGCCGTCTCCCTCTTTTCTGGAGAAGAAGACTGCTGCCTTCCGGAGGGGTCCTTGGGTAGTTGATGCTTGGTTTGTCAGACCGGGGGTTCATCATGTGTTGTGTCTGGTTGCAGCCCTCCGACGTTATCTGCGCGCCACGGCTTCTATGTCCGGGAATGCACTTTGGGTTGATCCGGTTTCCCTTCTTCCCTGTTCAAGAAGTTTTTCGCAAGTTCGGGTCTCTCAGGTCGCCCGCAGGTTAATTAAATCCAGCCAGCCTGCTGTCTATCCCCGTACCCATGATGTTAGTAAGTTTGCTGCTCATGCTGCCGTCTTTGGCAATATGTTATGGGCTGACATTCGGGCACGGGGGTTTTTTAGGCTATCGAACAGGGTCCTCGCTGCACGCTACATCGTGAACGTTCCTGGACCCAGTCATGCCAGTGTTGCTTTGGGTCGGCGGTTGCAGCCTGTTGTCTCGACTTCGAGTTGAGGAGTGGAGCACTGACCGCATCCCGGGTAAGTTCCCTTTTATTCTGTTGTCTTTTGTGAAGTAGCTCTGAGTATCCATAGGGGCTCCCCCCAGAAAACCAGTGTTGAATGTAATGAAACGCCATTTTCTGGGCGAGTTCCGGAAGCTCCCTAGCAACCCCTCCTCCCTCCCTCCGGTCGGCATTTTTTTGCGTTTTTTTACATCCAGCCTCAGAACTGGGGTGGGGATCGCTGGCGCAGAGGTTGCCCCTTCCCCCTCCCGGGAAGAGGGGAAGTTGTGCAGACATGCCACGCGGCTCGTGTGACGTCATGCTTGTTTGCTCATTTTTCTTTTGGGAAGTTCTGTCCACCCGTTTTGACGATTTTCGTTGTTAACCAGAATAGCGGTTTGTTTTGTGGCGCTTACCTTTCTGGGTGCCTGTCCTGGTCAATGGCAGATATTGAATGCTCCAAATCACATGTGCATTTCTATGGGCCATTGCTCCTCGTGCCTCTGTGAGGGGGGCCAGGTTTTGGCTCGTGGTCCTCGGTAGGCCTAGAACTCAACCCACATCGACTGATGCAAAATAGTTAGGGTATCCATATCATCCATGGATAGCTCCAGGGAGCCTCCGGAACACACCCAGAAAATGGCGTTTCATTACATTGAACGCTGGTTTATTAACACTTTCACTCTCCAATGATGCCTATTATTGTCATAAGTTTTTCTCCTTAATGTAATCCGATCAACTTCTAGGTGGTTTCAAAATGAGCGCCATTGTCTTCCCACTCTCCTCAATATGCCGCATGGCATTCTGGGTCGTCAGGCCATGCGGTGGGCCTAGTGCTTTGTTTATCACGCTCGTGACCGGAGCGCCGATGGCTCGTGTCCCAAACTTGTGCAAATCTCGGTTATTATCGGCATTTATATTGGTTCGCGTGTCACACACACATTTGTCTTTTTATTTAGAGCATTTTATTGTGAATAATTTGATACCATAATGAACAATGTAGCACAAAAATTTCTGTTAACAAACTGTATGTGTTTGTCTGGTGTAGCGGGTGTGGCAATGAGTGTGCTCTAGCGGGTAAGGCTTCGGCAACTTTAGGGGTCGTTGCGGGTTATGTGCCCCCATGTTGTCTAATTTATATGCATGTGTGTGTGTGTAGGGAATTTTATTGCAATCACAGCGATACAAAAAAAGAACGATGTCGAACAAGTTTGGACTTGATAAACCTGAAAATAGCAGCAACATGTTCGCACTTTTTGGCATGCATGGCTAACAAACGACTTAGTTTTTTATTTGGTGCCGCATCACTTTAACTTTGGTGTTAAACATGTTATACATATATTCCTCTAGAACATTTCATTGAGAACACATTGATACCAAAATGAAACACATACATTGAAAATTATGGTCAAAACCATGAAAAAGAGTACAAACTTTTCAGTAGGGTTGTAGCCGATGTGCAGTTGGGCGTGCGGTAGCGGGTAACCCTTGGGCAACTTCCCATGGTCTTGCGGGTGGGGCGCACCCATGTTTTGTACTTTATTTTCATGTCTGTATACAGAATTTTATTGCGATCACAGTGATACCAAAATTAATGACGTAGAACAATTCTGGGGTTGATAAACCTGAAAAGAGCATAAACATTTCATCACTGTTTGGCGCTCATGGATAACAATCACCATAGTTTATTTGGTGCAAGTTTCACGTTGGCTTTGGTGAAATTTTATATATATATTCCTCTAGAGCATTCTCTTGTGAACAAATTGATACCAAATTTAAATATATACATGGAAAATTAAGGTGAGCAGACCAAAGAGAGTATACACGTTTCAGTGTCGCCGCGCGGTTACCTGAAATGCTCGGCGCACGAGGGGAAAGTTAAAGAGCCTTCTGCCGGGAGCGCAATAGTGTTAAAAATTCAATAATACAGTACAACCTCCATTCAACGTACTATATGGGACCAACTCCAGTGCATTGGAGCGTTGGATGCGTTGCAAGAGGTGACCTTCAGGAGGCGTTTGTGTCAGTGTCTCTTTTTTTTCTTGTACACAATAAAAATGCATTATCATATTATATATTGTACCCATATATTATTCCCCTACTAAAAAATACTGAGTTACATTTGTTATTTACCTTATTGTTGGAGTTATGTCTAGCTTTAAGTCTCATGGAGTTGTGAATGCTGTACAGTAAATACGTACTGTATAATGCTTCACAAAGAATTCAAGCGCGGTCGCGGGTGTCACTACACGGGATACACTGGTAAACAAACCGAGTGCCTCACCCCGCACCCCCAGCACCATGCGCTCGTTCGACCCATACGTGTATCAACAGATGTTATCTTCCAGGTAAAGTGTCATACACCAATTCAAATTTTACGATGAATTTGACGTTGTATACCAAAAAATTTGTACTCTAGGGCAGTCATACACCAAGGTACCACTGTAAGTCCTGCATCCGACAGCCAAAAAGATGACAGCAACAGGAAAACCCAAAGGCATTAAAAAGAACAGAATTGCAATTTGAGAAGCTACAAGCATCAAAATCTGGATTTGAGTCAACTGGGGAACCAACCAATCCCAGCATCCCACAGAAAATGAGAAGACAGACCTACTGGAAGCAATGGGTGCTGGCAGCCCAGTCTACACAAATGGGCAGGCGTGCCAGACACCAGGAAATCACTGTCAGCAAGTGGCACACCTAATCATTTAACATGACCCAACCACACCCACACAGCAAAAGGCAGGTTGAATCGGGACCCTCCCAAAAATGCACAGAAGAGATTGTTATATAAAATAGTAATTAAAAAGTTTACAGTTCTGAATAAGCATAGCCCAAAGTAAATCAGAAAAAGCTTAAATGAATCAAAATAACCAAATTAATTGAAAATCCAGTCTCAGCCTGCCAACTACACATCAGCCATCAGTCAAGGGGCATGTGAGGCAGATGGGAGCCAGGAAGCAAGTTGTGTGCACAGTGCTGCCTCTTCTTGATGGTCAGTAAAGGGACGGCCAAGTAAGTAAACTGGTAATTTGAAGAGCTCTCTCAGTGGTCAATTATTATCTTGAGGGAGGTTTGCAAGGGTTACAAGGGTTGTACAAATTATACAAGGGTTGTAAAATTTGACCTCTGTCATTCATTTATAGTTGAATCCAATTGTTTTCCCAGGACTTTCCTAGCACTTTCTACAACTGAAGTTGGTGCTGTATTTCAATTGTTTATGGCACTGGTTAGCACCAGTATGTTGCCCTGCCTCACTGTGGACACTTCTTCCCAAGTACACACTTGGATCTTACTTGAGGAAGCAGTCAAATGTAATCATTCAGAAAAGAACAATAATAGACAATCTTAGTTTGAAATTACCTTGTATATAGAGAAAAGCCATTCCTTGAAGCGAGGTAATTCTGGAAGGCAGGGGTTTGGAGTCCACAGTGAGGATGTGCGATATAGAATGCTTCATCAGTATTTTAGTGTCAACTGCTGCTGTAAGATTGCCTGTAATTAAACAAAAAAAATCAAATATTTTATACAGACACAATCAAAACAACAAAGTATAACACTGGGTAGCCATAGTTCTCTAAAAAAGCCTACCTGGTAACTACTCCAAAAATTAAGTGACTCCCTTTTTCTCATTGCAGGTTCTCTTATCTTTCAATGATTGCACGAAAAATCTATTTATGAACACCTAAACCCTGCCCTGACTCTGAAACCCTCAGACGTTTGGGAGCCGGAAGCAGGAAGGATGAGGGGGAAGAGGATGAACAATACCAACAGGGAAAGGACATAGGAGCGCGGATGAAACTAAAGCCAAAGCAACTAACGGCCCCAAGTCCAGGTCCCTATAACCCAAGCGGGGCAACCTTGGGACATCCGGGTGAACAACCAACCTAGCACGTTGCAGCAACCGATATCAAGCATGCAATGCAGAAGCCACCTGTACCCAAACATGGAATATCAGAGGACTGAGTAATCTGGAGCACGAGCAAGGAGCAAGACTCACAAGACTCTGGGTCAAAGGGATCATTGACCCAACAGGCAGCATGACGAAGGCAAAAATGGTGATTGTCACCCTAAGACAAGGTTTACAGAGGAACCATCAAACTCGCACTCGGCAAGTTGGAACTCGGAGGACGCATCCATAGGTCCAAAGAGTGGGGCTCTTTGGACCTATGGATGCATCCTCTGAGTTCCTCTAAGTGGGGTTTTCCAGGGGCTTTAGGCTGACTGCTAAGGTAAGCCCAGACAAAGTATTGCTAACCGCTTAAGCCCAAACTACCAAGAGAACTGCTAAAAACCTAAACACCTGCGACGTGTACAAGCACGGGGTCCCAGCGGAGGACCACCAATACTGCAGAAGGTGGATAAACCAAGAGGGCAGACCCCTACCAGGCAAAACAAACAAAAATAAAAATAAAACCCCCGAAAGCACAACATCCCCAAGAAGAACAGAACTAGCCGCTGTGAATAATGGGAGACAAGCTGCACAATACCTTGCACCCCTACCAGGAACAATACCACTTCCTACCCAAGGCCAAACAGTGGTAACTAAAAACCCCAGCTGGCCAAGGGTGGGTAATTGCTAAGCAGCAAAAGACCCCTACAGAAGCGGTTCCTGAACGCACTGTGGAAGAGAACCCGAAGATGCAAGGGCAGTACTTACAGGGCGCTGAGGGAAGGTGGCCCTAAGCGCATGCAGCCCCAGTACTGATGAATTCCTACTGGCCTGCACACCACACAACAGAAATCAACCCGTTCTCGCAAATTCGTAAAGTCAATATTGACTTATTAACTACGTGCATAGGTGATATACTAAACATAATACCCTTAAAAAGATTCATAGAAAACACCGACCTTACCTAACCTTGTTAGTATCTTAAGATAAGCATCTTATTGCTTCGTAATTACAATTATTACTTAACCTATACCTATTATAGGTTAGGTAATAATTGTAATTACGAAGCAATAAGATGCTTATCTTAACATACTAAGTAGGTTAGGTAAGGTCGGTGTTTTCTATGAATCTTTTTAAGGGTATCTATTATGTTAAGTATGTCACCTATGCACATATTTAATAAGTCAATATTGACTTATTAAATTTGCGAGAACGGGTTGACAGAAATACACCACAAGGCACAGAACTGCAAGGAGTCAGAGACCAGATTCAATGACTGCCACAGTCCACATCAGTTGAGGAAATGAATGTAGCGGCCGGCACGGGGTTTGGGGTTCGGGCCACCCCTCATGCTTCCCCACCCTAGGAGCTGTGCGGACAATTGGCGTGACAGCTTTAGTGACATTTGCTTGTTTTAGTTTGGGAGTTTTGCCTATCTGTTGGGGTTTTAGTAGCAGTTTTTACCATGTGGGTTTTTTTTTTTTGTTACACCTTCCTTTCTGGGTACCAGACCCCAGTCGAAGGCAGACATGGAATACTTCCAAATACATTGGGTTTCCATAGGCCATTGCTCATCGTGCCTCTATGAAGGGGCCAGGGTCTGGCTTGTGGTCCATGGTAGGTAAGAGCTCCAATCGACTGATGCCACGGTCTAATATACACACATCAGCACGGTAAGCTCCGGGACACCGTAGGGGGCTCCTTACAGAAATGAAGTCCCCCCCCCCCCATTTTTCTTTTTTTTTTAATCCCTTCCCTGTACATGTATATGTAAAAAGTAATTTAAAAAAACTTCCTTTGGCCGTGATGTCATGGCAACATGTTCACTCATGCAGGAGGCTCCTGGAGGTGGTCATGCGGACGATTCAAGATTCGCGAGTTGCCACAAATATTTTTCATCCATTTTTTTAATGCACTTCATTGTTTTCTAATTGCTTTTTTTAACATATCTGATGTACATTTGTGTCCTTTACAATATGTACACAGTAGAACATTCATAATGTTCCAGGAAACTGTGATACATGTGTCACTAATGTGTTAAAAACATGATCGTCTCAATATTACTTGTTCAATATTTAATTTACTTACACTAAGAACACACTCACAAACTATTTACACAGTCACACACTGTATTACACACTCAGTACTTCGTTAGTCAGTGATAAAGAAGCAGTCCATGGTACACAGCACGACTTTGCACCCAATGCACCAGGTACACACACAGTTTCGCTTCCTGGTTCTTCATGCTGTGTGCTTGCAAACAATGCACTTAAGTACACCATTGCTTTAGTTCCTGTAGGTGGTATGTATCAAAGTTGCCTATGAATTGCAAACTGGTCTTTAGCAGCCAATCTGTTGGGAGTTACATGTGGCATTGTTGGCACAAGAACACCTGTTCTTACACTGTCTTCCTGGCCATACTTGATGAGGAATTGTGACAAGAGAGTATGACTAAAAACATAAATTGATGGTTTCTTGCCTGATTTCACCAAATACATGTTGTAACAGTTTAACACTGTTACATCTACAAGGTGAAAGAACAATTTCTATGTTCCCTATACACTTTTGCGAACACACTCAACAGCACCAACTATCATGTAAAATTTACAGTATCTACCAATCTCATATTTATATTGTAGTCAATGACAAAATCTGGCTTGTACAATTTTCTGTCCCTTTCAAACCTCACTTTGCCACTGTTGAGCATTTCACCAGTGTGAATAGCTGTCAACATATTCACTTCACGTCTGTCTTTCCAACACACTGATAAAATCTTGTCACATTTTCTGAGTTGACAATCACCCACTGCAATAACAGTATCAAAAACTGGCATTTCTTTCCTGTGTGTCTTTACAGTGCCACACGCTCCCATGTTATGTTCAAGCAGGAACTTTGTTAGCAAGGGGCTTGTTTAATAATTGTCAATGTACAGAATGTGCCCCTTATTCAGCAGTGGTTCCATGAGCATCTTCACCATACTGTCCAGAAAACCCAGGAGGAACTTGAGCAGGCATGTCTATGTCTGTTCCAGAATATAATATTATATCCATCACCATTACGGTTTCACAGTCGCACAATGCAAAAAATTTGAGGCCAAAACGGATCCATTTCGATAGGATGTACTGCTTGAAAGCAAGATGTTTCTTGAAAGAACTAGGGATTCATCAATGACAATATTCTGTCCTGGTACAAAGTAATCACAAAATTTTCCTCTAATATCACTGAAGACATTTTGCACTCTCCAAAGTCGATAATTTCTATCAAAATTTGCAATGTTTTCAAAGTATAGGCACCGCAGAAGTATCAGGAACCTGTCTCATGACATGCACTTGTTGAACACTGAGCTTGGAACAGCGTTATCTTTGTTCCAAAATCCTGTATTACATGCTTCACGAAATGTTTAATAAGCAGACACAGAGCTAAGAACATCTTCAATTGAGCCACAGTGGTGTCCTTCCATCATGTCATATGTGAAGCAGGTAATTTAGTCACCTGCAATAAGTTTTAGTACATACCTGTTGGTTTTGTCAACAAGATATTGTAGAATGACTCATCAAAATAAGCCATAAAATATTCACTTTCACTTATATCTTCACCTGTATATGGGAAAGTGGGTGCAACACATCATCAGTATCATCAAACTGTGGTTTGTATGGTACAAAAATTATCACAGTGTGCCTACACAAATTCACCCCGTGCTCCTTGTATTAGCACCACCACCACCGCCATACCCACAACCGGTCACTATGGATCCATTTTTTTGCACTAAATCTCCATTTGCCAGGAGATGAAGCTCTTCTACCCTGTATACCAGAAGGGCGACCAGAGAGAGTAGATGTAGAGGCAACACTGTCATCATGGGTGGAGACACGGAGGCTCTTGGCAAGGGGTGCTGCCAAGACAGCAAATCTCTGCCTAGTAACACCAACAAAGTAGCTGCTGACACTCGGTTCATCTACACTACTTGTATCAGAAGCAGCATCACTGAACCCAGAAAATGATTCACTATAGTATCCCTTTCTTCAAAAATGGGAGATGACACAGGTGGTGATAGTACTGGCAAAGCCTATGACCTGTGAGGCTGCAGCTTGCCTGGTACTCGCCTGTACTGGACATGCTCGCTGTATCGTCCTCATTCGTATCTGTATCACTTGAATGCAACACCTGTGTTAGATCTTTATCATGCCTTGCTTCATCAATATCACTACCCTTACCTTCTTCAAACAATGTATGAATTTCCCCTTTAGACAGCGATCATTTTACACTGCGTCTGACAGGGAATTGGGAGCTGGAGGTGTGTTATAAACTAGTGCTTGCTCTGTAAGGTCAATGTTTAAGGTGATGGAGTTCCAAGCAGAGGGGTTCGGTAAGGCCCGGCCCCCAGGAAAAACAATTCCCAACAAAGTATGAATATTAAAATATGGACTGACATCTGGAAAGAGATCATTTACCCCACTACAACAAGGGCAATGGAAACTCCTGGTTAATACCTTAAAATATAATTTATTAACTCTAATTCCTCTAAGTACAATAAATACCTTACCACCTCAATCTTACGTTAATTCCCTGAATCCACATAAGCAGGAGACGAGGGTTACACTACAGCAAACTAGAAGTAAGATTACGTTCCTAAAGGGACAGAACACAACACTATAACTTCCACACATGGTCACACTAGACCACCCAAGAGGGGCAAACACTTGGGGCTCAAACACTGACCTAGTGAACACAGAACAAATACATTTAGAACAACTAATGGCACGGTAACAATATATATAGGTACTTATCTTGTTATTTAAAGAGTAAGGAGAGAGGAGAAGGAAGGAGGTAAGAGAGAGAGAGAGAGCCACACAGCTAAAAACCCAGCACCGTGACCTGATAAGAGAAGACAGCTCCCTCAACATGTGGCCATTGCCTGAATCATTAACCCTTAAACTGCGAAACACGTCATATGACGTGTTGAGTAACATACGCAAAAGAGCGCATCACGTCATGACATTTTGGAGTACTACTCAAGATTTAAATGGCCCATGGATACACGGGGTTCACATCACATTCCTCAGGCCTCTTGTAAACAGACGCCATTTAAAAAAAAAATCGTGGGCAACATTCCCGGGTATGAGGGCCTCAGTACTGAGTGAACCATAAAGGTTTGCACACACAGCATGAGTTCACAGCACTGCTGTTCAGATTGTGACCACAGCATCGCCTAATAATGTAAAAAATATATGTAACTGGTATTATTTAGTGATGATAGTATTACAGAAGACACCTGACTGTGATAAAAATTACAAGGATTCTGATAATAGCAGGATTGATACCTGGTTGATACCTGGTTGATGGGGTTCTGGGAGTTCTTCTACTCCCCAAGCCCGGCCCGAGGCCAGGCTCGACTTGTGAGAGTTTGGTCCACCAGGCTGTTGCTTGGAGCGGCCCGCAGGGCCACGTACCCACCACAGCCCGGCTGATCCGGAACTTCTCTTAGAAAACCGTCCAGTTTTCTCTTGAAGATGTCCACGGTTGTTCCGGCAATATTTCTTATGCTCGCTGGGAGGACGTTGAACAACCGCGGACCCCTGATGTTTATACAGTGCTCTCTGATTGTGCCTATGGCACCTCTGCTCTTCACTGGTTCAATCTTGCATTTTCTTCCATATCGTTCACTCCAGTACGTTGTTATTTTACTGTGTAGATTTGGGACCTGACCCTCCAGTATTTTCCATGTGTATATTATTTGGTATCTCTCTCGTCTCCTTTCTAGAGAGTACATTTGGAGAGCTTTGAGACGATCCCAATAATTTAGGTGTTTTATCTCGTCTATGCGTGCCGTATATGTTCTCTGTATTCCCTCTATTTCAGCAATCTCTCCTGCTCTGAAGGGGGAAGTGAATACTGAGCAGTACTCGAGACGGGACAGCACAAGTGACTTGAAGAGTACAACCATTGTGATGGGATCCCTGGATTTGAAAGTTCTCGTAATCCATCCGATCATTTTTCTGGCTGACGCGATATTTGCTTGGTTATGCTCCCTAAACGTTAGATCGTCGGACATCATTATTCCCAAATCCTTGACATGCTGTTTTTCTACTATGGGAAGATTCGATTGTGTTTTGTACCCTGTATTATGTTTCAGATCCTCATTTTTGCCATACCTGAGTACCTGAAATTTATCACTGTTAAACATCATGTTATTTTCTGCTGCCCAATCAAAAACTTTGTTGACATCTGCTTGTAGTTTTTCAATGTCTTCAGCAGAGGTAATTTTCATGCTGATTTTTGTGTCATCTGCAAAGGACGACACGAAGCTGTGGCGTGTATTTTTGTCTATATCAGATATGAGAATAAGGAACAGTAGCGGTGCAAGGACTGTACCTTGAGGTACAGAGCTTTTAACATCGCTTGGACTCGATTTTATCTGATTGACTGTTACTCTTAGTGTTCTGTTCGACAGGAAATTGAGTATCCAGCGTCCTACTTTTCCAGTTATTCCCATTGACCTCATTTTGTGAGCTATCACCTCATGGTCACATTTGTCGAACGCCTTTGCAAAGTCTGTGTATACAACATCTGCATTTTGCTTTTCTTCTAGGGCTTCTGTGATTTTGTCATAGTGGTTGAGTAACTGTGACAGACAGGATCTTCCCGCTCTAAATCCATGTTGTCCTGGATTGTGCAATTCATTGTTTTCCATAAAACTAGAAATTTGATTCCTAATCACTCTTTCAAACACTTTTATTATGTGTGATGTTAGTGCAACTGGCCTATAATTTTTTGCCAAGGCTTTACTCCCCCCCTTGTGCAACGGAGCTATATCTGCAGATTTAAGTGCTGCTGGTATCTCCCCTGTATCCAGGCTCTTTCTCCATATTACGCTGAGTGCTCTCACTACTGGTACTTTACATTTCTTTATGAATATTGAATTCCATGAGTCAGGCCCAGGAGCTGAGTGCATAGGCATATTATCAATTTCTCTTTCAAAGTCTTCCGAGTTTGTGGTAATATCCGTTATATTATCTGCAGCTTGAATGTCATTCATAAAGAAGCTGTCTGGGTCATCAACTTTCATGTTGTTTATTGGTGTGCTAAACATAGCCTCATACTGGCTTCTTAGAATTTCACTAATCTCTTTGTTGTCCTCTGTGTACGTACCTTCATTTGTAATTAACGGTCCAATACTGGTCGAGGTTTTGGATTTTGATTTTGCGTATGTGAAAAAATATTTCGGATTTTTCCTTATCTCTTGTATAGCTTTCTGTTCCAATTCCATTTCCTCAGACTCATATGATCGCTTCAACGTTTGTTCTATTTCCTCAATCTCCCTGCTTAGGCTTGTTTTCCTTGCTTGTGATAGTTGTGTCTGCCGAAGCATTTCCGTTATTTTTTTCCTTCTCCTGTACAGTCGTCTCCGTTCTCTTTCTAGAGTGGTCCTCTTTCTGCCCCTCCTCACAGGCACGTGCTTCAAGCAGACCTTGTAAGCTTCAGCTGTCAGTTGAGCTATTCCCTGTGTGGGAGTTTTGTCGCTTAAGACCGTCTCCCATTGAATGGTTGCAAGGTCTACATTTATTTTTTCCCAGTCAATCCTCTTATTGTTGAAATTGAATTGATTGAATATTCCTTCTCGCTTGTTTGGTCTCTTAGACCTACTACCGTTATTTATGCTAGTTCGCACTTCAATGAGCTTATGGTCTGAGTATGAAGTATCTGAGATTGTGATATCCCTGATTAGTTCATCATTGTTTGTGAATAACAAGTCTAGTGTGTTTTCGTTCCTAGTTGGTTCTGTAATCTGTTGATTGAGCGAGAATTTGTCACAGAATCTCAAAAGTTCTCTAACCTGTGGTTGGTTATTTCCCGGGTCATTCCCTGCTATGATATTTGTGTTTGCCGTTCTCCATCTTAGACTCGGTAAATTGAAATCTCCAAGAAAGATAATATCTGGAGCTGGGTTTGCTAGGTTGTCAAGTATGTTCTCTATTTTGTGCATCTGCTCTGTGAATTCCTCAATCGTTGTATCTGGCGGTTTATATATTAGAATAATAATCAAGTTTAGTTTCTCTACCTTCATTCCAAGTACCTCTACCACCTCATTAGTTGAATTTAGTAGTTCTGTGCATACCAGGTCTTCTTTAATATACAGACCTACTCCTCCATTTGACCTAGTTTTTCTATCACATCTATATAGATTATAATTTGGAATCCAGATTTCACCATCCATGTAATCTTTTGTATGAGTTTCCGTGAATGCCCCAAATATTGAGTTTGACTCTAATAGAAGGCCATTTATGAACTTAACTTTATTTCTTGACTTTGGCTTTAAACCTTGAATGTTTGCAAATATGAATGATTGTCCATGTTGTGTGTAACTTCTGGAAGGTTTTGGTAGTTCTCCCTCCTCTCTACCCTGACCCAGGGTGTGTTGTTGTGGCAATGGTTTGTCCAGTTTTGGAAGTGATACTGGGGAGTGTGGTAGTCTCTGTGTAGTTGGGGGGTGTAGTATGTGTGGGCTTGATGCCGAACTGTAGTCCAGTCTTGGGCATTTCCCCCTCTCCATCCGTACTCCTGCCACGTTTCTGCCTGTCTGTTTCTCCCTCTGTTTGTACCTGCCTCTAAAAAATTTTCAGGGCTATTATGTTGGACTTCTTCTCTTATATGGCGCTGTGTACCTCTGACGTGGAAATCGGGGCAGTGAAGATCGTAGCATTTCCTCTCATTGACTGAGAGTGTGCATAGCTTAGGGTGAAAATATCTACACTCTGTATCAAAACGACATCTGCCTTTCCCTAACCAGTTTCGGCATTTCCGTGGGTGCATGAATGAGCATTCCGTGCCTCTGGGCCCATATCTACACTGTCCTTTTGCATAATACCAGCAAATATTTTCATTTGTGATTGTATTATTCTTGTTTGTACCCGTGCACGACTTGGCTACCTCTGTGTTTTTTGTTCCAACTTTCTCGTTTCTGCATTCATTCTCGGTATTGCCCTTATCTTTCTCCTTGTTGCTTTCGTCTTTCTCATTTGTGTTCTCATTCGTCTCATTTTTTCTCTCCTTATTCATATCACCAGTGTGCTCTACACTATTGCCTTCATTTTTGTGTACCTCGACACTATACCCGTCTACATTGCTACTTTGACTCTCTAAATTCTCAGTCCCTGGGTTGTGTTCAGAGTTCATTGCTGTCTTTATATACTCTGCATATATTTCTGGTAGTTTTTGTGTGAATTGTAGCCTGTGTTCTTCAGGAATGTTATTCATTAGTTTGGTGATGTTTTCCCACATCTGTCTGTCTCTTTGACAGATCCAGTAGTTACCTTCCCGGTTTGCATATTGTGTAGGTAATCCTGTACAACTTAGGTGAAACCTTATGTTACAAATGTTACATACAATGCCTACAACACTCTTCCGAAGTGACTTAAGGCAGCCTCCACACACCTCCATGTTGGGTTTGTGATGTTATAATAATATATGCATATATTTAAGTATTATATGTATGTATATATAATATGTATCCAGTATATTTATAATATTACATATGTTTATTTGTTCAAGTTTATGTGGGGGTACTTATCGCCTTGTGGAGAAAATATGGTCGTCTTGGGACCGTCCAGTTGACCGTTGTTTGTCCCAGGTCGGGGGCAGGATGGGCAACCAGGATGTCACTGGTTGCCAGTTACTTGATTTATACACTGATTATGTGCCTGTAATATCCTAAGGGAATTTCTGCTTTCTTCCGGCTTGTAATGTTATTCACTTACTCTGTTACTAGTTCCTAGCTCCACTTTCCCGTATTACAGTATATATTGCCAGTATATTATCACTGAGGAAGTACACTGTTACTGCGGGACGTCCTCTACACTGTGTAGGCCTCGTGGCTGTGGTTTAAACAGCCTAGTGTGATGCCTCCTCCACAACTTTACATTTATACTTTTTCTTTGTACAATTCTCTAACACTATCCACTAATTTATATGTTGTGTTACACGTTCCACTTCACTGTTCAACGTATCACTGCTCGCTATATTTGATATATATCGCTTATGCCTGTACACATGAGCCTGGTGGCACTGGCTCACCACGTGGGACCACCTTTATTCTGTATTTAACTCAAATTTCCATTGTTAATTTCTGTATTCTATTTTCCTACGGGTCACTATGCACTTGGTGATCACTGTGGGCCGTAATCCATGGTTGTAATCCTAAAAAAGCCCGGTTTATTCCAGTGTTTTAACGGAGCGCGACGACGACACGTCTGTCCCCTCCCCCGCGAACTACGAACTCTCCGAACTACGAACTACGGATTGTTGTGATAATTTGCGCTGTACTGTGGGAGGAATAATGTTGAGGGTGGGAGGGCTGTAGCGTCATCTGCCGAATCTGTGTGGCAACTTGTTGCTGTCTGCACTTTTTATACCAGCTTAGTGGTTTGCTATGGTGAACAAAACATGCAGATACTGTACTTATATATAATGTCTGTATACAGTATAGTAAATAAAAGCAAAAACAGTATGATGGGAGGAGGATGTTGGCGAATGAGGTGTTTTTGAGGGAGGGAGTGGTGACGAGTTGTGGTGGTGGCTGGTGTGTGGTGGCCACTCCTCGTTTCTTTTTGACTCACCATATCAACTTAGTGGTTTGTTATGGTGAACAAAACATGCAGATACTTATATATATAACCTGTGTATATAGTGTAATAACTGCAAAAGTATTTTTTATTGTTTTATGAACATAATAATTGAATCTTGATTATCTTGAGATGATTTCGGGGCTTAGTGTCCCGCAGCCCGGTCCTCGACCAGGCCTTCTTTTTGTTACACATCCCCCCAGGAAGCAGCGCGTAGCAGCTGTCTAACTCCTAGGTACCTATTTACTGCTAGGTAACAGGGGCATCAGGGTGAAAGAAACATTTTGCCCATTTGTCTCCACCTCCACCAGGGATCGAACCTGGAACCTCAGGACTACGAATCCGAAGCGCTGTCCACCCAGCTGTCATCTGTCCTGACAGCTGGGTGCAGCTTGATAAAAACAATCAATAATATGCACACCATAATTTTGAGTACAGCGATGATTCACACATTTTATTATATATCACACTACACACTATTGAATAATATTACTGCAAAAAAAACTAAAAAAAGATCAGACATTGAAATAATTAGGTAATATCTTTGTGGCAACTCCTGCCTGACGGCTAGGGCGAAACAGACCGCCTCCGGCACTTGCTGTCAACGCCTCTTGTTTGCCAGACTTCCCCGCCCTATTGCGGCCAAAATATGCCACCTACGATTTTTATTATTATTTTTCACCGTGACCATGGAACACAAATGAACACTTTTATAAGACAAAATAATTTTTTATTTTATTTTCTTTTTTTGTTGCACCTGTGGGTGTTGAAAGCCAAATGTTGTCAGCCTCCGGCCACACAACTGGTGAAACAAGCAGTTAAACACTCACTTAACACATCATGAAATACAACATAATATCATAATACAATACACGTGTATATGATGACATTTCAACATAGATATGCATAAATTTCAATATTGCTGCAGGTAAAAAATTATAATAAAAGGTACATTAACAGTTAAGGTATGACTTCAGCATATCCAGTCTGAACTGGTTAAGCTGGGTCGTAACACACACTAGCCACAAGGAAAGACAAAACCAACATCAACTGGGCTGCCATCAGAGGCCAATATAGGTGACAGCACACCATTCCTAGAAAATCCATACACCAAGCTAGGCAGAGAGCCACAAACCAACCAGTAGTGCACGTTCCCGAGTCTCTGGAAGAGAAGCAGCCTCGAGAAAAAGCAGATAGATCAAGAGAGAGAGGTAAAGGCAAGACCAATCCCACAGTCCAGGCAAAATGTGGCTGCCACTAGGAATTCCAGAAAGCTTGTGCTTAAGAACAGATATTCCCAGCATCAGTCTCTTCTGGCTGGTTGACACTGTCTCCAGCAACTCCCTTACACCATATATAACCTTACATACATGGTGTAATCCATGTCATACTGACACCATTTATTGTTTGTCTGACTAAGTTACGAGCCTTTAAAGAGTTTAGGATATACAGTATAGCCCATGAGAGTGGCAGAACAACAGCTCAAAAATTATGTACAAAAGATAATACAGTACTTATATTTCAAGCATATTTGTATATATTTAACAAAATACAGATTACAGTATAAGCAAAATTCTAAACCAGTGTAAATAACATACCTAAGTAGAGGCCCTCTTCTATCTTATTCAAATCAGCAACATCAGGCAGCGAGTCTTCTTCACAATCTACCATTCTGACTCCTTCAATAAAAATCAGCACTCAAAAACTGCACAATACTGAAAAAAATATAAATGCACATTTCTTGTCAATTGAAGTATTATAAATAAACACAACACCATTACCAAGACCCCACCATCACATCAACACCATTACATATCACCAATAACACCAAAACAAGTATGCCATCAACACAACAAATTACCACCACAATACTACCACACCAAAACACCCCTATTACATGAACTGTACTCACTATATAGCACAGCTGTCAGGGGTGCCTGACAACCGAGTGGACAGCACTTCGGATTCGTAGTCCTGAGGTTCCGGGTTCGATCCCCGGTGAAGGCGGAGACAAATGGGCAAAAAGTTTCTTTCACCCTGATGCCTCAAGTGTTTGTGTTCTTTGTTTCGTCCTCTTTCGTCCAGAACACTTTTACCAATACCTTTCGTCCTCTTGACATAAAGCTCGCCTTTCGACAAACTAACACACTACGTAGCAATCTAGTTCACACTGCTCCTCCTGCTTCTAATGCTGCTGGTGTCTACTCTATTTCCTGTTCGTCTTGTCCTCTCCAATACTTTGGCGAAACTGGCCGTACACTGAATGACAGACTTAAAGAACACAAGAGAAGTGTTAAGTCTGCAGACACTAACAATGCTCTCCTCTGTTATGTGAGGGATTCCAATTATCCTATTGATTGGTCTTCCTCTAAAATAATCTTTCCTGCCTCTACTCTACACAGACGCCGTCTTGTTGAATCGGCTCTAATGCACAATGTACCCAACATGAACTTAAGTCCTGGCTTTGTTGCTGTGGACTCTTCCTTTTCACAGTACATACTTAAATGCTCTAATCTTTCTAACAAACGTGACCTAACATAAGCTTACCCTTCCATTTATCTTTCTTTCTCTTTCCTTTTCTTTCTCTCTTCTCTCTTTTTTCTGTTCATTATTTTCTCTTACATTCCCTTACTATCCTCTTCTTATTCCTATTACTATCTCCTTCTCATTCGGTGGTTATAATAGGAGCTGCCTTGTATGGACTAATAGGCCCTCTGCAGTTCTTATTCCTACTACTATCCCTTCTACTGCACCTTACTTAGCTCCTCACCTCTCTCTTGCCTATTTATTGCCTGCATCTACTTCCTCATCGGAGGCTAACCATAGCCCGTGCTACTTGCTCCGCTCCTGTGCCAGGAAAGTCCACTACGGGCTCACCATAGCCCGTGCTACTTGGAACTTATGTTCCGAGTAGCTGAATCTAAAACAACAAGAACTTCCTCATCACAGGGAGACATCTCCCGTCAAGCAGGGTGCAGTCGCGCCTCCACAGATCTCCAGTATCAGCTCTTGATACTGGTAATGGCTCAAAAGGGCCACCACTTATGGGCTATTCATGCCTGTGCCCCCTCTTGGGTGGCTTAATCTTTATCAATCAATCAATCAATTCCTCATCACAATCGACTTGAGAATGGTCAAGGACGGCCCGAAACGTCGTCGTCCCTTCACCTTCCAGTGTGTGGTCTGGTCAACATACTTTAGCCACGTTATTGTGACTCATCGCCTGCATGAAGGGTTTATCCTCCCGATGACTGCACCAGTACAAATGTAGGGAGGCGTGTTTATGTTGAGAATGATATGAGTTTCAAAAGTGTTTGTTGGGTTGTGCTGTAGACAGAGAAGCGGCGACTTAAACAGAAGTGTGTGTTAAAGGGAGACTTGCCGCACCGTAGGGTGAGATGTTTATGGAGTATTAATCCAACATGATTAATCTCAGCTTCGCAATAATGTGCAGCATTTTATTTATTTATTTATTTATTTATTATTTTATTTATGCATATACAAGAATGTACATAAGGAATGTGAGGATACAATTATGGTAATTACAGTCTTGTAAAGCCACTAGCACGCGCAGCGTTTCGGGCAGGTCCTTAATCTAAGAAAATTTTAAGGAGGTAAATACTTGCAAAATTTATAGACAAAAAAATGATAACAGATTACATGGAATGAAAAAAAAAAAAAGATGAGAGAAAATTATAGGTACAGTATATTAAAGCACATAGGTAGCTATGATTGATTGCAATGACAGCTTAAAATGGTAGTTGACAACAAATTGGTAGGCACAATACAGCAGAAACAATATAAGATTGATTGCAATGACAGCTTGAATGGTAGTTGACAAAAATTGGTAGTCACAATACAGCATATGGCTAGCACATAAAAGAAGACAGCAATGAACACAATGATAAGGTTGTTTGATATTACATAAAAATTAGGAGATTGGGTACCACTAGGTACAGAGCAAATTAAAGCTCAGTGTAGGAAACTAAATAGATGAAGTTAGGTACTTTTTGGTTTTGCTTTTAAATAAGGCAAAAGTTTTACAGTTTTTCAATTCACTAGGGAGTGAGTTCCATAGACTAGGTCCCTTAATTTGCATAGAGTGTTTACACAGATTAAGTTTGACCCTGGGGATATCAAAGAGATATTTATTTCTGGTGTGGTGATAATGGGTCCTATTACATCTGTCCAGGGAGAGTTTCAGAGCATGGTTTGCATTTAAGAACAGGGTTTTGTAAATGTAGTTGACACAAGAGAATGTGTGGAGGGAGTTAATATTTAGCAAGTTTAGAGATTTAAACAAGGGAGCTGAGTGTTGTCTGAAAGCAGAGTTAGTTATTATTCTGATAGCAGATTTTTGCTGTGTGATGATGGGCTTAAGGTGGTTTGCAGTGGTAGACCCCCATGCACAGATACCATAATTAAGATAGGGGTAGATTAGTGCATAATATAGTGAGAGGAGAGCAGAGTTAGGAACATAATATCTGATTTTGGAGAGTATACCAACTGTCTTAGAGACTTTCTTAGTTATGTGTTGAATGTGGGTGCTGAAGTTGAGTCTCTTGTCTAGGAATAGGCCAAGAAACTTGCCATCATTTTTATTACTGATGTTAATGTTGTCTATCTGTAGCTGAATTGCATTTGATGATTTGTTTCCAAATAAGATGTAGTAAGTCTTTTCGATGTTTAATGTTAGTTTGTTCGTTGACATCCATAAGTGGACTTTTTTTAATTCATTATTCACAACATTATTTAGTGTATGTGGGTTGAGGTTTGAGTAGATAAGGGTAGTATCGTCAGCAAACAATATAGGTTTGAGAATATTAGAGACATTAGGCAGATCGTTTATATATATAAGAAATAGAAGAGGTCCTAAGATGCTGCCCTGTGGCACTCCAACGGTAATTGGTAGAGTGGAAGAAGTTGTATCATTGATGGTTACATATTGGTGTCTGTCACTAAGATAGGATCGGATGTAGTCAAGGGCAAGGCCTCGGATTCCATAATGCTGGAGTTTAAATAAGAGGTAGTCGTGATTAACAGTATCAAAGGCTTTTCTTAGGTCAATGAAGAGTCCAATCGGAAACTCATTTTTGTCAAGGGCTGAGTAGATAATGTCAAGGAGACTAATGATTGCATCATTGGTACTCTTTTGGGACCGGAAGCCAAACTGGCAGGGGCTGAGTATGTCGAATTTTACGAGGTAGGAATAGAGCTGTTTGTAAATAATTTTTTCAAATATTTTTGATAGAATGGGTAGATTTGATATTGGTCTATAATTGTTTATGTCCGCCGGATTGCCTCCTTTATGGACTGGCGTTACTCTTGCTTTTTTGAGGATATCAGGGAAGGTGTGACACTCTATAGATTTGTTGAACAGTAGTGCTATGGGTGGGGCAAGGGCATGGGAGGCTCTCTTGTACACAATGGACGGAATTTCACTGGTGTTCCCTGCCTTGGTTTTTAGAGAGTGTATGATGGACACAACATCTGCCGGGCTGATTGGTGAAAGGAGAAGAGAGTTTGGATAGCTGCCTGAGAGATATGTGTTAATATGTGTCTGAGTCTGTGGGATTTTACTGGCAAGATTAGCACCAACCGATGAAAAGAAACTATTAAATTCATTTGCCATTTCTAAATCAGTTGACGGTATATCCCCATCCTTGTAGAGTTTTATTTGACAAGGCTATGACTGCCTAAACATGATAAAAGTTAGAAAAAGCGAAATGTTGTTACCTTAATACAGAAGAATACCGATCCAAAGTTCTCCGTAAAAAAAATTGGATGCAAGGAGCTCCGCTGCCGGCCTGCTTGAACCCTGGCGGTGTTTACGTCTCCCAGCTGTTACAGATAGTGCGAGCATAAACTATATGTACGACACTATTTCACTGTTAAACCCAATAGAAAAATTTAATTATCTTAATAATTTTCTTCATTAAACAACAAATGTTCTAAATATTAAACTTTCATTTGACCATCAGCAACCCATCCTCCTGTTTATTTTTCCACTTTCATTTATTTATTATGCCCCCGTGGAATAGTTCAAATCAAATCAAATGCTTATTTAGGTAAAGTACATACATACAAGGGGTGATACAAATTTTGATGAATATATAGATAGAGCTAGTACATACAATGCCTAAAGCCATTATTACGCAAAGCGTAGTGGAAAGGGTTACAAACCCTTGCTTGAGGTAAGGCTGACGCCTTCAAGTTCAAGTATGTTTATTGAGACACGAAGAAATACATCTCAAAGGGATAGAGTAGCTTAAGCTATTTCTACCCCCCTCTACTTCAAGTCCTTCAAGGGGCGCACAAATTCAGTGAGTACCTATAGACAAATAACAGTTCACGAATCCTACATTAATTGTAAGTGACTCCTTATCATCCTTAAATGCTCTCAACTCTTTAAGAAATAACTGTAACATGCTCGTGTCCGAAGCTAGACACAAATACAACAAAATTATTAAGGATGGTAACAGAGTCCATTTCATGTGGTCTCCATCTCATGTTGGCCTCCGAATGCATGATAGAGCTGATAAGTTAGCCAAAGAATCTGCCTTTAAAGGAGCCGTTGAGTGTAACCTTGGATTGTCAATGAGCAATCTGAGAGCAGCAGTACACCGAGAACTTCAACAAAATCTTGTAGATCTGAGGCAAAGTGAAATTGACACCAGTAATTCCATCTATCATCATACTATCATGCAAGAGGAGCCACACATCTATGGATCATCCAATAAAATCAGCAGACTTCTAGATGTTACTACTGCTCGGCTTAGACTCGGTTACGAGTATCTCTGGGAATTCTCATTATCTGCTGATGTAGACCTGACCAAATGTAAACTGTGTCAACAAAATTATTCGCACACCCTCCGTCACTATGTGATGGAGTGCGAAAAGATACGTGAATTTAGAGACAATTCTATAACCAATGTTCCAGCGATGTGTCAATATTTCATTCAAAATGATCTGCTACCAGAAATTTTAGCCAAATATCCCCATGCAGTTTGCTAACTGTAGGTAGTAACTAAGTGATTGTAACCTATCCACCGCTGCCCACTGGATGGGGGGCGGTGTGCAGGACAAACATATAAATTTTGACACTAGCTCTCCACATATGTCAGTTGCTTAATTTAGAACCTGTACTTGAGGTCGATCTCGAACCCATTGTTGATGTGATGACTTATATTGAATTTTGTAACTAGCTCATCAAGATTGTAACTTGCTTAGCTAAATGAATTGTGGGGTTCAGTCCCTGAGCCCATTATGTGCCTCTGTAACCCTTTCCACTACCGCCCACAAGATGGGTATGGGGTGCATAATAAATGAACTAAACTAAAACGAATCCTAATTAACATTGTAGGTTAATATAGTAAGCACCGTATATAAGTGTTACACTCTTGGGGCAAAATTCTTGTAGCTCCTAAGTATACTGTCTATCATACCATTATCACACATCCAAACAATTTGATTTGGTACACTACTTATTTCCTTATTTCTATAGTTATCAATAAGTTGACACTCTAATACATAATGTTCTAAGGTGTGGACGTGCGGCATACTACATAATTTACACTCCTTATCTTTTTCATTGACATCAAACTTGTCAAACTGACATCAAAAGCTGACGCCTAACTTGTATTGATTTCACTTTGCCTCAGATCTACAAGATTTTGTCGACATTCTTTGTGTACTATTGCTCTTAGATTGCTTATTGGTTATCCAAGGTTATACTCAATTTCTCCTTTAAGGGTAGATTCTTTGGCTAACTCGTCAGCTCTATCATGCATTCGGAGGCCAACATGAGATGGAATCCACATGAAATTGACTGTTACCATAATCATTAATGAAGGTAGTATCGTCAGCAAATAATTCAGATTTATGAGTGTTAGACATTAGGCATACCATTGATGTATAGGAATATGGTATCACTTATGACATATTGCGTCTGCTCCCTTTAGTACCAGGGAATTCCCTGCTTGAGCTGTATAATATGAGCTATGTTACTGGGGAACTTCCTATCTCTTGGACCAACAGTATAATCATGCCAAATCAAGAGAATGCTTTCCGCCCAATTTCCCTTACTAGCTGCATTTGCAAAACATTCGAGAGAATTGTCCTAAACCGTCTCCTCCATAGAATAAGAACCATGCTATCCCCCCAGATATATGGCTTCATGCATGGAAGGAGTGTGCATCATTGCATCACCACCTTTCTTACCCTGCACACTGAAAAGTCATATACCACCTTCCTAGATCTAAGTCTAGCCTTAAGTCTTCAGCCTTCTGATTCTGCCATTGAGTTCAATAGGTTCTTCTCTTCCATTGGGTCATCCCTTGCAAATGATATTCCATCTTCCAGTACTGACGTTAAGGACTATCTTACAGGTAACTATCCACAGTCTCTGTACCTAAAGCCTATTAATTCCACTGACGTCAATGAGATAATCCTTTCCCTTAAAACCAAGTCTAGTGCCCTTGAGGAGATACCAACTTTAATTTACAAAAAAGCCTCCAGATCTTTAGCCCCTGCTATTGCTTTGCTCTTCAACAAGTCACTTGAACTCCAAACCTTTCCAGATATTCTAAAAAAAGCGAGAGTAACGCCTGTCCACAAATGTGGTGATCTCACAGATGTTAACAACTACAGACCTATATCAATCCTGCCAAACTTGTCAAAATTTTTTGAAAAACTAATCTATAAGCATCTTTACTCGTATCTAGCCAAACACAATATACTTAGCCCTTGCCAATATGGCTTCAGACCCAAAAAAAGCACTAACGATGCACTTATTAGTATGCTTAACTCGATTCATACAGCTCTTGATAAAAATGAGTTCCCTGTTGGGTTATTTGTGGACCTGCGTAAAGCTTTTGACACTGTCAACCACCAAAACCTTCTTCTCAAATTACATCATTATGGAGTCAGAGGACACTCCCTGCAATACCTCAAATCCTACCTTACTGACAGGCTCCAGTATGTTTCTGTGAATAATTCAATTTCTCCCACCCTACCCATCAACATTGGTGTTCCTCAGAACAGCATACTTGGCCCTCTCCTCTTTCTCATCTACATTAATGACCTTCCAAATGCCTCCCAACACCTCAAACCAATTCTATTTGCTGACGACACAACCTTCATTTACTCCAGTCCTGACCCCCTTGCTCTAAATGCCACAGTAAATACTGAGCTAAATAAAGTCCATCTTTGGCTAACTGCTAACAAACTCACCCTTAACATTGACAAAACTTTCTATATTCTGTTTGGCAATAAATCCTCTAATCAAATAAATCTCAAAATAAACAATACCCAAATTTGTAACAAATTAGATGGCAAATTCCTTGGCATTCTCATTGACCACAAGCTGAATTTCCAGGGACACATTCTAAATATATAAAAAAAAAGTTTCAAAAACTGTTGGCATTCTTTCTAAGATCAGATATTATGTACCCCGCCCTGCCCTGGTGACTCTCTATTACTCCCTTATCTATCCATATCTCAACTATGGTATTTGTGCTTGGGGCTCTACTACCCAAAATCATTTACGTCCTCTAATTATTCAACACAAAGCTGCTATTAGGACAATATCCAACTCTGGCCCCAGACATCACTCGGTACCCCTACTCAAATCTCTGAATATGTTAGACATTAAGTCACTGCACATTCTCTCATGTGTATTATACATATATAAAACGCTAAACTGTAATGCCAATCCTGACCTCAAAAGCTTCATAGAAGGTTGTAACAGAACCCATGATCACCACACCAGAAATAAATACAGTTTTGATAATCCTAGAGTACGACTTAATCAAACTAGAAATGCTCTACAAATCAAGGGACCCAGATTGTGGAATGACCTTCCCAACCATGTTAAAGACTGTACCTCTCTCAACCAGTTTAAGATAAAAACGAAGCTATACCTAATAAATTCCCTGTAACCTACCTTACCCCTCTATTGTCAACGAATGTCTGTTTTTTTTTAAAGAGCGCTGTTTGTCGACAGAATTGTATTTGTGCTGCTTTTTCAGCTATGTTTTCATATCATGTTTTCTTTTTACTCTTTATGCTCAATTAGTATTAAGCTTTAGTCATTTAAGTTTTTCATGCCCGAAACGCTTTGCGTATTAGTGGCTTCAGGCATTGTATGTACTAGCTCTATCTATAAGCCCACCAATCTTTGTAAAAATTTCTTGTATGTATGTACCTAAATAAACATTATTTATTTATTATTATATATATTTATTATAAGTCTGCCTTTGATATTGCAAATAGACATGTTATCTTGAGTGAGCTTGCAAGAATGAATATGGGTGGTCGGCTTCTTTGTTGGATCAGGGGTTACTTATCCAACAGGAAGTCATCTGTATTTTTCCAGGGGCATAGGAGTGTAACAAGAGACTTTGAACTAGGTACCCCGCAGGGTGGTGTCCTCAGTCCTACCTTATTTAATATCTTAATAAACACGCTGTTAAACTCTATACCGAGCAAACCCAACGTCCACATCATTAGCTATGCTGATGATATAATGATACACACCACTGGGTATGCTAACACGCAGAACACTCTTAACTCTGTATTAGACTCATGTCAGGACCTAGGTTTAATTATCTCAGCAGAGAAAACAAAGATACTAAATCGGCGCCCACCCAGGCAGGAAGGAGCTGTTCGCAAGATGCAACTATTTGATGGCTCCCAGCTTGACTATGTAAACAGATTCAAATACCTTGGCCTTGAGGTGCCACTGTATGGTCCTGTTGTATTCAAACTCTGTCGTCAGTATAAAGAGAGGCTCCGAGCTCTCAAGGCTGTTGCAGGTTATCACTCAGGCTATGGTGCCAATGTCAGAATTGTCAAAATGATGTACCTTGCATACATCAGATCTTTAGTGGATTATGCTGCACCTCTGCTTGTTTTGATGCCTGAAAGAAAGCTTGGAGGGCTTGAAAAAATGCAGAACGAAGCCTTGAGGATAATCCTTGGGTGCCTTCGTACCACAAAGATACTTAATATGAGAAAGGAACTTAATATTCCGAGCGTTGTTGATCGTGTTATTGAAATTAACTGTCAAATTGGTATAAAAATGCTTAGGCTAACTCATCCTAATCCTTGCACAGAAGCCCTTCAGAATTTCTTTATTGAAGATCAGCATTGTTCCAAATGGATAACAAAAACTGGAACTCAACTCAGAATGTATCAGGTTCATGATTTGTACCAAGAGAAACAACAACGGCACTTTCCTGCACCGTGGGAGGTTACACCCTTTCCAGTTTTAATCCCTCCCTTTCCACCCAAGAAGCAAATTAGAGATCAGCCCAAGCTTCGTCTTGAGACAAAGCTCAACGCCTTAAGCCATATTGATGGTGGACAGAGCATTCTCTCTCTCAAATCATATACACTGATGGTTCCAACACCGCACCACGGGTGCAGCTGGAAGTGCAGTTGTTCTGACAATGGGCGATGGCTTGTACTTTGAGTGGGTAGTCCGTATAAACAATTGGGCCTCTACCCTTCAGACCGAACTATTTGCCTTGCTCCTTGCACTGAAATGTGTACAAGTCTCAAAACTTGATACATTAATTGTAAGTGACTCTTTATCATCCTTAAATGCTCTCAACTCTTTAAGAAATAACTGTAACATGCTCGTGTCCGAAGCTAGACACAAATACAACAAAATTATTAAGGATGGTAACAGAGTCCATTTCATGTGGTCTCCATCTCATGTTGGCCTCCGAATGCATGATAGAGCTGATAAGTTAGCCAAAGAATCTGCCTTTAAAGGAGCCGTTGAGTGTAACCTTGGATTGTCAATGAGCAATCTGAGAGCAGCAGTACACCGAGAACTTCAACAAGATCTTGTAGATCTGAGGCAAAGTGAAATTGACGCCAGTAATTCCATCTATCATCATACTATCATGCAAGAGTAGCCACACATCTATGGATCATCCAATAAAATCAGCAGACTTCTAGATGTTACTACTGCTCGGCTTAGACTCGGTTACAAGTATCTCTGGGAATTCTCATTATCTGCTAATGTAGACCTGACCAAATGTAAACTGTGTCAACAAAATTATTCGCACACCCTCCGTCACTATGTGATGGAGTGCGAAAAGATACGTGAATTTAGAGACAATTCTATAACCAATGTTCCAGCGAGGTGTGAATATTTCATTCAAAATG
>NC_091171.1:19148162-19330662 GCF_040958095.1 Procambarus clarkii
CGAGGGGGGGGACTGTGGGGTCACATCCATCGGACCCGCGCGCCCCCAGGGGTTTCCCTGGGTCCCGAGCGTTTACTATAAGAGGACTCGCGCTCAGGTAATCCCAGGCAGGGTACTGCTAATCTTGAGGTTATCTTGAGATGATTTCGGGGCTTTAGTGTCCCCGCGGCCCGGTCCTTGACCAGGCCTCCACCCCCAGGAAGCAGCCCGTGACGGCTGACTAACACCCAGGTACCTATTTACTGCTATGTAACAGGGGCATTCAGGGTGAAAGAAACTTTGCCCATTTGTTTTTGCCTCATACGGGAATCGAACCCGCACCACAGAATTACGAGTCCTGCGCGCTATCCACCAGGCTACGAGGCCCCCGGCACAGAGTTACTGGGTCCCGAAGTGGAGAATTTCCAGTTCTCTGCCATCTTTGGGCTCGAGCAACTGAGGGGTCTCCTTCCCCAGAGAGTTTGCGGTCCTCCTCCTTTTTGGGAGGTTACCGTCTCCCTTAAGTTTTGCGTTACTTTGTTATTGATGGGATTCTTTGTCAGGACTGTAGGTTGGACACAGCACAACTCAACACTCGACCATTCCCCAGGATGCGACCCACAACAGTCGACTAACACCCAGGTACCTATTTAGTGCTAGGTGAACATGGGCAATGGGTGTAAGGAGACCTGCCCGTTTGTCTCACCCTGCCCGGCACCCAAAGCTACCAAACAACTTTCTAAGAGCTGAACCCCCGGGACGTGTACATTCACGGGGACCTAGCAGGGGTACCACCAGAAAATACTCAGAACACAAGGGACACAAGGGGCAAGAACGAAAGCAGACCCCCCAACCAGGTAGATAAACAAAAAGAAAAAGAAAACCCCGCAAGAGGACAGCGTACCCAAGCGGAACAGAGCCGGCTGCTATGATTGGTAAAGACAAGCTGCACAGTACCCTGCGCCCCACCAGTGCAAAAACTGCCCCTTACTCTAAGGTGAACAAGGGAGACAGAACACCCGAGCACACAAAGAGCGGCCGAAAACCAAGCAGTAAACGGCCAAGCAGGGGCAGGACCCTGGAACTTGTGGAAGGTGGCCCCAAGCCCCAAGGGCAGTACTTACAGGGCACCTAGGGAAGGGAACCCTAGGCGCATGCAGCCCGAGTACTGGAGAATCACTCCCGGCTCACGCACCACCTAGAAAACAGACACCACACTCTAGGTACAGTGCTGAAACAACCACTGGAGCCGGAGCACATAACCATTGCCTATAGCATCAGCCGAAGAACTGATGGGTGGATAGCCGGCGTGGGAGGTCTGGGGCTCCCCCTTCCTCCTCCCGGGGAGGGGGGAGCTGCGCAGACAGCGGCGCGGTGACGTATGACGTCATACTAGTTTCCTTGTTTTCTGTTGAAGAGTTCTATCCACTAGTTCGGCTTTAGGTAGCAATTTTCACCAGAATAGGGGTTTGTTTTGGAATGCTTACCTTTCTGGATGCTTGACCCGGTCGATGGCAGACATAGAATGCTTCCAACCACACGGGGGTTTCTATAGGCCATTGCTCCCCTTGCCTCTCTGAGGGGGCCAGGTTCTGGCTCGTGGTCCCCGGTAGGCCCTAGAATTCCATACACATGACTGATGCCAAAGTCTGACATTAGCATATCAGCCGGTAAAGCTCTGGGGAGCCGACGAGGCTCCCCCCAAAAAAGAGCACACAAGAAAATGGACACCCCATCTATTCGTCTTTGACATTACAAAGTAAAGCATCACATCACACTTCAACAACACATTCACAATAGTACATCATTGCTTCATACAACAAGTTATGAAGAGCTTCCTGTAAGTTTTCATCTAAAAATTCAGTAATTACCTAAGTGTAGTTACAGGATGAGAGCTATGCTCATGGTATCCTGTCTTCCCAGCACTCTATCATATAAGGCTTTGAAACTACCAATGGTTTTGGCTTCCACCACCACCTCACTTGACATGTTCCAACATTCTAGCACTCTGTTTGCAAAAATGAATTTTCTAATGTTCATTTGGCAGCTTTGTTTAGTTAGCTTAAATCTATGACCTCTTGTTCTTGAAATTCCATGTCTCAAGAGTTCTACTTTATTAATTTTGTCGATTCCTACTACAGTACTATTTTGTACACAGTTATTATATTGACTTTTTCTTCTCTCTTCTAGCTTTGGCACATTTAATGCCTCCAACCTCTCCTTGTGGCTCTTATCTTTCAGTTCCAGGAGCCATTTAGTTGCACTTTTTTGCAACTCTTCCAGTTAGTTGATGTGCTATTTGAGATATTGGCTCCATACAACAATTGTGCATTACAACTTTGGTCTCATAAAGGTCATGAATAATTTCTTAAATAAATATTTTGGCATTCATGTACTGTATTTAAAAGCCATTATAAAATTGGAAAGTGTAGCATAGGCTCCTCGCACGATGTTCTTTGTGTGGTCCTCATTACGGTTTCTATGTAGGACCACCCCTAGATCTTTCTTTATAAGAATTGTTTAAAGTTTCCTCACGTAATTTGTAAGTGGCCGATTTTCTCCTATTCTACATCCAATAATGTTGCTTTTATTCACATTAAATTCCATTTGCCAGGTATTGCTCCATACACTTATTTTATCCAGGACTTCTTGAAGGGCATGACAGTCATCCAAATTTCTTATCTTCCCTAGTACCTTAGTATCAACAGCAAACATTCGTATAATTCTGAATTCCTTCTGGTAGATCATTTAGATTATACCAAACATTACCGGTGCAAAAATGAACCCTATAGTACTCCTCTAGTAACATTTCTCCAATCTGATCCATTGTCTCTGATTACTGTCCTCATTTTTTCTGCCAGTTAGTCTGACAGAAAACCTCTTTGTCACTATGTTTTACACATTTTAACATGTTTTACATGTTGAAACCTACAAATGTCAGGTCTTTATGCACTTTTATGTTCAGAAAAGTGGTATGTACACTTTTACTCATACCATGAGTAGAACACACGTAAAAGAGTAAGGAGCAAAACAAGATGTATTTTCTTCTATGTTTCTGAGGATTTTATGGGTATGTAGTCCTGGGTTTATAGATGATGAAATTAGTGTCATATATAATCTAGGTTTAAATTTAAAATACCCTAAGTCATTCATTGATAAAAGTCATGTTGCTCATAAAACTTTCTTTAGTTTGAAAAAGAAAGAAGAATTTAATATTAAGAATACAATAGTTCTGCCATTTCATCATAACTTCAATGAAATTTCTAAATTACGTAAACAATTTAGAATCAATGTAGAATTTATGAATCTTGATATAAAGAAACAGATTTGAATGTAATGAAATGCCATTTTCTGGGTGAGTCCTGGAGGCTCCCCGGAGCTATACAGTTCTGATATGCATACATAGTACTAGACCGTGACATCAGTCAATTCTATTGGAGTTCTAGGGAAGTATCAAGGTAGGCATCCCAAAACAGACTCCACCTGATTAAAATTGTTACCGAAAATCAAACTATCAAGCAGAACTTCACACTCTTCACACCAGGCTACTAAGGGCCTGGTAGCCTGGTGGATAGCGCGCAGAACTCGTAATTCTGTGGCGCGGGGTTCGATTCCCGCACCAGGCAGAAACAAATGGGCAAAGTTTCTTTCACCCTGAATGCCCCTGTTACCTAGCAGTAAATAGGTACCTGGTAGTTAGTCAGCTGTCACGTGCTGCTTCCTGGGGTGTGTGTGTGTGTGGTGTGGAGAAGAAAAAAAAAGTACAGTGGTACCTCGGAATGCGAGTGTCCCTGTATGCGAGTTTTTCGGAAGACGAGCAGCATTTACTCCAAAAATTTGTCTCGGAAGGCGAGGGTTACCTCGGGACGCGAGTTTGTTGATACGCGTACAGGCCAACCTAGCGCGTGGTGGTTCGGCGATCGTCGCCCCTCTGCCCCTCAGTTTACCATTGTCTCGCGCTCAGTGACTACCCCCACATCAATTCTTCTCGCGGATTTTCAGTGTTTTGTTGGATTTTTGGTGATTTGTCTATACAATTTGTTATTATATATCTCACCATGGGTCCCAAGAAAGCCAGTGGTAAGGATAAAGGCCAGAAAGCTCATGTGAGGATGACAATAGAGGAGAAACAAGAGATCATTCGGAAGCATGAGAACGGTACACGTGTTGTTGAACTTTGTAGGCAGTACAACAAAGCCACATCAACAATATGCACTATACTTAAGAAGAAAAATGAGATTATGGGTGCTAAAGTGGCAAAAGGAGTAAGAGCATTAACGGCACAAAGACCACAAATACTTGAAGAAGTGGAAAAGTTGTTATTAATTTGGATACACGACAAGGAGTTGAGGGGTGATAGTGTTTCGGAGGCCATTATTTGTGAGAAAGCCAGGGTGTTGCACGAAGACCTTCTAAAGAATACCCCTGCAACGAGTGATGCAGATACGAAAGAGTTTAAGGCAAGCAGGGGCTGGTTTGAAAAATTTAGAAAGAGAAGTGGTATCCATAGTGTTACAAGGCATGGGGAGGCAGCCAGCTCAGACAAACCAGCCGCTGGACGATTTATTGACGAATTTAAAGAGTTTGCAGAGGCTGAGGGATACCTACCGCAACAAGTGTTTAATTGTGACGAAACAGGACTGTTTTGGAAAAGAATGCCTAAGAGGACATACATTACCAAGGAGGAAAAATCCTTGCCTGGACACAAGCCTATGAAAGATAGGTTTACGCTTGTGCTGTGTGGAAATGCGAGTGGCGATTTGAAAATTAAACCCTTGCTAGTGTATCATTCTGAAAATCCAAGGGTTTTCAAACAGTATAATGTGCAGAAAACCCATTTGTGTGTGATGTGGAAGTCTAATAAAAAAGAATGGGTGACTAGGCTTATTTTTTCGGAGTGGGTGAATGAAGTGCTGTGCCCTGCCATAGAAAAATATCTGCAGGAGAAACAATTGCCACTCAAAGCCGTGCTTCTCCTTGACAATGCTCCTGCTCATCCTCCAGGCTTGGAAGATGATTTGTTGCCTAGATACAATAAATTCCTCACAGTTAAATTCCTTCCTCCTAACACCACTCCTCTAATTCAGCCTATGGACCAGAAAATCATAGCAAATTTTAAGAAACTTTATGAAAGGGCACTTTTCCGGAAATGTTTTGAAGTGACTGAAGCCACAAACCTCACCCTCAAAGAGTTCTGGAGAGAGCATTTTAACATTTGTAGTGCTTTAAAACTCGTTGACAAAGCCTGGCAAGAAGTGACTCAAATAACCCTGATCTCTGGCTGGAGAAAATTGTGGCCTGAATGTGTGAGAGAACTAGACTTTGAGGGGTTTGAGCCTATAAATGATGCGCCTATTGTTGAGGAAATTGTTAGTCTAGGCCAGCAAATGGGCTTGGAATTGGATGGTGATGATGTGGAGGAGTTGGTGGAAGAACACAACGAAGAACTGACCACCGAAGAACTCCTAGCCCTTCAAGGAACAGCAAGCCAACGCAGCAGCGAATGATTCTGCAGTGGAGGAGGAGGTGGCAGCAGCACCAGCGAATGTCCCTTCTGCAGTAATTAGGAAGGTGTGTCAGATGTGGGAAGAGATTCAAACAACTGTTGAACAGACTCACCCAGAGAAAGCTGTAGTAGGCCGTTGTCTTAATCTTTTCAATGACAATGTGATGCCTTACTACAGAGACAGCTTGCGAAGAAGGGAAAAGCAAGCTTCCATGGACAGATTTGTGGTGAGGAAATCGAGCAGTGAGCCTCAACCAGGACATAGTGGCACTCAGGTAAAACGTCCCAGGGAGAGCACACCAGAAAGGTCCTCACTGCCTGATGTGATTATGGAAGGGGACTCCCCTTCCAAACAGTAACTCCTCTCCTCCTCCCCCCTCCTCACCATCTTCCATATGCCTACAGCACTCGACAGCAAGGTAAGTAATAACTGGAACATAGTTTTGTAGGTTTATTTAGATGAATTAGGTAAATTAGGTATAAAAATTTAGTTTGATGTGGGGTTTTTGGGGTAGTCAGGAATGGATTAATTCATTTCCCTTTATTTATTATGGGGAAATTAACTTCGGAATGCGAGTTTTCGGAATGCGAGTTTTCGGAATACGAGGCGTCTCCAGGAACGGATTAAACTCGTATACTGAGGTATGCCTGTAGTTAGTAAGCAGTTTATTGATAGTCAAGAGGCGGGCCGAAGGAGCAAAGCTCAACCTCCGCAAAAACACAACTAGGTGAACACTCTGAAAACAAGCAAAATAGCATGATGTCACAACCGCCACCGCGCCTGTGTCTGTGCAGCTCCCCCCTCCGCGGGAGGGGGAAAGAGGAGCCCCAAACCCCTCGCGACAGCTACCCAACTCCCAGTTCAGAGGATGAATGTCAAAAAGCAAAAAATACCAAACGGAGGGAAGGAGGCTTGCCAGGGAATACCCAGAACTCACCTAAAAAATGGTGTTTCAGTACATTCAATGCTGATTTTCCGTGGAGAGCCCCTCTGGCTTTTCGGAGCTACCTAACTATAGAAAAAAGTAAAGAGAGACTTAACCAGGAGGCGGCCGCTACTCGCATCTCAACCCAAAGTTGAGACAACTGGCTGCAACCTGCAACCCAAAGCGACATACGCCTGACTATGACCAGGAACATTAACGAGGTAAGGGGTGACCAGGACCGTGTTCGACCTCTAAAAACCCTGCCCCCGAATGTTAGCCCAAGAACTATTACCAAAAACAGCAGCTAAAGCAGCATATTTTTTAACATCATGGGCATGAGGATAGACCACAGGCTGGCTGAACCGAATAACCCTGTTGAAAACCAGGGAGACCCAAGCCCTAGAACAGTGAAGAAGGGAAACCGGGTCAACCTAAAATGCATCCCCAGTCACAGAGGCTGTGGGGTGCAAATAACGGTGAAGAGCCACAACCGGACACAAAATATGATGCACCCCCGGCTGAACCAACCAAGCATCAACCATCCAAGGACCCCTCTGGAAAGCAGCAGACTCATTCTTCACCAGAAAAGGAGACAGTTGCAACCGAACAAATCTACCACCAGGACCAAAAGAGCAAAAACCCCTGTGCCAGAGGAGAGCATGAAGCTCCCCGATCCGACCCCCCAGAGGCGAATGTCAACAAGGAAAGAGCCTTGTCAAAACAATTCTGAACCAAAGGGGCCACCACAAACCTAGGAGGAGAGAGAAGAGAGAGCACCCAGTCCAACGACCAGGATGGCTCAGGCGGCGTATGAGCAGGCCATGGGCGAAACAATGCATGAGACAGCTTGCAAAACGGGGCTAAAGTGACATCCACCCCAAATGCAAGTAGGAGCGGGTCCGCCAGCACCGCATGATACGAGGCAACAGTATTCAGCATAAGACAACGGTCCTGAAACAACCAAAAGAGAGAGGACAAGACAACCCAATCCGAAACTGAAGACAGCCTACGAAGAGACAAAAAATGGAAGGACCGCCAGAAGACTTTATACTGCCGCTGAGACGAAACTCGCAGGTGGGACACCATCAAAGAAGCCACCTGATCACCGTACTAATGGTGATAAACCCGAGTCAGAAAGACCTGACGTGAAGATCGAAGAAGATCGAACCAGCCATGTACCAGACTAGACTGATCTGCTGAAAGAGGCGAAGCTGTGGAAAAGTCCCTGGGTTCGGACACTGAGCAAGCAGCACCAGAAACCAAGACTGGGTCGGCTACCAAGGGGCCAACAGGACTATTCTTCCCTGGTTAGTCTCCAAAAGAGCCAGAACCCGAAGCAACAGCTGAACTGGCAGGAAGAGATACAAGCTACCCCAACTTGACCAGTCCTGCCGAAACACGTCGACCCCGACTGCCTCGCAGTCACAGTACGGAACCACATATACAGGGAGACGCTTCGATCACACCGACGTGAATAGGTCTACCTCCAAGTGCCCATACGTCAAGCAGAGTCAACTGAATGAGTCGGCGTTGACCATCCATTCCATGGACATTGAAATGAACTGGAACAGATCGTCTGCCAGGATGTTGGACACCCCCTGGATGTGAACTGCCATGAAAGTCAAACCCTGAGAACTGAGCAGATGAGTCACCCGAAGCGATCAGCCCCAAAGAGATAAGGACAGCATCGAACCCCCTCGGTTCAGGCAATAAACCACCATGGTGCAGTTCGAACGGAGCCGGATCATCAAACCGCGAGCGACACGAACTCTCTTAAGCGACATCCACACTGCAACAAACTCCCGCACCATGCTGTGAGCCCAACGGAAGGACGGACCCCACCACCCCTTAGCCCCCTTGCCTGCTGGGTTGGTGACACCTTCGACTCGGAGTCCTGCGAGTGGTGTTCCTTACTAGTTCTCCAATTCACTTAGTCCACAGTTCACCCATCCATTATTAATGCAATGGATGGGTGTGTACGAGTGATGACACTACCTTCTACCCAAGGTCAAACAGCGGAAATGAAAACACCAGCTGACCCCAAGGGCGGGCAATCACCGAGCAGCAAAAGATTCCTACGGAAGTAGTTCCCGAACGACTTGTGGAAGGCAACCCCAAGCCGCAAGGGCAGTATTTAAAGGACACCTAGGGAAGGTGGCCCTAGGCGCATGCACCCCCAGTACTTCGTGAATTACTCTTGGCTTGCACACCACCACACAGCAGAACAACACTGGAAAGGTACAGCTCTGCTTAGAGACAGGAGCCAGAGTTGGACGACCACCATTTAACACATCACCACGTTGGTTTTCTCTTTCACAAGTTCTATCCCAAGAGGCAGACAAGAGGAGCTCCAGCATATTTCAACAATCCTAAGTATTGTAGTATAGGATGATGATAGTGAGTGGTGTCCCAGAGTACATAAAGGTATAGTGCTTTTGAAAAAATAGGTGAGATAACAGGAATGTGCCAAGGGAAGTGAAAAATTGGATGAGAAAAAGTTGCCCTAGTGTTTCCAGTGCAGAGAAGAACATTCAAGATGGCCGCCGGCAAGAGGAAATACAAAACAGAACTTGATTTTGTTGGATTCAGTGAAGAAAGCATTGATATAACCAGTCTATACAACAAGTTGGTAAAATTAGATACTATAGTGGCCTCTCATGTAGAAATAATTAGTAAATTGAAAGAAAGTAATGACCAATTAAATAGCAAAGTTGTATGTCTTGAGGGTGTAGTGAAAAACTTGTGCATGGATAAGATTCAATTGGAAACAAATTGCAAAGCCATGGAAGAAGAAAATAGACTCTTAAAAATAGCTTTGGAAGAAGTTAAAGTAAATTTAAACATAAATGACTACAATAGGTTAGATAAGGAATTTCAACAGGAGAAACAGCTTTTGTCAGCACAGATGGAGGAAGTTACACAGGGAACAGTGCAAGAAAGATATGCAACTCACTTATGCACAAGTGGCCAAGGAGAAGGAAAAAATAGAAGAAGCAGTTAAGGAAGTCAAACACTGCAGCAACCAAGATAAAACAAACATTAGGCTGGAAGTGAGAAAAGAATTGGCATCTAACCCGAAGTTGGTGCAAAACACAGTTGATCGGAGTAAGTCCCTGATCATTTTTGGCTGCAAAGAAAAGGAGATAACATCTAGGTCAGAAAGAGCTGTAGAAGAAGCAAAAGTAGTAGATAAAATTGTTGGCCTCGAGGAAGGTCTTACAACCATAGAGAATGTGTGCGACTACAGGAGACTAGGCAGATATGTAAAAGGGAAAGATCGACCTTTGAGGATCACCCTAAATGGTGCCAAACAGATGGAAGAAGTACTAAGGAATGCAAGAAAATTACAAAGTGATGAGGATGGGAAAGTGTGGTCGTTAAGACGAGATCTTTCAAAAGAAGATAGAGAGAAGCTGAAACTGAACCTCGCCGAGGCAAAACGTTTAAATGAGAGCAGGAATGAAGACGAAATCAATTCTTTTTTTCTACAAAGTGATAGGGGTAGGCAGACCAGTAAAGTGGTACATAAAGGCAAACCAACAAAATCATTAGAGAGAGGGGGAGTGAAAAATAAGAAGAGGGGGAACAAGTTCCTCAAGATTGCATACACCAACATAGATGGAGTAAGATTGAAGATACTGGAGTTAAGTGATGTAATACAGCTGCAGACACCAGACATTGTTGCACTCACGGAGACAAAACTTGAAGATGTTATTTTAAATTAAGTCATATTCCCAAGGGGCTACTCAATTTGGAGACGGGACAGAAAAATTAAGAAAGGCGGTGGCGTTGCTGTGCTGGTGAAAGAACACCTAAAGGTGAACGAAATAATGACTGCCAATTCACAAGAAGTTGACATAATAGCACTAGAGATCTGCCATGAGGATGATAAACTAATGATCATAAATGCATACAGTCCACCGCTAAGCAGCACATGGTCAAAGGAGGAGCTAGATAGTAAACAAGAAGGTCTTATAACAATGATGAGAGAGATCATAGCGAGAGCGGATAACGATAGTTCACGACTGTTGATAGTCGGTGACTTCAACTTGAAAGCCATAGACTGGGAGGCATATGAAGCTAAAACAGAAGATTTCTGGACTTGTAAATTTGTAGACCTCATCCTGGAAACATTCTTGTATCAACATGTTAAACAAGCTACGAGGATGAGGGAAGGGGACGTTCCCTCCATGCTAGATTTGATATTTACCAGGAAGGAGGAAGAAATATTTGACATTCAGTACCTTCCTCCCTTGGGTAAAAGTGACCATGTCTTTTTGGGAATAAAGTATGCAATGCGTTATAATCTGGAAGAAAATATGAAGGTTGATGCAATTGAAAAACCTGACTTTACGAGAGGACATTATGGCAACCTTAGAAATTTTTTTAGTGGGTATAATTGGACAGACTTGTTGCTAGGCAAGGAAGTGAATGAGATGTATGTCAAGTTTGTGAAATATATGATAAAGGCACAAAAAAAACAGCATTGAATGTAATGAAACGCCATTTTCTGTTTTTTTGGGTGAGTCCCGGAGGCTCCCCGGAGCTATCCCAGGCTAATATGCTAATGTCAGACTTTGGCATCAGTCATGTGTATTGAGTTTTTAGACCTACCGGGGACCACGGCCAGAACTGGGCCCCCTCAGAGAGGCAAGGGGAGCAATGGCCTATAGAAGCCCCCGTGTAATTGGAAGCATTCTATGCCTGCCATCGACCGGAACAGGCACCCAGAAAGGTAAGCGCCTCAAAACAAATCCCTATTCTGGTTAAAATTGCTACCAAAAGCCGAACTAGTAGATAGAACTCCCCAACCGAAAACAAGCAAACTAGTGTGACGTCACACACCGCCGCGCTGCTGTCTGCGCAGCTCCCCCCTCCCCGGGAGGGGGAAGGGGGAGCCCCAGACCCCCCGCGCCGGCTACCCACACCTCAGTTCTTGAGGCTGGATGTCAAAAATGCGAAAAACCGCCGACCGGAGGGAGGGAGGGATGCCGGGGAGCCTCCGGGACTCACCCAGAAAATGGCGTTTCATTACATTCAACACTGGTTTTCTGGGGGGAGCCCCGTCGGCTCCCCGGAGCTAACTACCCACAGACGGAAAAAGAGGGACTTACCCGGGAGGCGGTCATCGCTCACTCCTCAACTCGAAGCCGAGACAACTGGCTGCAACCGCCGACCCAAACCAACACAGTCCCGACGGGGCCCAGGGACATTCACAAGGTAACGAGCAGGAGGACCCTGTTCGACCGCCAAAATCCCTGCGCCCGAATAGGCGCAGGAGATAGACCGCAGGCTGGCTGGACTTTATAAACCTGCGGACGACCTGGGAGACCCGAACCCGTGAACAGGGAAGAAGGGAAACCGGATCAACCCACAGCGTGTCCCCGGACACAGAAGCCGTGGCGCGCAAATAACAGCGAAACGCCGCAACCGGACACAAAACATGATGCACCCCTGGCCTGACCAACCAAGCATCAACCACCCATGGACCACTCCGGAACGCAGCAGTCTCATTCTTCGCCAGAAAAGAAGGAGACGGCTGCAAACGAACAAAACTATCACCACGACCAAAAGAGCAAAAACCCCTGCGCCGGAGGAGAGCATGAAGCTCCCCTACCCGACCCCCAGAGGCCAAAGCCAACAAGAAAAGTGCCTTGGAAAAACAATCCTGGACCGAAGGGGCCACAACGAAACGAAGAGACGAAGAGAAAGTGAGCACTCTGTCCAAATACCAGGACGGCTCAGGCGACGCATGAGCAGGCCGGAGGTGAAACAACGCACGAGACAGCTTGCGGAACGGCGCAGACGTAACATCGATACCGAAAGCAAGCTGAAGCGGCTCCGGCAGCGCCGCACGATATGAGGCAACAGTGTTAGGCATAAGATGACGGTCCTGAAACAACCACGAGAGGAAGGACAAGACCACCCGAACAGACAAGGAACTAACACGACGAAGACGCAAAAAGAAATGTTAGGACCACCAGGAAACTTCATAGTGCCGCCGAGAAGAAGCCCTCACGTGGGACACCAACAAGGAGGCCACCTGATCACCATAGAGATGATGATATACTCGAGTCAAAAAACCCATACGCGAAGACTCGAGGAGAAGATCGAACCAGCCACGTGACGTACTGGCCCGATCTGCTGAAAGAGGTGGAGCCGCGGGAAAACCCTCGGGTTCGGACACCGAGCAACCAGCGCCTGAAACCAAGGCTGGGCCGGCCACCAAGGGGCCAAAAGGACAACTCCCCCCTGGTAAGTCTCTAAGCGAGTCAGGACCTGGAGCAACAGCCGAACCGGGGGAAAGAGGTACAGGAACCCCCACCTCGACCAGTCTAGCCGAAAGGCATCGACCCTGACGGTCTTGCGATCGGGGAAGGGCGCCGTATAAACGGGAAGACGCCGCGACCACGCCGACGCGAAGAGGTCCACCTTGGGGCGCCCGAACGTCTGGCAAAGCCAACGGAAGGACTCGTCGTCGACCGTCCACTCCGTGGAGAGGGGAACGAAGTGAGACAGGGCGTCGGCCAAGACATTGGACACACCCCGTACGTGAACCGCCAGGAGAGCCAAACCCCGAGAACTCAGCAGACGAGTCACCCGAAGCGACCAACCCCAAAGAGACAAGGACCGCATCGAACCCCCGCAGTTCAGGCAACGAACCACCAGAGAGCAGTCCGAATGGAGCCGAATCGTTGATCCGAGGGCCACCCAAATCCTCCCCAGAGCAAACCACACTGCCGCAAACTCCCGCACCGTGCTGTGAGCTCGACAGAAGGACGGATCCACACGCCCCTGGCCGGCCTGGTGAGCACTGGTCACAAAACCCCAGCCGAGAGACAACGCATCCGTGTACACATCAAGTGAGGGCTCAGGTAGGCGCCAAGGCACTGAACCCCGAAAAACACGAAGAGGAAGCCGGTGACGCAGCAACCGACGCAAGGCCCCCGGGGGTCGAACTCTGCGATCGCGAGAGAGGCGGAAGGGGGAACCCCGAAGGAACCAGAACAGCCGTCGAAGCCAAACCCGACCTGGCGGGTAGACCACCAACGCGAAGTTCAGGCTCCCGCACAGCCCCTCGAGCAACCACCGGGTGACCCGAGGACCCTCCAGAAAGAGACGAAGGCGGGACCGCAGCCGGAGGAGAGACTCCGGAGGGAGAGACAAGGAGGCGGTTCGAGAGTCCCAAACGAGACCCAGCCAAGTCCGAACCTGAGAGGGAACCAGATGGGACTTCCTCCAGTTCACCAAGAACCCAAACTTGGCGAGCTGGGAAAGAACCAAATCCCTGGCTAGCAAGCAAGCTGACTGGCTGGGAGCCCAAACCAGCCAGTCGTCGAGGTAGGCCAACACCCGAACACCTAGGAGACGCAAATGAGCCACCACAACCCGTGTAAGGCGCGTGAACACGCGAGGTGCCAGGTTCAACCCGAACGGGAGACAACGAAAGCGGTAACTTAGATGCCCCACAACAAAACCGAGCCAGTTCCTGAACCGTGGATGAATCGGGACATGCCAATAAGCGTCCTGGAGGTCCAGGGACACCATCCAAGCTCCCGGCTCCAAGAGGAGCCGAACCTGAGACAGCGTAGTCATCCGAAAGGAGGGGCAATGAACCCAGGGGTTCAGAGGGAACAAGTCCAGAATGAACCGCAGGTCCGCGCAGTCCTGTTTCGGAACCGGAAACAGTCGGGAAACCCATCTGAGGGACGACGTCGTTTCGATGACGCCGAAGTGTACCCACTCCAAGACGACTCGACAGAGCGCAGGGAAAGAAACCTGCCCCGCCAGCCCCGACCCCCCAAAGAGGGGAGGGGCCACCCAACACCACCGCAGGCCGACAGACACAACCCGAAAGGCCCACGAATCGTGGGACCAGGCGTGGGCGAACAGTGCAAGCCGCCCCCCCATCACCCCGTCAAGGGGACAAACTGCGAAAGGGCCGGCGACCCTTACGAGACCCAGAACCCCGCACAGCGCGAACACCGCGCCGACCAGACGAGGGAGGGTCCGCAGGAGGAGCCAACCCTGAACCTGACACCAGAGGCCTACCACGACGAGAGGAACCCCGAGCCCTGGCACGACCTTTCCGGGAAGACCCACCCCGGGACCCCCGGAAAACCAACAAGTCCGACATCGGACGACAAGCCGCCGACGCAGCCTGAATAAACTGCGCCACGGCCGACTCCTCAAACAGAAGAGGACAAAAAGGTGAAGAATGCCTAAGAGCCAGAGCCCAAGCAGATTCTACGGAGGAACCCAGCACCGTCTGTCGACACACGAGACAGGAAGCATAAAACAGGGAAACCGCATCCTGCAAAATCGGCGTGAACAGCTTCAACAAGGCAGCTGACGAACATGCAGCCGAGGACAAGGTGCCGGATCCCGGGATGGACCCAAGCGTCCTCACATCCTCCACGAGCCAATCCGAAGACAGCTCCAGGAGGGAAAAGAACCTCAAGGCCAAACCCAAAAGGCCACGGGCGTGAAAGTCCTCCGCCACGAGTGCCACCGAAAGGGAGGGAACCTGCACATGGAGCTGAATAACGCCCACATCGCGGGGAAGGGCAGGGGCAAACAAGCACTCATTCAGGTACTCAAGCTCACCCCCCAGGAAAACCTGAAGCACTGTGGAAGCTTCCCGCCACTCCAGCGTGCGGGAACGACAGAAGGAATACCAGGAATCCAGAACAAACAAGGGGCAGTCTGCTAGCCAGGATGACTCCGGAACCTCGTAACGGAGCCAGAAAGGGAACGAAGTCCCAAACCTGAGTTCGGACGGATCCACTTCCGAGGCATAATCCGGGTCATGCAGGAGGTAAGCTGCAAAGGCCGCTCGCACCACACCAGGTTGGATGCGATAAGCCGAAAACCTCCGGAAGGACGGAACCGACGTACCCGGGGGAACACGGAACCGAACCTGGGGAGGGGCCGACGCCAAATCCAACTCGTAAGCAGAGGGGGGAAAAGAAAACCCCACTCCTTGTAACAATAAGCCCCGCTCAGAGGGAAGAAAACCCCAGGCAGGGTCCAGCGGGGCCCAAGGCCCCCAAGTCAGCCCCTCCCCAGCCTCGAGGTCCTTCACCACAGGACCCAAGGCCGAGTCCTCTCCCCAAGCCCTGACCCCACAAGACAAGGACGGAGCAGCCAGACAAGCTAGAGGAAGGGGGGCCCACTGGTCAGACCCAGAAGCTTCGGCCGGGAGACAAGACTCGAATGCCTCTGCGGCCCCCCCGGAAGGGGCACCCCCCGAAGCTGCCCGAGTCTCGAGATCAAGTAACCCCTGCTCCGACTCTAAAACCCTCAGACGCTTCGGGGCCGGAAGCAGGGGGAGGGGGACCAGAACGAACAGAAGGGGAAGGACGAGGAGGTGCGGACTGAACCAGGATCGAAGCGACCCCCACCTCCAAGTCCGGGTCTCAAAAAGCAAAGCGGGGCAGCCCCGGGGCATCCGGGTGAGCAACCAACCGAGCGCGTTGCAACAGACGAAACCTAGTCTGCAATGCACGCGCCGCCTGTACCCGAATAGAATCATCAGAGGATTGGGTAAATTGAGTCACAAGCAAGCAGCAACACTCACAGGACTCAGGGTCGAAAGTATCACCGACCCAACAGGCAGCGTGGCAGAGGCAAAACAATGAGGGTCACCCTGAGACAAGGAGACCGAGCAACCCTCAAACTCGCACACAACGAGTGGGGACTCCGGGGTCACATCTATCAGACCCATGCGCCCCTTAGGGGATTCCCAGGGTCCTGAGGGTTTACTTTAAGAGGACTCGCGCTCAGGTAGTCCCAGGCAGGGTGCTGCAAACCAGCGCCCAAAACTACCAAGCAAACTTCTATAGCTGAACCCCAGGGACGTGTACACTCACGGGGACCTTGCAGGGGGCGCCACCGAGGAGAACAGTGGAAGGGCAAAAACAAACTGAATAAAATGACAGAACCCCCCACCAGGCAAAAACAAAAAGAAAAACAAAACCCCGCAAGAGGACAGCGAACCCCAAGGAACAGAGCCGGCCGCGATGTCAGGAATACAAGCTGAGCAGCACCCTGCGCCCCTACCAGTGCAAACTGCCTCTTACCTGCCGGTAACAAGGGACACCAGGACACCCAAGAGCCCAACAGGCGGCCGAAAAACCGAAAGGTAAAACGGACCAGCAGAGGCAGACCCCGAGGAGTCTGTGGAAGGTGGCCCCAAGCCCCAAGGGCAGTACTTACAGGGCACCTAGGGAAGGCAGCCCTAGGCGCATGCAGCCCGAGTACTGAAGAAAACTCCTGGCTCTCGCACCCACAAAACCATCACCACACGCAAAGCACAGTGCAGTAGCGACACCAGAGCCAGAGCACACAACCATCACCTATAGCATTAGCCTCAAGAACTGAGGTGTGGGTAGCCGGCGTGGGGGTCTGGGGCTCCCCCTTCCCCCTCCCGGGGAGGGGGGAGCTGCGCAGACAGCAGCGCGGTGGTGTGTGACGTCACACTAGTTTGCTTGCTTTCAGTTGAGGAGTTCTATCTACTAGTTCGGCTTTTGGTAACAATTTTAACCAGAATAGGGGCTTGTTTTGAGGCGCTTACCTTTCTGGGTGCCTGTTCCGGTAGATGGCAGACATAGAATGCTTCCAACCACACGGGGGCTTCTATAGGCCATTGCTCCCCTTGCCTCTCTGAGGGGGCCCGGTTCTGGCCGTGGTCCCCGGTAGGCCTAAGAACTCCATACACATGACTGATGCCAAAGTCTGACATTAGCATACCAGCCTGGGATAGCTCCGGGGAGCTGTAGGGGCTCCCCCCAGAAAAGATACTGTACCTAAAATGGAACTTACATTATTCTATATGTTCCTGGAATAAGATCAGTGAGCTGTAATGTTGGCCCTGTTTGATCAGGGAGTTTGGGAGCCAATGGGGCTCCCCCCAGAAATTTATACCAAAACAGAGAAGCAGAACTAGGAAACAGGATTGGTTCAACAGAAAGTGCGAGAGGGCCAGAGACCAAAAGACACAAAAATGGAATGAATACAGGAAGAGGCCAAACCCTCAAGCATACCAGCGATACAAAGATGCGAGAAACAACTACACGGCAGTGAGGAGAGAGGCAGAAAGAAATTTTGAAAAAGGGATTGCAGACAAATGTAAAACAGAACCAGGTCTATTCTATAAATTCATAAACAACAAATTGCAGGTAAAGGATGATATACAGAGGATGAAAATGGGAAATAGATTCACGAAAAATGAAAAGGAAATGTGTGAAACACTAAACGAAAAGTTCCAAAGTGTGTTTGTGCAAAATGAAATCTTCAGGGAACCAGATACAATAAGAATTCCAGAGAACATAGAGCACATAGGTGTGTCTAGAGACGAAGTGAAAAAATGCTCAAGGAGCTAAATAAGAACAAGGCAGTTGGTCCAGATGGAGTTTCACCATGGGTTCTGAAAGAATGTGCACCTGAGCTCAGCATTCCTCTTTAACTGATTTTTCAGGCATCCCTGTTTACAGGAGTTGTAGCTGATGTGTGGAAAAAGGCTAACATAGTTCCAATCTACAAAAGTGGAAGCAGGGAAGACCCCCTTAATTATAGACCGGTATCAATGACAAGTGTAATAGTCAAAATATTGGAAAAAAAAATTAAAACTAAATGGGTAGAACACCTGGAGAGAAATGATATAATATCAGACAGACAGTATGGTTTTCGATCTGGAAGATCCTGTGTATCGAATTTACTCAGTTTCTATGATTGAGCAACAGAGATATTACAGGAAAGAGATAGTTGGGTTAACTGCATCTATCGGGACCTAAAAAAGGCTTTTGACAGAGTTCCACATAAGAGGTTGTTCTGGAAACTGGAAAATATTGGAGGGGTGACAGGTACGCTTCTAACATGGATGAAAAATTTTCTGACTGATAGAAAAATGAGGGCAGTGATCAGAGGCAATGTATCAGACTGGAGAAATGTCACAAGTGGAGTACCACAGGGTTCAGTTCTTGCACCAGTGATGTTTATTGTCTACATAAATGATCTACCAGTTGGTATACAGAATTATATGAACATGTTTGCTAATGATGCTAAGATAATAGGAAGGATAAGAAACTTAGATGATTGTCATGCCCTTCAAGATGACATGGACAAAATAAGTATATGGAGCACCACTTGGCAAATGGAATTTAATGTTAATAAATGCCATGTTATGGAATGTGGAATAGGAGAACTTAGACCCCACACAACCTATATATTATGTGAGAAATCTTTAAAGAATTCTGATAAAGAAAGAGATCTAGGGGTGGTTCTAGATAGAAAACTATCACCTGAGGACCACATAAAGAATATTGTGCGAGGAGCCTATGCCACACTTTCTAACTTCAGAATTGCTTTTAAATACATGGATGGCAATATACTAAAGAAATTGTTCACGACTTTTGGTAGGCCAAAGCTAGAATATGCAGCGGTTGTATGGTGCCCACATCTTAAGAAGCACATCAACAAACTGGAAAAGGTTCAAAGACATGCTACTAAGTGGCTCACAAAACTGAAGGGCAAGAGCTACGAAGAGAGGTTAGAGGCATTAAATATGCCAAAACTTGAAGACAGAAGAAAAAGAGGTGATATGATCACTACATACAAAATAGTAACAGGAATTGATAAAATCGACAGGGAAGATTTCCTGAGACCTGGAACTTTAAGAACAAGAGGTCATAGATATAAACTAGCTAAACACAGATGCCGAAGAAATATAAGAAAATTCACTTTCGCAAACAGAGTGGTTGACGGTTGGAACAAGTTAGGGGAGAAGGTGGTGGAGGCCAAAACCGTCAGTAGTTTCAAAGCGTTATATGACAAAGAGTGCTGGAAAGACGGGACACCACGAGCGTAGCTCTCATCCTGTAACTACATTTAGGTAATTACATCAGCCTCAGAACTGAGGTTAGGTAGCCTATGCAAGGGGGTCTAGGGCTCCTCCTTCCCCTTTCAGGCTGGGGGGAGCTGCGCAGACAGCAGCACAGCGGTGGTTGTGATGTCATGCTTGTTTGCTTGTTTTCCGAGTGTGGAATTCTGCTTGATAGTTCGGTTCTCAGTAGCAATTTTAACCAGGTGGAGTCTGTTGTGGGATGCCTACATTTCTGGGTGCCTAACCCAGTAGATGGCAGACATAGAATGCTTCCAACCACATGGGGGTTTCTATAAGCCATTGATCCTTGTGCTTCTCTGAGGGGGCCAGGTTCTGGCTTGTGATCCCCAGTAGGCTAGAACTCCAATCGAATTGACTGATGCCATGGTCTAATATATGCATATCAGCCCGGTATAGCTCTGGGGAGCCGGAAGGGCTCTCCACAGAAAACACTCATTATAAATTTCCCCTGGCAGGTGTAATGGATAAGTGTATAAAATTCTATTTAAAGATTACAATAAATTCTATGATGGCCAAACAGATAAACAAGTTAACCAGAGAATAAAAAACACAATGCATTGTACTCTTGACCAAGACTGGTCAAGAGTACAATGCACCGTTTGTTCACTTAAATGAACTTAAGTGAACTTAAATTCACTTGTTCACGTAACTGATTTAATTAATTTGGCTAATTCATGCAAGATTGTGTTGTGTAAATCAGTTACTGAAAGAAATGTTATTGAGTCTTCATTTATAAAAAGTAGTGAATTAGATAATATTAATATAAGTCCAGGATTATATAAATTAGATAGCATTACAATTGGTAATATTTGAGATAGGTATAAAATTATATAACGAATTATATGGTATATTCCATGCATGAGGGAATACTCTGTGAACCATCCCACCTTCATGTCACTTCCATTATTCGATATTTTGTTTATGGATCTCCATGGATGTTTATTTTGTTTATGGATGGTCTATTCAGGTGTAGTGGGGTATATAATTCCAAGCCCTGTTTTCTCTGCATTCCTTGATAATGTGTTGAAACACAAAAACGTTCAAATTTTCTTTTCATTTTCCTAAGTGGATACTTACACATGTTAATAAAGTACATTAAAGATTCTAGGATGTTTATGAATTGGCCAGTCCAAAAGTCCTCTGTTCTTGATTCAGTCTTCCATGTCTATTTTAATTTGAAGTCGCCAAGTATCAACAATCGTGATTTATCTTTATCTGCTTTACCAATAATTTCTCTCGTGATTCTAATAAGGCCCTCTCTTTTGTCATTAAGCTCCACCTTAGTCTTGCTAGTGGACTATATGCACTGATGATTGTTTAGTTTATCATTCCGACTGCAAATCTCCAACATCATTGTCTACTTCGAGGGTTGTCCAGTATTAATTCTCTTGCCTTTAGTCGTTCCTTTACTAGGACAGCAACACCTCCACCTTTCCTAATTTTTCTGATACATTTCCAAATAGCATAGCCCCTCGGGAATACTGTATCACCTCTCTAAAATTTTATCTTCCAGTTTCGTCTTTGTTAGCGAGATAATATCTGGCATCTTAAGCTGTGTTGTATAATTTAACTCCAATATTTTTTACTTTACCCCATCTATATTGGTATACACAATTTTCAGGAACATGTTTCTTCCTCCTTTTCCCTTTACTCTTCTTTCCTCTAATGATTTTGCTGGTTTGCTTTCATGTACCATCTCACATGTGGTGGGTCCCTGGATTTGAATGTTTTATCCATTCTATCATTTTTCCAGATGACACTATATTTGCTTGGTTAAACTCCCTAAATGTTAATGGGAGTTTAACATCATTATTCCAAGATTCTTTACATGTTGCTTCCCTACTATGGATGTGTCTGATTGTGCCTTGTTCCCTGTATTTTCTTAATGATCATTTTTTCATATTAAAATACTATACCTGGAATTTATCACTATTCAACATCATGTTATATTCTGTTGCCCAATTGAAAACATAGTAATATCAGCCTGTAGTTTTATAGTGTCTTCTACACAAGTAATTTTCATGCTGATTTTTGTATCATCTGCAAAAGATGACATGAAGCTGTGATTTGTATTTTTGTCTATATCCAATATGAGAAAAAGTAATGGTTCAAGGACTGTGCCCTGAACTAGAGGCTTTTCACTGTGCTTGGACTTGATTTTTGTTTGCTGTTACTCTTTGCATTTTATTTGTCAAGAAATTAAATATCCATTGCCCTACGTTACCTGTTATTTCAAATAATCTCATTTTATGTGCTGTCACTACATGGTCTCATTTATCAAATGCCTTTTCAAAATAAGTGTATACCACATCTGTATTTTGTCGTTCAATTAATGCTTTCGTGATTTTGTTATAGTGGTCGAGTAACTGCCAAAGGCATGATCTTCCTTCTTTAAACCCGTGTTGACTTGGGTTGTGAAGGTCATTGTTTTTCATAAAACAGGTCTGGCTTCTGGTCACTTTCAAAAACTTTTATTGTGTGATGTTAGTGCAATTCTCAGTCTCAGCTTTAAAATTAATTTCCAAGATTGTTTGTTTGTTAGATAGGAGTGAGAGCACCATATTAGACAGAAATGACATTGTTGTTAGTAGGGAGCAAGCATTATCAAAGTGCCATCTAAGCTGGCCCCATTTTCTTTGATGGAGGAGATTACATGGATTTTGAAGAAAAGAGTTGGTGCCAAATGGATCCTTTTGTTAATGCAGAGGTAAAGGAATTTGGAAATACTGTACGGCTACCTCTTACCACCAGAATCAGTTAGCAAGATGTCCATGTAACCCTTGGAGATTGCAGGGAGAATGCAGGCACGCCCCAGCTTACTCAGGAACTGATGGCAAAAGGAGAAGGACGTCACATCATGTGTTCAAGTTGGGGAGGCGCAGGTATGTTAATTGGCCTCCAGGAAAGTCCAAGATGAGAAACTGGCGAGTCGTGTGAATGGCACAGCTCAATCACTAGTGTTGAGAAGCACCAGCATGATCTACAATCTACAAGGAAGATTATTGGCCGAAAGAAGTTCCTGAATGCAATCATTGATAATATTTATGGTATGCCTATCCAAGAGGGCGGAGAACCTTTGTAAATACCTGTTTATAAGTTATGCTCTGTGAGCTAACTACTGGACTTCGAAGTAGATAATAAGCTAATTAGCCTACTCAAGTAGGCATACAAGTAGTGTGTGTTCTGTGAATTTTATGGTGTTACACTATTTTTTGAGCCTATGAAGCTTAACACTTTCGTACTGTGGGCACGCGAGCGCAAGACCACCCCAAGGTGGGCTGGGCATTCCACGGGAGCGTGCCGTTTTCAATTTTGGTTTTCACTCTTTTTCAATTTTGTCACCTCAATTCTCGTCCTAGGTTTTTCATTTTGGTATCATGTGTTTGCAACAGAATTCCCTACAGGAAAATATGCATATAAAGTCCAAAAGCCATGTGTATCACCTGCACCAAACCGAGAAATTGGCCGCGAGTTACCCCGTGAGTGCACAAGAGCAATAAAATATGTATGCTCTTTTCACTTTGGTCACCTTAATTCTCGTCCTAGGTTTTTCATTTTGGTATCAATGTGGCTGCAATAGAATTTCCTTACAAGAGTATATGCATATAATGTCCAAAACCATGGCGCACCCTACTCGCAGCCAAGCCGAAAGCAGGACGAACTTTTTTAATTTTTGACGCACCGATGCGTCATTCCCGCACATTCATCTAATAAATTTTTGATGCCATGCTGCATCGACCCCGGGCGAAAGTGGGTGTTAACTGGACAGTGACACTGTCAGCATGTACAAGAGGGAAGAATAAGTAGACTAACCCCCAAACTGCAGCAAAAATTTGTACCACCCCACCATGTGAATAATAGTAATTTATTTTAATTTCAAATGTGTAGAAATGCACGCCACATGCATATATGGCTGGGATGTGTGTGTTTATTTGTTTTTGGTCTTTGTGGCATTTTACATATTTTTATTACATCACCTAATTAAATGTAAGATGTGAAGTGAACATACTGTATACATAAATTTTAGAAATGAGATAATAGAATTAGTATTTGAAATTTGACGAAGACAAAATTACAGTACAGTATTGCTAAAGAAGCGAATAATAAGCAAATGTAAGGAGAGGGTGAAATGTGTCAAGTCAGTGATTTAACAAAAAATTATTTAGCGCAATTGAAATTGTGGGGCTACAACGTAGTATTATATAGGTAAAAGAAATTGTAATTCCTTAGAGTACATTTGATATAATGTCGAAGGAGCATCATGCAACTACAGGTATATCAGCAAAAGCAAGCATATTGAATACAGTAAAGCAGCATCATCATCTTTTTTAACTAATATATCAACTGAAAGTTCAATACTGTATTACCAAACCATCTCAATAAACCCTCCTCAGTCTTACAGGTTACCTGACTCGTTGTGGTGAGGAGTTCATCGCAACCGGAGATGCCTTCAGGAGGCATTTACGTAATGCTTTATTTTTAGTAATATATAACAACAATTCATCGGTATATACATTAATTATATACATTATAATAATTATACATTATTAAGGATGGTAACAGAGTCCATTTTATGTGGTCTCCATCTCATGTTGGCCTCCGAATGCATGATAGAGCTGATAAGTTAGCCAAAGAATCTGCCTTTAAAGGAGCAGTTGAGTGTAACCTTGGATTGTCAATGAGCAATCTGAGAGCAGCAGTACACCGAGAACTTCAACAAGATCTTGTAGATCTGAGGCAAAGTGAAATTGACACCAGTAATTCCATCTATCATCATACTATCATGCAAGAGGAGCCACACATCTATGGATCATCCAATAAAATCAGCAGACTTCTAGATGCTACTACTGCTCGGCTTAGACTCGGTTACAAGTATCTCTGGGAATTCTCATTATCTGCTGATGTAGACCTGACCAAATGTAAACTGTGTCAACAAAATTATTCGCACACCCTCTGTCACTATGTGATGGAGTGCGAAAAGATACGTGAATTTAGAGACAATTCTATAACCAATGTTCCAGCGATGTGTAAATATTTCATTCAAAATGATCTGCTACCAGAAATTTTAGCCAAATATCCCCAGTTTGCTAACTGTAGGTAGTAACTGAGTGATTGTAACCTATCCACCGCTGCCCACTGGATGGGGGGCGGTGTGCAGGACAAACATATAAATTGTGACACTAGCTCTCCACATGCAGTATGTCAGTTGCTTAATTTAGAACCTGTACTTGAGGTCGATCTCGAACCCATTGTTGATGTGACGACTTATATTGAATTTTGTAACTAGCTCATCAAGATTGTAACTTGCTTAGCTAAATGAATTGTGGGGCTCAGGCACATAATTGTCCCTGAGCCCATTATGTGCCTCTGTAACCCTTTCCACTACAGCCCACAAGATGGGTATGGGGTGCATAATAAATGAACTAAACTAGAAACTATACATTACAGTACTACTAATCTGTACAGTAATGAATTATGCTCTATCTTTATATATATTAGAAAAGGCATACTGTATACAGAACATACAATACTGGAATTTACTTCAATCCTCTTGAGCCTTCATATGTAATTATAAACACCTTAAGTGTGACTGTTACAAAGGATGCATCACCAACTGTAAACATATATTGTCATCCTCCCCCACTATACCTCCCCACCTCCCCAACTGTAAACATACATTGCCATCCATCCACCTGAGTAGGGGAGAGAGAGAGAGAGGCAGGCAGACAGGGAGGGAGGCAGTGAGGGAGAGAGACAATTAAGGAAGGAGGCAGTGAGAGAGAGACAATTAACACTTTCACGCTTTGGGCGAGCGAGTGCCAGACCACCCCAAGGTGGGCCGGGCATTCCATGTGAACTCGCGGTAATACTGAAATATGTAAACTCTCTTCAATTTTGTCACCTATTTCTCATTCTAGGTTTTTCATTTTGGTATCAATGTATCTGCAATAGAATTACCTACAGGAGTATATGCATATAAAGTCCAAAAGCCAGCATACCACCTGCACCAAACCGAGAAATTGGCAGCGCGTTACCCGTGAGCGCACAAGAGCAATAAAATGTGTATACTGTACTCTCTTCACTTTGGTCACCTCAATTCTCATCCTAGGTCTTTTATTTTAGTATCAATGTGTTCGCAATAGAATTCCCCATAGGAGTATATGCATATAATGTCCAAAACTGCAGCGCACCCCACCCACAGCCAAGCTGAAAGTTTTGACATTTTTTACGCACCAATGCATCATTCCCGCACAGTCGTCTAATAAATTTTTGACGCCATACTGAGCCGTCCCCGAACGAAAGTGTTAATTGAATGAAGTTTTGCTTGTTTGTTTTCTTTGTGGGAGAGTTCTTTTTGATAATTTGAGGGTGTAGATCACATTTTCAACCAGGTAGTTTTCTGTTTTGATTTGCCTACCTTTCTGGGTGCCTTTCCTGGTCAATGGCAAGATGACATACTTTAAATTTAAAGTGTTCATAAGCTAATGCTGCCTGTGCCTCTCTGAGGAGGCCAGGTTCTGGCTCATGGTCCCAAGTAGGTATATAATGAACTCTGTGGCTGATTACGCTCGAGTAGTATGGTACTTGATCAGTAAGATAGCTTCAAGGAGCCGACGGAGCTTCCTACAGAAAACAGTTAGAACCAAATGGATAGAACATCTGGAGAGTAATGACATAATAAAGCACACACAGTATGGTTTTCGAACAGGCAGATCCTGTGTAACAAATCTACTTAGTTTTTATGATAGAGCCACAGAGATTCTACAGGAAAGAGATGGTTGGGTTAACTGTGTCTATCTAGACCTAAAAAAGTCTTCTGACAAGTCCCACAAAAGAGGTTGCTTTGGAAACTGGAATATACTGGAGGGGGGTGACAGGAAGACTTCTGACATGGATGAAACTTTTTCTAACTGACAGACAGATGAGTGCAGTAATCACAGGCAATGTATCTGACTGGAGGAGTGTTACTAGCATAGCACCACAGGGTTCAGTTCTTGCACCAGTAATGTTCATCATCTACATCAACCTACCACAGGGAAAACAGAATTCATATGCAGGTGATGAGTCACAATAACGTGGCTAAAGTATGTTGACCAGACCACACACTAGAAGGTGAAGAGACGACGATGTTTCGGTCCGTCCTGGACCATTCTCAAGTCGATTGTGATGAGGAAGTAGAGACAGGCAATAAATAGGCGAGAGAGAGGTGAGAAGCAAAGTAAGGTGTAGTAGAGAGGATAGAACTGCAGAGGGCCTATTGGCCCATACGAGGCAGCTCCTATTATAACCACCGAATGAGAAGAAGATAGTAATAGGAAAAAGAGGAGGATAGGAAGGGAACGTAGGAGAAGACAATGCACAGAAAAAAGAGAGAGAAGAGAGAAAGAAAAGGAAAGAGAAAGAAAGATAAATGGAAGGATAAGCTTATGTTAGGTCCCGTTTGGTAGAAAGATTAGAGCATTTGAGTATATACTGTGAAAGGGAAGAGTCCACAGCAACAAAGCCAGGACTCAAGTTCATGTTGGGTACATTGTGTATTAGAGCCGATTCAACAAGACGGCGTCTGTGTAGAGGCAGGAAAGATTATTTTGGAGCAAGACCAATTAAAGGAATGATTAGAATCCCTCACATGACAGAGGGATGTGTCATGTGTCCAGAAAACAGAATTATTTGAACATGTTTGCAGATGATGCCAAGGTGCTGGGGAAGATAGGAGACGAAGACGATTATCATGCCCCTGAAATTGATCTAAATAAAATAAATGCATGGAGCGACATGTGGCAAATGGAATTCAATGTGAATAAATGCTATGTTATGGTGTGGAATCCGAGAAAATAGACCACACACAATTTACAAATTACTGTATGTGGTAAGGAATTAAAGAAGTCTAACAAAGAAAGAGATCTAAGGGATGGTTTTGGATAGTAGACATTCACCAGAGGAACACAAAGAACATTGTGAGAGGAGTGTATGTGTCGCTTTCCAACTTCTGATTTGCTTTTAATTATATGGATAGTGAAATACTAAAGTAACTGTCCATGACTTTTTTGAGACCAAAATTGGAATATGCAGCAGTTATATGGTGCCCATATTTCAAGAAGTACATCAATAAACTGGAAAAGGTGCAAAGGCATGCTACAAAATGGCTTCTGGAACTGAAAAACAAGAGTTATGAAGCAAGAGGCGATAAATATGCCAAAGCTAGAATATAGAAGAAAAAGAGGCGATATGATCACCCCCTTTTAAAATAATAACAGGAATCTACCAAACTCACTAAGCAGAATTCCTGAAACTAGCAACTTCACAACCAAGAGGACACAGATTTAAGCTTAGGAAACAAAGGTGCTGAAAAAATATTAGAAAGTTTTCGTTTGCAAAAAAAAAAAGAGTGGTAGACGGTTGGAACAAGTTAAGTGAGAAGGTGGTGGAGGCCAAAACCAGCAGTAATTTCAAAGCATGACCGTTTATGACGAAGAGTGATGGGAAAACAGGACACGACAATCATAGCTCTCATCCTCTAACAACACTTGGGTAATTACATGTAGAAGCTGCATCCTCCTTTCTGGGGATTAGAAATGGCCACTATTTCTGCAGCTCATGTCAACTAGGTTCTCCTCCTATGTTATTCTTCAAAATCAGGGCTTTAAAAAAAGCTTATACATGATATTCTTATCATGTATAAGCTAGCGTCACTCTTTTTCTAGTATTCTGAACCTAACCTTCCTATTGATCCTATAAATATACAGTTAAATTCATAAACCTTCGTTTATGAATTTAATCCGTTTCCAAAGATGGCTCGTAACCCGAAACAAATTTTCCAGTAAAAAATCATTTAAATTGAATTAATCCGTTCCACACTCCCAAAAAACAGCATTGAATGTATTGAAACGCCTTTTTCTGGGTGAGCCACGGAGGCTCCCAGGAGCTATCGGGCTAATGTGTGATATATTAGACCAGTGCATTAGTCTAAGGAGTTCGACCTACCAGAAACCATGAGCCAGAACCTGGCCCCCCTCAGAGAGAGGTTGCAAGGAGGAATGGTCCCTGGAAAACCCAGGGTTGGGGCTTTTTCCTTATCTACCATTGACTGAGGATAAATACCCATAAAGGTAGGTATAACAAAACAAACCCAACATACGAAAATTACAACTAAAAATCGAAAAGAATGGTAGAACTCCCTCCAACCCCAAGGAAACAAGCAAACATCACACTCCCCTGCCGCTTGTCCGCACAGCCCTCCTCTCCCCGCCCAGGCTACCCAGCGCTCCAGTTCAGAAGCTAAGCACCAAATAACATGAAAAATCACCGACAGGAGGGAGAGGGGGTTGCCAGGGAGCTTCCGAGGTTCACCCAGAAAATGGCGTTTCATTACATTCAATGCTGGTTTTCTGTATGGAGCCCCTTTGGCTCCCTGGAGCTACACTACCAAAGATAACGAAAAGAGGGACTTACTCGAGAGACGGCTGCCACAAACTCTTTAATGCGAAGTTGAGACAACTAGCTCCAACCTGCCACCCAAAACAACACAGAAACCCCCAGGACCAGGAACATTAACCAAATAACGGGCGGCCAGAACCTTGTTTGACCTCCAGAATCCCCACGCCCGAATATCAGCCCAAGACATGTTGCCAAACACAGCAGCCAATACAGCAAACTTCCAAATGTCATTGGCACGACAAAAGACTGCAGGCTGGCTAGACTTAATAACCCTGCAGACGACCTGGGAGACCCGAGGACTGGAACAGGGAATGAGGGAAACCGGATCAACCCAAAGTGCATCCCAACCACCGAAGCCGAAGCGTGCAGATAACGACGGAGAGTGGCAACCGGACACAGCACATGATGCATCCCTGGCATAACCAATCAGGCATCAATGACAAAAGGACCCCCTCTGGAAAGCAACTGTCTCATTCTTTGCCAGAAAAAAGGAGAAGGCTGCAACCAAACAACCTACCACCAGGACTGAAAGAGCAGAAACCCCTGCTCCAGAGGAGAGCATGTAGCTCCCTGACCCGACCCTCAGAGGCTAATGCCAACAGAAACAGGGCCTTGGACAACGACAACCAATCTTGAACCAAAAAAACACCACAAACTGAGGAGAGGAAAGATAGGAGAGTACCCTGTCCAAGGACCAGGATGGCTCAGGGACGCACGAGCAAGCCGGAGGTGAAACAAAGCAGAAGGCTTACAGAATGGGGCAGAAGTGATATCCACCCCGAATGCAAGATGGAGAGGCTTTGCCAGCGCCACACAATACGAGGAGACAGTATTAGGCATCAAATGAGGGTCCTGAAAAAGCAAAGACAGAAAGAACAAGACAACCCGATCAGAAATAGAAGACAACCTACGAAGGGAGAGAAAATAGCGGAAAGAACGTCAGGAAACTTCATACTGTTGCTGAGACAAAGATCTAAGGTGGGACACCATCAACAAAGCCATCTGATCACCATACAAATGGTGATAAACCAGCGTCAAAAAGACCAGACGCAAAGAGTAGAGGAGAAGACCGAACCAGCCGAGTACCGGATTGGTCCGACCTGCTGGAAGAGGCAGAGCCATGGAAAACGTCCCGGATTCGCACACCGACAAAACAATGCCTGGAACCAAAGTTGGACCGGCCACCAAAGAGCCACCAGGACTACTCTACCTTGGTAGGACTAACCGAGCCAGAACCCGAAGCAACAGCTGAACCGGGGTGAAGAGGTACAGGTAACCTCACCTCGGCCAGTCCTGCCAAAAGGTATCCACTGCGAAAGCCTAGCAGTCAGGAAAGGGCACCACATAGATTGGGAGATGCCAAGACCACACCGACGCGAAGAGGTCTACGTTCGGGAGTCCGTACGTCCGACAAAGCCAACAAAAGGAGTTGGCATCAACTGTCTATGCCGTGGACAGAGAAATGAACCGAGACAGGCCGTCCACCACGATGTTGGACACTCCGAATATGAACCGAACGGAGAGCCAAATCCCGAGAAGCCAGCAGACGAGCCACTCGAAGAGGGTGGGGGAGAACCTGCCCCAAAGAGGCAAGGATCGAAGAGAACCCCAGCAGTTCAGTAAATGAACCACCGGAGAATAGTCTGAATGGAGCCGGCAATGAGCAAATTTGCAAATGTTGCTACTCAAACCTGAATCTAAATCATTTACATATATTATTAATCAATGAACCTTGGATGAACAGGAATGTGCCAATGTGTGTCGCGGAGGTCCACGGACATTATCTAAATGCCCGGCTCCAAAAATGGGATGGGAGCCGAGCGGACAGCAAGCTGGGACTTGTGATCCTATGGTCCCGGGTTCGATCCCGGGCGCCGGCGAGAAACAATGGGCAGAGTTTCTTTCACCCTATGCCCCTGTTACCTAGCAGTAAAATAGGTACTTGGGTGTTAGTCAGCTGTCACGGGCTGCTTCCTGGGGATGGAGGCCTGGTCGAGGACCGGGCCACGGGGACACTAAAGCCCCGAAATCATCTCAAGATAACATCTCAAGATAACCTCAAGAAAAAGCAGCCAGACTTGGGACAGAGTAGTCATCTGGAAGGAGGAGCAAAAGACCCAGGGGTTTAGACGGGACAAGTCCAGAATGAACCTCAGATCAGCACAGCCTCGTTTCGGAACTGGAAACAGGTGGGAACCCACCTGAGGGTTTCATTTCATCATTTCAACCATTCTCAAGTGTACCCACTCCAGGATGACCTGACAGAGCACAGGGAAAGAGGCCTACCCCACTAGCCCCAAACCCCCCGGATGAGGAGTCCTTTAACGCCACCGCAGGTCGGAAGAAACGATTCGAAACGCCCACGAATGATGGGACTAGGCAAGAGCCTTCCTCCCCCCCCCTCTCTCTTTCACGAACCACAAAAGGGCTGACAACTCTTATGGGAGCCCGACCAATGCTCAAAGCGATCACTGCGTCAAACGCCGATGACTCTGCAGGAGGGGCTGGACCTGAATCTGGCACTACTGGTTTACAATGACCGAAGGAACCTCGAGTCCTGGCACAACCCTTTCAGACAGACCACCCCCGGAGAACCAACAAATCCGACATAGGCCGGCAATAAGACGAAGCTGTCTGCAGAAAACGCACCACTGCAGACTCTGCAAAATGCAATGGACAAAAAGAGGATGGAAATCTAAGAGCCAGGGCCAAAGCAGTTTCCAATGAGTGGACGAGCACCACCTGTCAGCACGCGAGGCGAGAAACAAAGAACAGAGACACTGCTTCCCTCAGAATCGGTGCAAACAACTTCAACAAGGCACCCGACACCCGATGTTGGAAATTTCCAACACTAATACAATACTATTGTATTATAATAAATCAGTATCATTATGTACTAACTACAGTAGTCACTAAAACTTACTAACAGTAATGTTCACATAAACTAACCATTATATCTACATATGGATGCTGAAATTCTTACGAAACCAAGCACCATTATTGCGTCAGCTTATATCTAGTTAAACACATTTATAGCCAGTGTGCTAGAGAATTGAATGTGATTCTCTAAAATCATCAGTATTCCGTGTGATAATTATTTATGGATAACATAACTCCCAAATAATTCTAAACCGAGAGTTTTTAGTTACAATTGTTATCAAGTAATAGTTTTTCTGTCACGCGTGAATGCCATGGAGAAAACTAAAATCTTCTCCATTTCTCGTTTACCACAATAAGATGAGAAAGCAATAATATTTAAATCCCTAGAATCACAACCCAGTCTTTATTAAAGTATTTCAACCACAATTGCGCGAAATAGTATTATTCGTGATAAATAATTTCTGTGGTGAATGCGGGGACGTGGGTTGAGAGGGAGGGGAGACGCCATTGTGTGTGTGGGTGGCGAGCTCGTGTTGCGGAGTGAGCAACGAGAGCATACGTACTTGAACGGGAAGTCGTGGCGTCAGAGTCTGAGACACGTGACGTTGGGATTATCAGCAAGAATTACACTGGTACTCAACTCAGAACGAATAATTATTCTTCTACGTGATCTACAGTGCTCGGTCAAATAATAACGCATCGATATTCAAGCCAAACTCTCAACCACGTGTACAACATTGTGGAAGTTTGAGACTGAGACGCGATACCGGCAGACTTCAGCATACACTGCACCCGTTGATAAGTATATATTTCTTTCTTGATGCATCATTAGAGATTGTATATTTCGTGGGCAGTCTGTCGTTACATCGAATGACGACTAAAAATCCAACGTTAGTACTGCACTAATCTTCATTTTCTATTTCATAAATATTGAGATTTAAGTAGCCTAGTTCAATGCTACGTAATATCCTTTAAATTACAGCTCGTATGTGAGGAGTCAACGAGCCGTTAACTACATTCGTGTTATTCACCTCTAAGGGGTTCTATGTGGAGATCCTGAGATCACGAGGACGAGGCGCGAACGATGTCATAGAAATCGTCTTAAAGCTAAGACTTTTTGTACACATTTAATTACTCCAATTTATTCTACATGTTCAGGATATTATCATATTGAATGCTTGTCATGTGAACTGGAGATAAAATGTGTTTATTTAGATGATTGCTCTCTAATTCTAATAATCATTAATATTTTCTATTTGTATTTACCTATTGATTCTATAATATTTTGGTCACAATATTCTTTATTCAACAATGAACTGGTGCACGAACCACACTAGTTCCTAGACGTATATGAAGTTCTAGCAATACCCCCCCCAATGTAGGTGTTTGAGGCTCTGACTTTAGTTAATTAACCATACAGTCCATTATTTATTTAAGTGATTATTCTTTCTAATATTTATCCATAGACACTGGTTCTTCCTTGTGTTTCTAATGATCACTTTTTATTAGTTTCCCTCTTTTCTCAAAAGTGGGTGGTCCTTCATTATTAATTTGATTAATTAAATAATTAAATAATTGAGTCAAGCCCCAGATATCCCACACCTGAGCTGCCAAGGCAAGCGCACCGGACGCTGGCCCGGAACCCAGCTCCTCCACATCATCCTTGAGCCAGTCTATAGACAGCTCCAGCAGGGAAAAGAAGCGCAAGACATGTAAGGCATGTCTTACATTGGCCCTTTGACCAAATGCCCACTGACGCACAAATTCTCAGCTACCAGGGATGCCGAAAGGGAGGGAACCTGCACATGAAGCTGCACCTGGCCGACATCACGAGGAAGTACAAGGGCGAATAAGCACGCATTAAGGTGCTCCAACTTGTCCCCCAGATAAACCCGAATGACCATAGTCAACTCCTGCCACTCAAGTGGGGGGGTCCGACACAACGCATAACATGCACCCAATGAAAAGAAAGGGCATTCTGCCAGCCAGGAAGACTTTGGCACCTCATAATGCACCCAGTAAGGAAAAGAAGAGCCAAACTCAAAAGAAGGATCCATTATCGAGGCATAATCCGGGTCTCGCAGGAGGTAAATCGCAATGGACTCCCGCACCTCCCTAGGTGGGATGTGGGAAGCTCAAACTCGTACAGGGAAGGGGAGATAGGAAAACCCCTCCCCCTGTAACAACAAGCCCCACACCGAGGGTACCAACACAAAGCCGGAGTCAAACAGGGCCCAAGCCACCCAAGTCAACTCCTCCCCCAGTCCCAGGATCCTCCACGTCTGGACCTCGGGCAGAGCTATCCTCCAAATCCCTCTGCCTCTGGAGAAAAGGCAGAGTCCACCGGAAAAGCAGGGAAGAAGGGGGGGGGTCCGCTGAAACGACCCGAAAGTGCCAGCAGGAGCAACAGGCTTGAATGCCTCCGCCACAGATCTGGAAGGGGCAGCCACCGAAGCCGCCCGAGTCTCAACACCATGAAAGCACTGCCCGACTCCGAAACCATCAGACATTTGGGAGCATGGAGAAGGGGGAAGAAGGGGGCAGGATGAACTACAGCATGGAAAGGACCAGGGGGGCACGGACGAAACTAAAGTTGAAGAAACTAATGCCCTCAAGTCTGGGTCTCTATAACCAAAGTAGGGCAGCCTCAGGGCATTCAGAACGGCATCCAACCTAACGTGTTGCAGCAACCTAAACCTCCCATGCACCCGAATCTCAATACCGGTGGACTAGGTGATTTGGAATACAAGCAAGGCACACCACTTGCAGGACTCCTGGTCAAAGGTGTCACTGACCCAACAGGCAGCATGGCAGAGGCAAAAACGGTGAGTTTTTGAACAACAATCATTTCATAAGTAAACACATACAATACAACCTAAATTCAACGTACCCCGATTCAACGAATCTCTGGCTAGTTCGCACACTTTTCAGGCCGGATTTACTCACCTGGTTCGACGAACAAAGGTTTGCCGATGCGCGGATGTTAGGATTTGCTTGTGATGTCGAGACAGAGTTCACAGACTGGTGGAAAACTTTCCCGTTATATCATAGATTACAATTAATAATTTGCTCATATGACAAGTTTGATCACACAAGTGGACCACACAAGTGGACCTGAGTTCAGCATTCCTCTTCAACTGATTTTTCAGGCATCCCTGTTTACAGGAGTTGTAGCTGATGTGTGGAAAAAGGCTAACATAGTTTCAATCTACAAAAGTGGAAGCAGGGAAGACCGCCTTAATTATAGACCGGTATCATTGACAAGTGTAATAGTCAAAATATTGGAAAAAATAATTAAATCTAAATGGGTAGAACACCTGGAGAGAAATATAATATCAGACAGACAGTATGGTTTTTGATCTGGAAGATCCTGTGTATCGAATTTACTCAGTTTCTATGATCGAGCAACAGAGATATTACAGGAAAGAGATGGTTGGGTTGACTGCATCTATCTGGACCTAAAAAAGGCTTTTGACAGAGTTCCACATAAGAAGTTGTTCTGGAAACTGGAAAATATTGGAGGAGTGACAGGAATGCTTCTAACATGGATGAAAAATTTTCTGACTGATAGAAAAATGAGGGCTGTGATCAGGGGCAATGTATCGGACTGGAGAAATGTCACAAGTGGAGTACCACAGGGTTCAGTTCTTGCACCAGTGATGTTTATTGTCTACATAAATGATCTACCAGTTGGTATACAGAATTATATGAACATGTTTGCTGATGATGCTAAGATAATAGGAAGGATAAGAAACTTAGATGATTGTCATGCCCTTCAAGAAGACCTGGACAAAATAAGTACATGGAGCGCCACTTGGCAAATGGAATTTAATGTTAATAAATGCCATGTTATGGAATGTGGAATAGGAGAACATAGATCCCACACAACCTATATATTATGTGAGAAATCTTTAAAGAATTCTGATAAAGAAAGAGATCTAGGGGTGGTTCTAGATAGAAAACTATCACCTGAGGACCACAAAGAATATTGTGCGAGGAGCCTATGCCACGCTTTCTAACTTCAGAATTGCTTTTAAATACATGGATGGCGATATACTAAAGAAATTGTTCACGACTTTTGTTAGGCCAAAGCTAGAATATGCAGCTGTTGTGTGGTGCCCATATCTTAAGAAGCACATCAACAAACTGGAAAAGGTGCAAAGACATGCTACTAAGTGGCTCCCAGAAGTGAAGGGCAAGAGCTACGAGGAGAGGTTAGAGGCATTAAATATGCCAAAACTAGAAGACAGAAGAAAGAGGTGATATGATCACTACATACAAAATAGTAACAGGAATTGATAAAATCGATAGGGAAGATTTCCCGAGACCTGGAACTTTAAGAACAATAGGTCATAGATATAAACTAGCTAAACACAGATGCCGAAGAAATATAAGAAAATTCACTTTCGCAAACAGAGTGGTAGACGGTTGGAACAAGTTAGGTGAGAAGGTGGTGGAGGCCAAGACCGTCAGTAGTTTCAAAGCGTTATATGACAGAGTGCTGGAAAGACAGGACACCAAGAGCGTAGCTCTCATCCTGTAACTACACTTAGGTAATTACAAGTGGACTGCACAAGTGGTCCACAAGTGGACCGCACAAGTGGACTGCACAAGTGGTCCACAAGTGGTCCACAAGCTTATGATGTTGGGACAAAGTGGTGGAAAACTTTCCCTTTCCATCACAGGTTACAATTAATAATTCCTTCATATGTCAAGTTGATCACACAAGTGGACCACACATGTGGGCCACACAAGTGTACCACAAGTGGTCCACAAGCTTACGATGTTGGGACAGAGTTCACAGAGTGGTGGAAAATTGTCTCATTCTGTCTACAATTAATAATTCCTTCATAAGACCAGTCGGATCACACAAATGGACCACACAAGTGAACCATATTAACCAAACACAAGCCAGAATGGTCCACCCAAGTAAAGTATATTAACCCAACACCAGCCAGAGTGGTTCACACAAGTGAATGACTGAGTTTCAATAATTTTCGTTCACTGATTTGTGGCACACATATCTTTGTAAATTAATTTACAGGCTGAAGCGTGAATAGCTAGCTAATATGTTGAAATCTTCTTATATACATTTTCTGTGATGAACCAAGATGAGTGAGGGTGGACAGATAAGGGAATACTGTACTGTAAACCTCACTTTACAGTGAGGTTTCACTCACTTTCGTCTGTGTCGTCATAGTTCAGTAACCCATGACTTTGAACGTTTCAGATTAATAAATAATTTCTAAAACTGATGTTTTTATAACTCTTTATTATCCTAATTAAATTAAACTAAATAAAACCAAAAATATACTGTAATATGATAGATATCTGTTATTTGAGAAATTATTCATGTTATTGGCGGCTCACAAGTCCAGCGCGAGTGGACAGGTCTAATCCCTCTCCACACAACACCATGCTTGTTTTGTTCGATTTTGTCGCCATAGTTCAGTGACCTACGGCTTCGAAATAATAAAATTAATAAATCAGTTCTAAAATAAGTATTTTTATAGCTCTTATTATCATAATAATGTTGCTAAACTAAATATATAACCCAAAAATATATAATTTGATGTAAATCCAATATTTGAGAGAAATTTATGTTACTGGAAATGAACACAATACCATGCTTGTTTTGTTTGATTTCGTCGCCACAGTTCAGTGACCTACGGCTTCGAAATAATAAAATTAATAAATCAGTTCTAAAATAAGTATTTTTTATAGCTCTTATTATCGTAATAATGTTGCTAAACTAAATATATAACCCAAAATTATATAATTTGATGTAAATCGAATATGCAAGAGAAATTTATGTTACTGGATCTGACTTAAACACCAGCCTACTGTAGGGTGTACGTATAGACCTAGTCTGCGTTCGTACAGTATGCACCCAGTGCCCTTAGCTTTGTCTGTGATTGACATATAGTATTTAACCGCCGGTGGAAGAATAATTGTGGAATTTACCATTTTTTTACTACAGCTGTATTGTTATACAACAAAATGTCTCAGGGGCTTACTAATAGTGCCTTATTAATGCCAAAAATGAAGCAATATTTTGCAAGAACTTGTAGCAGAAAATAAACCAGCACGAGCACAGCCATACCCAGCACAAAAACAGTCGTGCCCAGCACGAGAACAGCCGTACCCAGCACGAGCACAGCCATACCCAGCACTGGTACAACAGCAGCCAGCACCAGCTCAGAAGCAGCTGAAGGCAACACAGCAGCAGCAGCAAGCACCAGAAAAGCTGATGCAAACATCTAAAAACATCGTGTGTGGATAAACTGTTAGAACAAGTGTTAAATTTAAGTGTGTACATAGTGTTAAAACTAAAGTTGCAGTAATTTTAGTGTACAATAGTTTTCATAAACTGTATTGTAGTACTCAACATACAGCAGAACTACTTAATCAACACAGTGTTAATGGTATAATACACTACAGTACGTATTTACTGTACAACATTCACAACTCCACGAGACTTCAAGATGGACATAACTCCAACAATATGGTAAATAACAAATGTAACAATATTTTTTTTAGTAGGGTAATAATATATAGATACAGTATATAATATGATAATGCATTTTTATTGTGTACAAATAAAAAAAGACACTGACGCAAACGCCTCCTGAAGGTCACCTCTTGCAACGCATCCAACGCTCCAACGCACTGGGGTTGGTCCGAAATAGTGCATTGAATCGAGGTTGTACTGTACTTATCTTCCCTCCTTGAAGGCATTAACACATTGTGAAGATGTGTAGGAAATTAATCGAAAGAACTGAATAATAACACAATAATAGCTACTTAATATACTTGACTACTAAATGGCACTCACTTGAATGGCTCTGGCATGTTCTTCTTATCTTCTTCTAAGAGTGGTAATCGTTTATAGAATAACTCCCAATCAAATGCACCACGTGCTCCTTCATCTTGGGCTCGATATGCAAATGTCTCGAAGTCAATTACGTCAATAAATGGGCAAACACAAGTCCGATAGTCCTTTGCAATAGGATCTGTTGATAGTATATGATATTATTGCATTTATAATATAGGCATACTGAACTTGCACTATATTTAGCAGAAATAGAAAACTTGAAAACAGAAAACTTGCACTGTATTTAGCAATGCAAAAGCATTGAAATCTAGGAATGGCACCATATAAACAATAAACACATGGTTTCACATACAAGAGTACAGATTAAGCCAAAGAATGCAGAATGTGTTGCATATCCAAAGAAAGTATGCCTTGCTCAGGTCCCACTCCTTCTACTGGATGAAACAGAGAGCATCAGTGAAAAAATTGAACATCTGAAAATTGTTGACTGCTTCAAGGACTAAAACCCAGAAAGTCAGAAGAGCATCTATGCCAAGAGAGACCTAGAAGAGCCTCTTCAGAGAGGACAAATTTGTGTGTCCCTAGCTAGTGGATTATTTTTGGCCTCGGCAATGGCATTTATGAATTTACCTTAAGCCCAGTACGATCTCTACATAATGTTTAGTCAGAGATTGACAAGACAGGCAGATTGAGCAAGTGAAATGCTTTTAATAATGTAAGAAGCCAGGATAGTTGCCAGGCAGGAGGATATATTTGTTGTATATTTTCCAAGAAAGCCAGAAAGTAGTGGAAAAAAGAAGAACTAGGCCTACAACAAGAAACTAACCATCAAGATGATGTTAGTGATGCTGAACCTCTTGTCTTTTGTAAGTGAACCCAAACAGAGAATTCTTACAGCTCTACATAATTATAATATGTAGAGCTGTAAGAATACAAACTTGTGGAAATGTGAAGCCACACTGAAACTATGTTCATCATTAATGGCAGCTATGTGAAGCTCATCTTACCTAACAAAGGAGGCAGCCAGTTGGTGGTACATTCAGTGTGAGAGTCCAGGAATATCAGGACGTCTCCTTTAGCTACTTTTGCACCTGCCAGACGAGCTCGAATGAGTCCAGACCTTTTTGCCAGATGAACAACCCTTACTTTGGGCAGATTTTCTCGTACATAGTTGTCGAGCTTGTCTTTAAGAAACCCTGTAAAACCAAGAGCATCGTGCATACAAAATTAATAATTAGTGAGGTATAAAAAAATTTAAAATAAATATATGAGAAAATTACATCAATATGCAGTAGTGTATATATAAATATAAAGATGGTAAATCTGCAAACTGTGAAATCTGCTTATTTTAACCTGAAATTGTCCATGCTAGATGCAAATATGTAAATACAATAGATATAATCAGTCCATAGTATGTAGCCTTATATGTTGAAGTTAACAGTATTTTGTCAATGATAATCTCAACAAAGAATAAAAAAAAAATTGTCAGCTTCTTTAGCCAGCCATTTTACAAAAATATCTCGTCACAACATTCAGTAAAACTAACACTTCAAAGAAATTGGTTTCATTCAAATGTGAGTTCAGCATACAGTACAGTGGCGCCTCCAAAATCTGGGTTTCCGAGAAAATCTGGATTTCAGAGTACTGTGGCACCTCGACTTACGACTGCGCCTACTTACAAATTTTCTGAATAATGACGTAAATTGTTGGAAAATGCGACCCAACTTACGATCTTTGCCTTGACTAGTGACTGTGTTGATACAGGTATGGGTCGACCGATCGCATGGTTCCTGGTGGCGCGGCCAACCCCACCTCAGTTTACCAGAGTCACTCATTTAGTGACGATCGTGCTTGTAAAGAATTTCATTATTTTTGTGCACTTTTGCTTTTTGAACATAAAAGTAATTATTATATATCACACCATGGGTCCCAAGAAAGTCAGTGTTAAGGTTCAACCTAAGAAAACACATATGAGGATGACCACAGAGGAAAAAGAAGAGATCAATTGTAAACATGAAAATGGTATGAATGTTGTTGATGTGGAATAGAGGATGTCCCTTCCTCATCTATTAAGAAAATGTGTGCACTATGGGAAGAATTCCAAAGATTTGCTGAAAAGTGTCACCAAATCAAGCTGTAGCAGGCTGTTGTGTTAACCTTTTTAATTACAATGTGATGTCTCACTTCAGGCAAGTGTTACAAAATAGGGGAAAAACAAGTGTTGCTAGACAGGTCTTTAGTGAGAAAATAAGCAATGAACCACAACCAGGTCCTAGCGGTATGCAGGCAAAACGTAGGAGAGAGAGAGTACCCCAAAAAAGTCATCACTGCCTGATGTTATAATGGAAGGGGGACTCCCCTTCCAAACACTAACATCTCTCCTCCTCACCGTCTTCCATATGTCAACAAGAGTCCTAATTCAAGGTAAGATATACAGTGCATTCTCACTCTAACGAACCCCGCTGTATCGAATTCCCGGACAATCCAAACAAATTAAATTCGGTACTAAATGTTCAGTGGAACATACAGATGTTCGATTAAGTGAGGATTGTTTGTTTAAGCGGTTACTGAGACTGAGTGTCAGAGGTGGCTGTCATCAACTATGATTCACCAAAGTGCAAACAATTATGTAGTGTTTTATTTTATTAAGGCATTGTTTCCAGGGAGAAATGGTTGAAGGATGATAAAATGGTGTCAAGGGAGGCAAGTGGTGTCATTGGTGAGGGTTGATGTCACAGGGGCAAGTGGTGTCAGTAGTTGGGGTTTAGTGTCAGGGGGCAGGTGATGGAAGTTATTCTCATTGGAGGCAGGTGGAGTTAGTGTTGTCAGAAATGACTGGTGGTGTCATTGGTGGAATCTGTAGTCAAGGGAGGCAGATAGTGGAAATTGTTATCAGAAGAGGCAGACAGTGGAAGTTGTTGTCAGAAGAGGCAGATAGTGGAAGTTGTTGTCAGGGAAGGCAAGTGGTGTCAGTGATGCAAGTTGTTGTCAGGGAAGGCAAGTGGTGTCAGTGGTGGAAGCTGTTAAGTGAGGCAACTGGTGGAAGTGCCTCAGGGGAGGCAAGTGGTGTCAGTGGTGGAAGTTGTTGTCAAGGGAGGCAGGTGGGTGTCAGTGGTGGTGAAATCTCAGCTACAGTAACTGGCAACACATGGCTGGCACCAGCTGCCGCCACCTCAATGTTTCACTCACTGTCTGCTTTTTTCAATAAATTTGCTGAGAAAATGTTACCATTTCAGTTGTTTGTAACACCATTTTATCGTACTCCATAGTCAAAATGAAGAATTTGTAATAAATGGGTGTGTCAGTGGTGAGGGGGATGTATTAGGGAGGCTGGGAAGTCAGCAGCCTCTATGGGAGTGTCGGGTGTGTTGAATAAGACACCTCCAAGTCCAGCTGACTGCTGCCCCACATGGCTCCCCGCTGCAGCCTCAGTACACCCCGTACTAAACTTGACAATATTTAACATTTCAGTTGCTTGTAAAATTGCTTTATTATATTATGTAGTCAAAATGAAGAATTCATAATGAATGGTGGTGTCAGTGGTGGAGGATGGTGTCAAGAGAAGTCTGGTGGTGGAGGATGGTGTCAGTGATGGAGGATGGTGTCAAGAGAAGTCTGGTGGTGGGGGGTGGTGTCAGTGGTGGGGAATAGTGTCAGTGGTGGGAAATAGTGTCAGTGGTGGGGAATAGTGTCAGTGGTGGGGAATAGTGTCAGTGGTGGGGGATGGTGTCAGTGGTGGTGTCAGTGGTAGGGGATGGTGTCAGTGGTGGTGTCAGTGGTAGGGAATGGTGTCTGTGGTAGGGGATGATGTTAGTGGTAGGGGATGGAGTCAGAGAAGTGTGGTGGTGTCAGTGGTGGGGGTTGGTGTCAAGAGAAGTTTGGTGGTGGGGGATGGTGTCAGAAGTCTGATGGTGTCAGTGGTGGGGGATGGTGTCAAGAGAAGTTTGGTGGTGGGGGATGGTGTCAGTGAAGTCTGGTGGTGGCAGTGAGGGATTGTCAGTGGTGGAGGATTGTGTCAGTGGTGGGGGATGGTGTGAAAAGTCTGGTGGTGTCAGTGGTGGGGGATGGTGTCAAAAGTCTGGTGGTGTCAGTGGTGGGGGATGGTGTCAAGAGAAGTTTGGTGGTGGGGGATGGTGTCAGAGAAGTGACTGATGATGAAGAGCTGGCAGATTATTATCGACACCTAAAGAGCATGAAAGATATTACTGTATAATAAAGCAGCGCACAACGAAGAAACAAACTAAAATTCAAAAGTTTTTGGTACGGTTTCACAGCACGCCTACAGGACCAGTACCCAGCACTAGCAAAGACTAGCAAGTCCGGTGCAGTTTGTCCTAATGCAAATGTGTCCTGGAATATGTATTAAAAAAAAATTGAAGAGGGTTGTTGTGGCCGGATGGATGGAACGAATTCCGCACTGAAACAAATCGGCTTCACCCCCATATAGTTCGTTCAAGTGAGGACACACTGTACATACAGTACTGTATTGTAGCTAGTACAAAATGAGTGTTATTCAGTATAAAATGTATTTTTAAGTTAATATTTTTGGGGATGTGGAACGGATTAATTCAATTTACATTATTTCTTATGGGAAATTTGTTTCGACTTACGACCCGTCTCTGGGAACGGATTAAATTCATAAGTCGAGACCCCACAGTAAATGCCAATTTCCAAGTAAATGCAGATTTCAAGGCAAATGAGGATTTCTGAGCAAATGAGGATTTTTGAGTAAATGTGCATTTTCAGGTAGTCTGGCACTATATCATTATAGTAGCTTAAGGGAACCACAATGGGCTTCCCCTAGAAAAAACAGCATTAAATGCAATAAAACACCTCTTACTAGAAGAGCTCCAGTGGCTCCCTAAAGCTAGCTGAGCTTGCTTCCAACTACTGTACTGTACTGTACGAGGTCACATTAGCAGCAGACTTTTGCTTGGCCTACTGGGGACTAGACACAGAACCTGGCTCCCAAATAGAAATGTAGAGGGCGTGTGCAATTCCACCACTCCACTGGGAAAGCATCCATAAAGTCAACGAAGCATTACAAACCACTACTGGATTCAAAGAAAGCAAAGTCACAAAAACTGTCAAATGCACTTCCCAAATAATGTAAACAAATGATAAAATCTTTACAAACTAGTTCAGATTTGTTAGAACCAAACCACTGCCACCATGGCTTGAGAAGAAGTATAGGTTAGGAACCGTCTCCAGAGAATTCTCAAAGAATTGCTCGTTATTGCTATCTAAAATAATTAGACGAGCCAAAACTAAGTACTACGAAGATAAATTTACCCAAATAAAGAGTAACATTAAAAAATCTTGGAGCACAATTTCACAAATACTGTATTGGGATCTAAGAAGATTTTAAATAACAAACCAACACTCCTGTCTAATAACGATGGCCAGCTTTCAGCCTCTGATTCTGCTATTGAGTTCAATAGGTTCTTCTCTTCCATTGGGGCATCCCTTGCAAATGATATTCCATCTTCCAGTACTGATATTAAGGACTATCTTACAGGTATCTATCTACAGTCTCTGTACCTAAAGCCTACTAATTCCACTGACGTTAATGAGATAATCCTTTCCCTTAAAACCAGTCTAGTGCCCTTGAGGAGATACCAACCTTAATTTACAAAAAAGCCTCCAGATCTTTAGCCCCTGCTATTGCATTGCTCTTCAACAAGTCACTTGAACTCCAAAGCTTTCCAGATATGCTAAAAAAGCGAGAGTAACCCCTGTCCACAAATGTGGTGATCTCACAGATGTTAACAACTACAGACCTATATCAATCCTGCCTAACTTGTCAAAAATATTTGAAAAACTAATCTACAAGCAGCTTTACTCTTATCTAGCCAAATATAATATACTTAGCTCTTGTCAATATGGCTTCAGACCCCAAAAAAGCACTAACGATGCACTTATTAGTATGATTTACTTGATTCATGCAGCTCTTGATAAAAATGAGTTCCCTGTTGAGTTATTTGGGGACCTGCGGAAGGCTTTTGACACTGTCAACCACCAAAACCTTCTTCTTAAATTACATCATTATAGAGTCAGAGGACACTCCCTGCAATACCTCAAATCTTACCTTACTGACAGGCTCCAGTATGTTTCTGTGAATAATTCAATTTCTCCCACCCTACTCATCAACATTGGTGTTCCTCAGGGCAGCATACTTGGCCCTCTCCTCTTTTTCATCTACATTAATGACCTTCCAAATGCCTCCCAACACCTCAAATCAATTATATTTGCTGACGACACAACCTTCATTTACTCCAGTCCTGACCCCCTTGCTCTAAATGCCTCAGTAAATACTGAGCTAAATAAAGTCCATCTTTGGCTAACTGCCAACAAACTTGCCCTTAACATTGACAAAACTTTTTATATTCTGTTTGGCAATAAATCCCCTAATCAAATAAATCTCAGAATTAACAATACCCAAATTTTTAAGTAATTAGATGGCAAATTCCTTGGCATCCTCATTGACCACAAGCTGAATTTCCAGGAACACATTCTAAATATATCAAAAAAAGTTTCAAAAACTGTTGGCATTCTTTCTAAGATCAGATATTATGTACCTCGCCATGCCCTGGTGACGCTCTATTACTCCCTCATCTATCCATATCTCAACTATGGTATTTGTGCTTGGGGTTCTACTACCCAAAATCATTTACGTCCTCTAATTACTCAACACAAAGCTGCTATTGGGACAATATCCAACTCTGGCACCAGACATCACTCGGTACCCCTACTCAAATCTCTGAATATGTTAGATATTAAGTCACTGCACATTCTCTCATGTGTATTATACATATATAAAACACTGAACTGTAATGCCAATCCTGACCTCAAAAGCTTCATTGAAGGTTGTAACAGAGCCCATGAGCACCACACCAGAAATAAATTCAGTTTTGATATTCAAAGAGTACGACTTAATCAAACTAGAAATGCTCTACAAATCAAGGGACCCAGAATGTGGAATGACCTTCCCAACCATGTTAAAGACTGTACCTCTCTCAACCAGTTTAAGATAAAAACGAAGCACTACCTAATAAATTCCCTGTAACCTACTTTACCCCTCTATTGTCAACCCATGTCTGTTTTCTTAAACAACGCTGTTTGTTGACCTATTTGTATTTGTGCTGCTTTTTCAGCCATGTTTCCCCCTTTTTATCTTTATTTTCATTTCTTCTCAACACATTTTATTCTTTATACTCATTTAGTATTAATTTAACACTTTCGTGCCATTTCCACTTGGATTTACGGGTGTTTTATTTAACCGCTTGTCAGATAACGACGTAAATTTATGGTACGGTTTAAAATATTTGTAAAAAATCCAGTTTAAATCCGATTTACTTTGGGTTTGTTTCAAACTGCGCGCCATGAAATTCCCGTTCTCTCGGGTAGGCCGCAAGTCATGTCGGCCTACTGTGTCACGTGACAGGCCCATTGTTTTGTTGTCACGTGGAGCGATCGGATCTCTCTCCCCTCGGCCGCCAAACTCGCACGTTTTCAAGGATTATTACCCGTTTCTGTGTGTTTGTAACCAACTAAAATCATCAATAATGGATCCAGCACCAGGCCCAAGCGGTGTTTCGGCTACAGGAGGCTCAGATTCAAGTGGAAAAGACAGGATTACCGCCATCTATAGGAGGTTTGCTCGTGTGAGGCTCACTCCCACCAAGATTCCCAATGTCTTGGATGCCTTTGATCAAGTTGAAAACGATGGAAGTGATGCAGAAGGTGAGGATGTAGAAGAAGATTTTGAAATTGGGGGCCGTAGACCCCTTGGGGATGACTCAACAGAGGAGGAGACTGAAAGCCAAACTGAGGAAGAGGAGGAGGGGGCACCAGCACCGCCGCCTCCCACCACAAGGCGCACACGTGGTGCGTGCACTCCTAAAATCCAGCTAAGTAAACGACATCCTACTCGTCGTTTGAAAATAACCCCAGTTGTTGATAGTGGTAGTGATTCTAGCTTTGAAATATCAGGTGAGGATGAACCTAGTGACGAAGATGAGGCACCCCAGCCTCCTCGCAAACGTACGTGTCCGGTACGTACTCGCAAGCCTGGAGCCAGTGGTGGGTGGCTTGAGGACAATATTCCACCAGTGATCGATGATTTTACTGGAACCCCAGGGCTAAAGATTACAAAACCAACTAATGCACTTGGATATATTCAGTTGTTTTTTACTCGTGCGTTGATTCATTACTTGGCATATGAAACCAATCTGTACGCTTTACAAATATTCAACCTGGCTAACGAAAATGTCGATGATATCTGGAAACCGGTGAAGTTGAAAGAAATGGCCAGATTCTTAGGACTGTGTATGTTGATGGGAGTAACCAAAAACCCCACTATGCGCATGTATTGGCAGACAAATAAACCATGGCATACAAGATTCTTCAACATGTTTATGACGAGCAAAAGGTTTCAACACATAGGTCAGTTTTTTCATGCGTTCAACAGCAATGCGGTGCCAGTGAACAATACAGATAAATTGATCAAAGTGAGACCAGTGATGGACTACCTAAGACACCGTTTTCAAGAAGTTTATTACCCAATGAGAGAGTTATGTTTGGATGAAGGCACAATGGCATGGCGAGGCCAGCTGTCGTTCAAAGTGTACAATCCAAGCAAACCAGACAAATATGGCGTCAAATTTTATATGCTAGCCGAATCAACATCTGGCTACATTTATTCATTTGAGGTTTACTCTGGCATTGGTAGAATAATCATTGAAACAGTTACTGGTTTGATGCGGCCATTGTTGAACAAGGGGCACCACCTCTATATGGATAACTATTACAACTCAGTTACCCTTACAGAGAAGTTGCAAGAAGTGGGGGTCTACACGTGTGGAACAATAAGACTCTTACGTGGCGCCCCAAGAGACTTGCAACAAATAGCGAAGACTAAGATTGATGTGGATACCACAGTCTACCGCCGCAAGGACAACACCTTCATTCTGCTGTGGAAAGACAAGCGAGTTGTCTCTATGATTACCAACCTACACAATGCAGACACAAAGAAAGTTCAGAAAAGAAAACGAGTTCGCAGGCCAGATGGAACAGTAAGACTACAGCAGGTTGTGGTGAACAAACCACAAGCAATTGTTGACTACAATACGTTCATGAAGGGTGTTGACCACTTTGATCAAATGGTAAAGTATTACCATTTCGCCAGGAAATGTCACAAGTGGACCAAGAAAATAACATTTTATTTCTTGCAAATGGCATTGCAAAATGCTTATGCATTGTACAAGGCCAACACAGATGATCGAAAGAAACTAAAATAACCACCCGCACCAGCTTCACTCCACCTAGGAACATCTGTTGAGCAACTTCAGGAATCAGTACCTGAAGGAGGTGGAGTAGAGATAAAATGCTCAACTTATTTTACTACAATCGTCTTTGCTTTGGTAAGTACACATAATTGTCTTAGATTGTTTTAGTATTGTAGTCTATTTTCTTAGGAATATTTTGATACCTAAATGATAACTATAGCACGAAAACTAAAGTAAGTATACACGAAACAAGAGAAACTTTTTTTGTTGGTGTTGAGGGTGTTGCGGGTGTGAGTTGGAGGGTTAAGAGTGGGTTCCAGTTGTGTTTTCCGTCATCTCTACAGCTGTGAATTCCAAGGAATTGTATTTTATATGCCTATGTCTGTGTAGGGAATTTTATTCCGAACACTATACAAACAAAAAAAACGGTGTGAAACAAGTATAAACTTGAAAAACATGAGCAAAGTAAAAACTTTTTACGCTCACGGGTACAAACATGCGTAAGATTTTATTCGCCGCAAATTTATTTGACGCTCTACTGGCCAACTCTACCCATGTTCTTATAGAACTTTCTATTGCGAACACATTGCTATAAAAATGAAATACGTAGCTCGAGAAATAATGTCAGGACAGTGAAATAAGTATAAACTTTCAAAGCGCTGCATCACAACAGTGTCGTCGCTGCTGAAATCACGGCTAACGCTTCGCCCAGTTCCCACACTCGTGCGGGTCACCCCATACCATAATTAGACATTGATAGGCATATGTCTGGGTGGGGAATTTTATTGCGAGTTCAGTGATATCAAAATAAGCGCTGTAGGATGACTGTGAGGCTGGCAACAAACGAAAGAGTATGAACATTTACTTCCTGTTTGGGTGTCACGGCGAGTCATCTTCGTGTTTATTTACTTCGAGGTTGGATAGCAAATGCTTTGGTGACATTTTATGCATATGATCTTGTAGAGAATTTTATTGCCAACGCATTGATACCAAAATGAAAAACGTAGCTCGAGAATTGATGTTAGGATCGTGAAAAGATTACACACTTTTTGGTGTTTACGCTTGAGCGCACAGAACGCCGCGCGCACAAGGCGCTTTTTTTTTTCACGAGTGCCGCGCGCACTAAAGTGTTAAGTATTAGTCATTAAAGTTTTTCCTGCCCGAAACGCTTTGCGTAATAGTGGCTTTAGGCATTGTATGTACTAGCTCTATCTATAAATCTATCAAATTATGTAAAATCTCTTGTATGTATGTACCTTACCTGAATAAACATTTTATTTTATTTTATTTTATTTTTTATTTTATTTTTATGAGACATGGAGCCCCAGCCCCTCCCCATCCCTCCAAAGTCAGTTCTGTAGCAGATGGGAAACCCGTCACCATCAACCGACTATCCTAGTAGGGAGGGAGTCGGGGAGCTACCAGGGCTCAACTAGAAGAGGTATTTCAATTCTTTCAATGCTGGTTTTCTGAGTGAACCCCTTGTAGCTTCCTGAAGCTAACTAACTACAGAGAAGAAACCCAAGAGACTTACCATGGAGGAGGACAGACAGTAGGTACCATGGCAAAGGAGAGACAACCAGGCAAGAAATGCTGCCCAAGGCAACACAGGCATGATGAGGCCCAGGGTAACTGATCAAATACTGGGCTGCCACGACCCAGTTAAACCTCCAAAACCCCATGCCAGAATATCAGCACAGGTAATGTTGGAAAAAAACAACTGCAAGAGCAGCATATGTCCAAACATCATAGGCATGAGGGTAGATTGCAGGTGGACTAGACTTAATAATATTGCAGATGACCTGAGCAATGCGAACCATACAACATGAGACCAAGGAGAAAGGATCAACTCAAAAATTATCCAACAAGGCAGAATCGGTGGCAAAAAGATATCTGTGAAGAACTGCCACCAGATGCAACAAATGAAGTACTTCTGGCTGAAGCAACCAAACATCAGTAATCAAAAGACCCTTCAAGAAGCATGCCAACTCATTCTTCGGCAGAAAAGGACAGGGCTGCAAACAAACAAAAATGCACCAGCCAAAGGAAAAACCCACGCCTCTGCAGAAGAGCATGAAGCTTCCCCACCCAACAACTGAAGGCAAGAGGTAACAGGAACACTGCTTTGAGAAGTGAATCCTGGACCAAAGGGGGAACTCAAACCGAGAAGAGGACAGAAAAGCAAGGCCATCATTCAGAGACCAGAATGGTTCAGGAGCTTGAGCAGACTAGAAGTGAAACAAAGCACAAGACAACCTGTTGAATGGTGTCAAAGCAATACTGAATTGATGCTGAATTCAAGCAACAGAGGCTCTGCCATCACCAAACAATAAGAGGTGACAGTACTGTATGTTCATTTTTTAACTTTCCCAGTAAGAATTCATGCTTTTCTGGATGTATGGCTTATTCAGTGAGGGATGGGCTCTGTATAATCCAAATAAATGAGAGTAGACAGCATAAGGCATGTCTACTGGGGCACTGGGGAGCAATCTGAATGAAGCTGGAGCCTGGAGGAATCTGAATCCTCCCCAGGGCCTGCAACACAGCTGCAAACTTGCGCACCTTACTATGTGCCTGATGGAACAGACTCGACCAATGCCCCTGAGCAGTCTGACAAGTGCCCCAGCTGGTAAAACAATAGCCAATGAAGGGCAAATGGGGCCTGAACCCAGTGGTCACAACAGTGGCAAAATGGGTGGAACCGGAGAAACCAGTACAATGCCTGGAGCCACACCCTGACCAACAGGAAACTCATGCAAATTTCAGGCTTTCACACAGCCACTAGAGTAACTGCCAAGTCAAACAGGGTGGATCTAACACTAGATAGCCGCAGAGCTACAGACAGAGCAAGACCACTGGAGAAAGGGAAAATGAAGTCAACCGAGAATCCCAAACAAGGCCCAGCAAAGTCTGAACATAGAATGGAATCCACTGGGACTTCTGCCAGCTCACCAGGAACCTGAACCTGGCAAGGTGGTAAAGAACCAAATCCCTCACCAGCTGACACGCAGATTGAATGGGGGCAAAAAGTAGCCAGTCTTCGAGGCAGGCCAACACACGAACCCCTAATAACTGTAGCCAGACCATAACAACCCACAATAACCTGGTGAAAGCACAGGGAAACAGATTCAGGCCAAAGGGAAGAGCCTGAAGCAGCATGCTTGATGCCCCACCACAAAGCCTAACCAATCTCTGAACCTTGTATGTATAGGAACGTGTTAATAAGTGTCCTTGAAGATCCAGAGAAATCCAAGACCCAGCCTCTAAGACCTGGCACACCTTTGCAAAAGTAATCATACAGAAGGTTGGACAGGGAATGAACTTGCTCAAGCCCAAGAGATAAGAGGATGAACTGGAGAGCCACAGAGTCTCATTTCGGAACTTGGAAGAAACAGGACATCCAATGAAGAGAAGCAGTCATTTTGACTATGCCATTAGCCAAACATTCCACAATGATCTGATGGAGAAGAAGGGAAGATACCTAATCTTAAAGCCCCCTGCCACTTAAAGCCACTGAGTGCATTAAAGCACCTGGCAACATAGCCAACTAGGTACAACTGAAGCACTCAAATGCCTACCACCATGTCAAGGCAGCTGTCGTATGGTGAATATTAGAGAAAAGTGTAATTGATATACAGTATACTGCATATAGTAAGGATATGTATTCATGAAGATCAAGCCACTCTCACTCGTGTACGCAAAGATAGCTCTTAATTTTTATTTTTGCATTATAAACTTTATATTTTTAATATTTTTAACATATTTCTTTATGTATTTATAAAATGTTACAAATAAATTATGCTAAAGAACCATGTAAACATAAATTAAAATACAAAGCACCATTAGACCTTTAAAATTTTGGGGTTAAAAATAAATTGTGTAATGTGCAAAGTCTTTTTTTTTTTTAATATTGAAATCAAGTTTTGCTTGGTACCACATTTATTGAAATATCTGAGAACAGAATGTATCTTTTCAGAGCATAATACCGAGAGAAAATGCAGTTAATATTAAATTACAGACCTTTTGTGCTAGCATCATCCACAAGAATGACCTCCAGAAGGAGGGAGTCTGGCGAGCGGTTGATAGCAGAAATAGCAGTTCGTAATAAGGTTGTCCAGTGTTCATTGTGAAAAGGCACCACTACTGATGCTGTTGGAAGAGTTTCTAAATATAGCTTTTCTTTGCACCTGAAAATTTTAAAATGCATATTAAGACATGTAAATAAAAAGCAGCACTCTTTATTCATAACCTTTTATAATAAAGAGGAAAACTAACATGACTTATATACAGCAGAGTAATGTATACAGTATATACTAGTACATAAACATACATAGTATAGCTTTTTGGGACAGCTCCCTTCAGTTGCTCCTCGAGCAACCTGCCTCGATAGCTCCAAACCTAAAGTACCCCAACAAGCTATTTGAGTCCCAAGTGCCCACTAGGGTCCAGGACCAGAATCAACCCCCCCCCCACAACTCCCATCCCTAAAAAGAGGTTATGCGATTCTACAGATACAAGATACTGTACTGGTATTTGAACTAATTTAGTTAAGGAATGAGTTTTGTTGCTTTGAGTTAACTTTTTCCAAAGCAGGAACAGTATATACTTTTGAAGGGTACAGTCATCAGATGGGGGACAAACTAGATACAGTACTGGCAACAGCTGAATAATCATTTATGTCTGTCATGCATGTTCACATGTTGGCTGTAACTTTGTCTATTTCTCTTTATTAATTTTCATATAAAAATAATGCAAATTACAAATCCTTAATGGCTTACAATTACCGGGTGACTTCACACATGTTTAGACCAGCATCATCTCTTTTTACCCCCACTACCCCACTCCCAGGCTTCAGGTTAGTGGAGGTGCACGTCCACACATGCTTGACCTGATAACTTGTGGAATTCCCTCTTAAAGACTTTCTTTTATTCTGGCAATGTTTATTTTATTTGTTGGTACTGTAGACACCCACTAATCCGGAATCCGCCTATAAAATGTGTGAACCATCGCTGTACTCAAAATTAGTGTTCATGTTAGTGATTCAATTACAGTATTATGTTCATAAAACAATAAACAAATAGTTTTGCTGTTATTACACTATATACACACGTTATATATACGTATCTGCATGTTTTGTTCACCAAACTGAACCACTAAGATGGTATTGCGAGTCAAAAAGCAACGAAGAGTGGCCTTCACTCACCAGCCAGCCAGCCAGCCACTCGCCACCACTTCCTTACTCACCTCCTCACTCGCCAACATACTCCTCCAACTATACTGTTTTTGCTTTTATTCACAATACACAGACGTTAAATATAAGTATCTACATGTTTGTTCACCATAACTGTACATCTAAGCTTGTATTGCGAGTTCAAGCAGTAAGAGACGTAGCTACACACACACAGTCAGCTGGCGGCTGCTGCCATCACTGGTTCAAGGCCAGACGCACTAATATTTCTCCTCCAACAATACTGTTTGTGGTGTAAATACACTACATATACACATTATATATAAGTATCTACATGTTTTATTCACCATACCTGTACAAATAAGCTGGTATGATGCCCAAAGATCATAGTGGCCACCAGTAAACAACATGACATGTCATGCAGAGGACGCACCTCTTTCACAAAAATGGCGGCTCCCAACATATTCCTATTGCTGTTATTACACTCTATACACACGTTATATATAAGTATCTACATTTGTGTTCACCATAGTGAACCACTAAGCTGGTATGGTAAGTCCAGTCAGTAAAAGGTGGCCACACACAGTCAGAAGACGACGCTACCACACCTCTCTCCCACAGCATTACTCCTCCCATCATGGAGCACAGCGCTAAATATCACTACAATCCTGCTATTATCAGTATCCTGGTAAGTTTTATCATAGTCAAGGGTCTTCTGTAATACTATCATCGCTAAATAATAGAAGTTACATATATATTTTGACATTTTTAGGCGATGCTGTGGTCACAAGCTGAACAGCTGTGCTGTGAGCTCATGCTGTGTGCGCCAGCCTTGGTGGCTCGCTCAGTACTGACTCTCTCACACCCAGGAATCTTGGCCACGATTTTTTTTTCTAGGTGGCGTCTGCCAACTATCGGTCATGGCTGCACTATAGCTGTCCCTATCCCATGCGGGGGGTTTAAAATAAAGCACTAGACACTAAAACAGCTATTAATGTATTGCACAGTTCCAGTTTTGTTACTCAAATCATCTATATATGTATTGTGCGGTCTAAGGGTTAATTGTGGCAACACAGTCATGTATATGCTTACTCCTTTCTCACTTCCTACAATCCTTTGTCCAGTCATCAGACACACTATCTTCTGATCACCATCTCCAGCTTCTGTACTGTCACTTGGCACATTCTCTTTGTATATAAGCCTCCCAATTTTGTATTAACACATCTAAGTAGCCCCACCAATTTTCATTCACTATATGGGTATCTCCACAGTATTTACAGCTTACAGAACATAACTTTCATAGCAGTGTAATTAATTTAATACAGAATACTGTACTGGTAATGATTATTCTTTTGTCAACTACTAGTGTGATTAAAGAAAAATTTGAACTGAGAGAGATTTGACAAGGTTATATTAACACAGAATAAACAATAAAATAATACATGGGATCCCTTACTTTGGATGGCGTATGTCTTGTAAGGAGCGGTTCAGAGCAATATCATCCGACGCCCGAGCATTGAATCCATTAACTTTATACAGCTGGTCCCTCTCTTGCTGATATTTGTGTGGTAGATTATAAGCCTGGCCCTGCTCTCCAGGACCCACCTGAGCACTCTCTGCTAACAGCCGAGCATGATCATGCCAGTCCTTGTATCCTTTTGGTACTGTAAGTTCATCTGTGTCGTGAAAGAGAAACCATTAACTCTAAAGCTTCACATGTCCATTGGTAAAGCATTCACTGAAAAAATGAAATGGATAGAATACATCTGACAATCCTCCATTATGGAACAAAACTAAGCAGATGATATAAACTATTTTGAGGATTAGCAAGTTAAAGATTGTAGAAATGAAGAATAAGGATGAGAGCATGATCAAATGTGTAGAGAAGAGCAAAGATGAGAGCATGATCAAATGTGTAGAGCAAAGATGAGAGCATGATCAAATGTGTAGAGCAAAGATGAGAGCATGATCAAATGTGTAGAGCAAAGATGAGAGCATGATCAAATGTGTAGAGAAAAGATGAGAGCATGATCAAATGTGTAGAGAAAAGATGAGAGCATGATCAAATGTGTAGAGAAAAGATGAGAGCATGATCAAATGTGTAGAGAAAAGATGAGAGCATGATCAAATGTGTAGAGAAAAGATGAGAGCATTATCAAATGTGTAGAGAAGAGCAAAGATGAGAACATGATCAAATGTGTAGAGAAGAGCAAAGTTGAGAGTATGATCAAATGTGTCGAGAAGAGCAAAGTTGAGAGTATGATCAAATGTGTAGAGGCGAGTCTTACAAGTGCATCATGATACAAAGGACATTATAGGCTTTCACTATGTTTGAAATGCAACAATGATGTTTGACCAGCTCTAGTACACTAGTAATGAACAACTTTGGTTTTCTCTATCACTCAACACAAGATGATATGGAATATATCTTATATTTCTAATATTATAGTCATCCAGTTTCTTACTTATATTGGGTGAGGAGGCCTTTATCCAGAGGAGACAAGAGTAATACAGTGGTACCTTGGTGTACAACAGCCCTCCTCAATAGAGGTAAGTTATATATACTGTACTGTTCTGTGGTACAAAATGAGTGGTGTTCGGTATAAAATGTATTTTTAAGTTAATATTTTTTTGGGGGGGAGGGGGGTGAAATGGATTTATTCAATTTACATTATTTTTTATGGTAAAATTTGTTTTGGTTTACGAATTTTTGGTGTGCAATGCATCTCTGGGAATGGATTAGGATCATAAATGAAGGTATATTAGAAAATAAGATTTTCAACATACTGAAGATCCTCAAATTAACATTAATTCATTAACAGCAACATAGTAGAACACTGCCACCACTCAACACCATCACCAAGGCCACCAGATCATCTACAGTAGTACATTATCTTCAATGCTTCATAGATTGCCTTCAAAGTTCATACACTATCCAGCTACGCACACTACCATTGTGCAAAAAAACAGCGCTGAATGTAATAAAACACCAATTTCTGGGTGAAACCCAGAGGCTTCCCGGAGCTATTCAGGCTGATATGAATGAATTAGACCCCTGGCATCAGCCAAAGCGAATGGAGTTCTTAGGTCTACTGGGTACCACGAGCCAGAACCTGGCCCTCTCAGAGAGGCTTGAGGAGCCATGGTCTATAGAAACCCCAGTGAGGTTGGAAGCATTCTATGTCTGCCATCGACTGGGTCAGGCACCTAGAAAGGTAGGCCCTCCAAAACAAACCCTATCTGGTTTAAACATTGCTACTATAAGCCAAACTGTTGGACTAAACTCCCCCAAACGACAAACGAGCAAATGAGCATGACGTAACAACCATCACTGTGCCGCTGTCTGTGCAGCTCCCCCTCCTCGAGAGGAAGAAGGGGGAGCCACAGACCCCGCACCAGCTATCCACACCCACAGTTCTAAGGCTGGATGTCAAAACTCGCAAAAACTGCCGACTGGAGGGAAGAAGGGTTGCCAAGGAACCTCCGGGTCTCGCGCAGAAAATGGCATTTCATTACACTCAATGCTGGGTTTTCTGGGGGAAGCTCCTTCGGCTCCTCGGAACTACTTAAAGATAAAACAAGAGGGACTTACACGGGAGGCGTTCGCCACTTGCTCCTCAACTCGAAGTTGAGACAACTGGCTGCAACCGCCGATCCGATGACACACAAACCCGACTAGGGCCAGGAACATTGACTAAGTAGCGAGCAGCCAGAACATTGTTTGACCTCCAAAAACCAGGTGCCCGAATGCCCAAGACATGTTACCAAAGACAGCAGTCAACGCAGCAAACTTACGAATGTTATGGGCACGAGGACAGACTGCAGGCTAGCTGGACTAAATAATCCTGTGGACAACCTAGGAGACCCGAGCCTTGGAACATGGAAGAAAGGAAACCGGGTCAATCCAAAACGCATCCCCTGCCATCAAGGATGTGGCGCTCAGGGAATGGTGAAGGGCCGCAACTGGACAACACATGATGCACCCCCGGATGAACCAATCAAGCAACAACAACCCAAGGACCCCTCTGGAAAGCAGCAGATTCATTGTTTGCCAGAAAAGTAGGAGATGGCTGCAAATGAACAAACCCACCACTAGGACCGAAAGAGCAGAAACCCCAGCGCCGGAGGAGAGCATTAAACTCCCCAACCTGACCCACAGAAGTCAAAACATACAGGAAAAAGAGCCTTCGCAAAATAACCCTGAACCGAAGGGGCCACAACAAACTGAGGAGGAGAGATAAAATTGAGCACCCAGCCGAACGATCAGAACGGCTCAGCCGGCGCATGAACAGGCCGGAGGTGAAACAATGCATGAGACAGCTTGCGGAATGGAACAGAAGTAACATTCACCCCAAATGCAAGCTGAAGCAACTCCACCAGTGCCGCACGATACAAAGCGCCAGTATTCGGCATAAGATGACGGCCCTGAAGCAACCACAAAAGGAACGACAAGACAACCTGATCTGAAACAGAAGAAAACCTACTGAGGGACAAGAAATAACAGGAGGACTGCCAGAAAACTTCATACTGCCGCTGAGACAAAGCACGCAGGTGGGACACCGTCAATGAAGCCACCTGATCACCATACAATTGGCGATAGACGCACGTCAGAAAGACCAGACGCAAAGACTCGAGGAGAAGATCAAACCAGCTACATAACGGATTGGCCCGATCTACTGAAAGAGGTGGAGCCGCAGGAAGACTCCTGGGTTCGGACACAGAGCAAGAAGTGCCTGAAACCAAGGCTGGGCCGGCCACCAAGGGGCCAACAGGACTACTCTCTTTCCAAGTAAGCTAGGACTTGGAGCAATAGCAAAACGGGGGGGGGGGGGGGGGGGGGGGGGATAAAGGTACGGGTAACCCCACCATGATCAGTCATGCCTGAAGGCATCAACCCTGACAGCCTCGCAGTCGGGGAAGGGCGCCACATAATTCGGGAGACGCCTCGACCACAAGGTCAAAATTGTTGCCGGGCCTGCAACAACAAAACCCGTGAAGAGGGCACTAACACTCAACCTGGGTCAAAGAGGACCCATGGCCCCCACTTCGACTCCTCCCCAGCCCCGGGATCCCCCATGTCAGGACCCAGGGCAGAGCAGTCCTCCATACCCTCTACCCCTGAAGAACAGGCAGAGTCCAGGAGAAAGGTCGAAAAGAAGGGGGCATGCTGATGGGACCCAGAAGCCTCGGCAGGAGGAACCAGCTCGAATGCCTCCATCCCCAACCTAAATGACGTAGCCCCCAAAGCTGCCCGAGTCTCATTACCAACTAAACCCTGCCCGGATTTCGAAGCCCTCAGATGTTTGGGAGCCAGATGCAGGAAGGAGGGGGAGCAGGATGAACAACAGGGAAAGGACAAGGAAGTGTGGACTGAACCAAAGTCGAAGCAACTATCGCCCCCAGGTCCGGGTCCCTATAACCAAAGCCGAGCAGCCGTGGGGCATCCGGATGGGAAACCAACCTAGCGAGTTGCAGCAATCTGAACCTAACATGCAACGCGGATGCTGCCTGTACCCTAACAGCAATGTCATCAGAATAGTACTGGAGAACAATCAGAGAACACGACTTGCAAGTCTCCGGGTCAAAGGTGTCGTTGACCCATCAGGCAGCAAAACTGAGGCAAAGGAGAGGACTGTCACCCTGAGACAAGGGCACACAGCAACCTTCGAAGCCGCACAAGGCAGGCTGGAACTTGGAAGACACATCTATAGGTCCACCGAGCCCCGATAAGGTTTTCCAGGGCCCATAGGCTGACTGCTACGGGAAGCCCAGACAAGGTGTTGCTTGTTGGTTAAGACCCAAAGCTAACAAGGGGGATATCAAAACACAAACTCGTGTGATGTGTACAATCACGGAGACCTAGCAGAGGGCCACCAAAACAATGGAAGTGGAACACCAGGCAGACCCCCACCAAGCAAGAAAACAAAAAACAAAAGAAACACCCTGCAAACGTACAATGTCCCCAGAGGAAACAGGGAACTGGCCACCACATAGGTAGGCAGGATGCACAAAACCTTGACACCCCAACCAACATGATACCACCACCTACCCAAGGCCAAACAAGGACCACGAAACCCCAGCTGGCCCCATGGGCGGGGTAAATGCCGAGCAGCAAAAACCCCTTCGGAAGGGATGTTATGGAAGGGAACCATAACATGCAAGGGCAGTACTCACAGGACACATAGGGAAGAATACCCCTAAGCACATGCAGCCCCGGCACTGATGAGGACACCTGGTCACCACACACAACAACACTGCAGATGTTGCCACGAAGGCTAATGCACAGGATGCACAAAACCTTGACACCCCAACCAACATGATACCACCTCCTACCCAAGGCCAAACAAGGACCACGAAACCCCAGCTGGCCCCATGGGCGGGGTAAATGCCGAGCAGCAAAAACCCCTTCGGAAGGGATGTTATGGAAGGGAACCATAACATGCACGGGCAGTACTCACAGGGCACATAGGGAAGAATACCCCTAAGCACATGCAGCCCCGGCACTGATGAGGACACCTGGCCACCACACACAACAACACTGCAGAGGTCGCCACGAAGGCAAAACACCGCCTATGGAAACCGAGGCCAGAGAAGACGTCTGCCTCGGACCACATTAGCTAATGAACTGGAGTGCTGGATATCTGGCACAGGGAGGTTTGGGGCTCCCTCCTTCCCCTCTTGGGGAGGGGAGGGCTGTGCGGACGAGCGGCGCAGCAGTGGAGTGTGACGTTTGCTTGTTTCCTCGGGATTGGAGGGAGTTCTACCTCTCATTTCATTTTTGTTGTTGCACTTTTCCTACTATATGGGGGTTTGTTTTGTTATGCCTACCTTTCTGGGGTACCTAACCACGGTGAATGGCAGATATGGAAATCCCCCAACCACGGGGGGGGGGGTCCAGGGTCATTGCACCCTGCAACCTCTCTGAGAAGGCCAGGTTCTGGTTCGTGGTCCCCGGTAGGTCGAACTCCTTAGACTAATGCTACGGTCTAATATCACACATTAGCCCAATAGCTCCAGGGAGCCGAAGGAGCTCCCTCACAGAAAAGGGGCATATGCTCCGCCACCAGGACCAGTCCAGTTGAAAGGCATTCACTGTGAAAGCCTTGGGGAGCCAAAACATCTTGCAAATCCAAAGAAAGGACACATCATTGACAGCCCACTACATGGAGATGTAGTGGACTGGGTCTTGCCCTGAAAATAAGACAACCATCCGCTAGCATGATTGACATACCCCACATATACACGCTGTAGAGAACCAAATCCCAAGATGCCAAGCTACACAGTGTCCTGCTCCACAGGGGAATGAACCAAAGAGACTCCCATCCCCTTTGTTCAGGCAATGAACCACCAAGGAATATTTGGAGTGGAGCACGAACACCGAGCCTAGAGGAAGCCAAATCCTCCTAAAGGCATACTACACAGCTGCAAACTCACGCACCATGCTGTGCACCGAACAGAACAAACCCAACCACCGACTCTGGGTGGCTTGGCGAGTACTGCTCATGAGGCTCCATCCTAGAGAAGAAGCATCCATAAATATGTCGCGCGACAAGGAAGAATCGTGCCACAGAACCAAACTTCAAAAACCCCAAAGGAAAAGGGTGGCTCTTGCTTTCGCGAAGCAAGAGCCAACCAAATGCAGGAGAGGTCCGAACCGCTGGTTCTAGGAGTGGCAGAATGGGTGGAACTGGAGAAACGGGAACAACACACAGAGCCAAACCCTACCTAAGAGGAAGACCAGACAGGCAAAATTCAGGTTCCCGCACAACCACTCGACCACCTGGCAAGTCACCAAGGGCCAATCAAACGCCAGATGGTGATGAAGCTGCAGGCAGAGCAAAGCCATCAGAGGCAGGGAAAGACACACTGACAGAGTGACTCATTTGGATAACAGTATGCATCCTTGAGGTTTAGGAACACTATCCAATAGCAGGTGAACCTGTGCCAAAGTGGTCATGCAGAAGGCTGGGCAGGGGATAAAGGCAATCAGACCTGAGTAATCAAGGATTTACTGGAGGTCTGCTGATGGATGATGAGTGGCTTGTTTGTTTTCTTTTGAGGGGAGTTCTTTGGCCCTGTTTGGACGTAGGTTGCAATTTTCACCAACCCTTTGTATTAGTTCGCCTATCTTTCTGGGTACTTTCCCCGGTCAATGGCAGACATGACATACTTTAAATGTAGAGTGCTCATATTAGTACAACCCTAAGAAGGGTTCTAGTAGGGTTGTTCTAGAACCCTAGAACAACTAGGGTTCTAGTACAATCTTAGAAGGTTGTAACACCAAACCAGAAACAAATACCTATTTGATATTCCAGGACTTAATCAAACTAGAAATACTCTACAAATCAAGGTACCCAGAATGTGGAATGACCTTCACAATCATGTCAACGGCTGTACCTCTCTCAACCAGTTCAAGATAAAAATTAAGTACTACCTAATTAACTCCATGTAACCTTTCTTGCAGTGAGAAAATATGAGCAAACATAAAGTAACTTCAAGTAACCTTCCTTACCCCCAAAATGCCAACCCATGTCTTGCTATTTTAAACAATGTTTGTTGACCAACTTGTACAATTGCTGATTTCAGCCATGTTCCCCTCCCCCCTTATTTTTATTATTTCTTTTTTTCAACACAATTTATACTTTAATCTCAATTACTATTAAGTTTTAATCTAAGTGTCTTTTTTTTTTCCTCCCACACCTTGCCCGAAACGCTATGCGTATTAGTGGCTTTAGGTATTTTATGTACTAGCTCTATCTATAAATCCAACAATATGTTCGTAACTCTTCATCAATGTGTGTACTTTTACCTGAATCAAAAACCAGTGTTGAATGTAATGAAACGCCATTTTCTGGGTGAGACCCGGAGGCTCCCCGGAGCTTTACCAGGCTGATATGCTAATGTCAGACTTTGGCATCAGTCATGTGTATGGAGTTCTAGGGCCTACCGGGGACCACGGCCAGAACCTGGCCCCCTCAGAGAGGCAAGGGGAGCAATGGCCTATAGAAACCCCCGTGTGGTTGGAAGCATTCTATGTCTGCCATCGACCGGGTCAAGCATCCAGAAAGGTAAGCATTCCAAAACAAACCCCTATTCTGGTGAAAATTGCTACCTAAAGCCGAAATAGTGGATAGAACTCCAACAGAAAACAAGCAAACTAGTATGACGTCATACGTCACCGCGCCGCTGTCTGCGCAGCTCCCCCCTCTCCGGGAGGGTGAAGCGGGAGCCCCAGACCTCCCACGCCGGCTATCCACCCATCAGTTCTGAGGCTGGATGTCAAAACACGCAAAAAAACGCCGACCGGAGGGAGGGAGGGTTGCCGGGGAGCCTCCGGGTCTCACCCAGAAAATGGCGTTTCATACATTCAACTCTGGTTTTCTGGGGGGAGTCCCGTCGGCTCGCCGGAGCTAACTACCCACAGAGGAAGGTCAAAGGTACGGAACCAGGAGGCGGACACCACGCACCCTCCACGGAAGTGAGACAACTGGCAGCAAATGCCAACCCAAGGCGCCACAGCCCCAAAAAGTCCCGGGAACATTATGAGAACAACGAGCAGCAAGGCCCCGTACGAACACCAAAGATCCATGCCCGAAAGACCGCAAGGACACGTCGCCCAGATGGCAGCGAGAGCAGCGAAGCCACGAACGCCACGGACATGAGGGAAGAACACAGGCAGCTTAGCCGCAAGAACACGGCTGACAACCCGGGGCACCATCACCCGCAAACCGCGAAGAACAGAACCAGATCAACGCAAAATGTGCTCCGGACACAGACGCCGTGGCACGCAAACAACAGTGGAGGGCCGCCACTGAACACAAAACATGACACCCCCGGCCCGACCAACGAAGCCCCAACAAACCATGGACCCCTCCAGAACGCAGCAGTCCCACCCCGCGCCAGAAAAGATGGAGACTGCTGCCACCGAACAACCAAAACACTAAAACCGAAGGAGCAAGAAAACTCAGCGACCCGACCCCCAGAGGCAAATGCCAAAAGGAAAAAAAAAAAGAGCCGACGAAAAAACAAACCGGAACCAAAGGGGCACTACCAACCGAGGAGAAGACAGGGCATGCTGACCAGAGACCAGGATGGTGCTAGCAGCGCACGAACAGGCCGGAGGTGAAACAACGCACGAGACAACTTACTAACGGTGCAGAAGCAACACCAAGACCGATAGCAAAGCCGAAGCGGCTCCGCCAGCGCCGCACGAAAAGAGGCGACAGTATGTGGCAAGACGACGGCCCCCAACCCCCACCAGAAAACCAAGCCGACGCTAACAAGAGTAACCACCTAAGAAGGGACAGGAAAAGGAAGGACCGCCAAAATACCCTATACTGCCGCCAATAGAAGTACGCAGGTGGGACACCTACCACGAAGCCACCCGACCACCAACCGGAGGCAAGACCACGAGGCAGAACGTAAGCAGCCCTGACAAGGCCCCTCCGAGCCCAAGAAAAGGCAGAGCCGCGGGAAGATCTCGGGCGCGACCACCGAAACCCAGGCGGCACAAGGAGATGGAATGTCTGCCGAACAGAAAAACTCCCCAAAGCAAGCAAGCCCGCCAGGAGTTCAGAAACGACGGGTCCGATGCGAGACATCGCAAGACCCCGAAAAACCAACCGGCAGGGCAAGCTAGGAAACCAAAGAAGGCGGAAGGGTCGCCACCAGAAACAGTACCCGAACCAAGGGGTACGAGCAACTGCAACAGACTGAGACAAAGAAGCACACCACAGGACACAGGCTGAAAAACGCCCAAGAAGCCAAGGAACACACGCAGAACACCCCTGTGGCAGAGGAGGAAACAAGAGAACGCACAAGGAAATGAAGCGGTGGAAACCGACTACGCCCCCCAACATAGCAGCAAGTGCAGGCAAAACCGACCAAAGGAGATGCCAGGAAAACAACTGGGGAGAGGCAGGATGAAAGAGCAGAAGCACAAAAACCCCAGGAAAACAACCAGGGGTGGACAATCAGGCAGGGACAGAAAAACCCCACGCACACAAGAGGGCCAAACCAGGGACCAGAAGACCACAAAAAACAACAAGCAAACCCCCATACGCAAACACTAGGCACAAAACAGCAGCAAAGTGCCACACCACAACCGGACACAGGAACAAGGACACGCCACTGCGAAACACGGTACCAATGCACACGTGCAGTAGCAGCAACAGGCACCACCACAACATGCAACATGTAAATAGCAACTCGCTTCTGCAAAGGCAGAGAACGGAACGGGCAGACCCCAGACAGGGCCAACGGAGACACGACAGAACCCAGCAGGCCCAGAAACCTGCACACCAGGCGACCGACGGCGGTGAAACCCCCTCGATACCTGCCGAATGGGGTACTGGGAGCTCATTTACACCCCAAGCCCGGCCCGAGACCAGGCTAGACCGGCCAGAGGGTGGCCCACCAGGCAGCTGCTTGGAGCGGCCCGCAGGCCCACATACCCCCCACAACCAGGATGGGGCTCGCAAGTAGGTCGTGTAACAACCGTAGACCTCTGATGGTTATACAGTGTTCCCCAATTGTGCCTATAACACCACTGCACTCCACTGGTACTAACCCGCAAGTTCTACCAGATAGGCGGGGCCCAAGAGCCAGAGCTCAAACCCTGTAAGCACAGCCAGGAGCCTTACCAGGTGAGTACAGAACCGACACCACAACCCCCACACCTCATAACACGAAAAAGGTGGGTCCTCTGAATGACTCTAGCATGGGTTGGACATGCACATAAGTGGGACAGGAAGGGTTGAAAAAGGGACAGTCACTGGTGTGCGAACGGTCTCAATCGTACAAAAATGTACCTAAATAAAGACAGGTACTGTATATAAACAACACCACATCCAGTGCCCGGCCAAAAGATGCCAGACCACAGAAACTCACCTGGCGAACGGTGGCACGAACGTAACACGACTCGACCGTGCCCAGAAGAACCTGGGAGCACCGCCAGGTGAAAACGCCAGAGCCGGACCTGGCCGGACCCGCAGGAGAGCAGGGTAGAGGCGAAGGAGGCGGCCCACACCCATGACACAGGGGAAACCTCGGCGTCCTCCCCACAACTGGAAACCAGGACATCCCCGGAGCGAAGGGGCACATACCGCAGCAAGGGAGAAGAGCGAGAGGCAAAGCACTTGAGCAAAAAAGGCGCAAAACACCAGCACTGAAACACACCGCCCAGATCAAAACAAACTCCACGGCGCATGCGCATGACACGCTGGCCGAACCGCACAACCCTCTCTGCGGAAAGGCGCCAACCAGGACTACTGCACTAGAAAAGTAGCCAAAAGAGGAAGCAGGAACAATAAAACCGGCCAACGAAGCGAAGACAGAGCCCAAAAAGGTACCCAACCGGGCCACAAGCTGTCCAACAAGGCTACAAGTAGCCCAACCGGCTCAAAGGCCAAGGAACCGAGCTTGGGGAGGGGCCGACGCCCAACAGCATGTACGGCGAGTGGGGAGGATAGACCCCACTCCACGTAACCACAAGCCCTGCCTAAAGGGGGATAAAAAAAAAACCACGGGGTCCTACGGGGCCAAGGGCCCCCCAAGTCAGCCCCTCCCCAGCCCCAGGAACCTACACAATAGGCCCCGGGGCCGAGCCGTCCCCCCCAAAGCCCTGGCCGTACCAGAAAACCGGGGCAGCCACGAAAACACTAAGGAAGGGAGCCCACTGGCAGACTCATACAACATGACTGGAGGAACAGGCTCAAATGCCCCCATCACTACCCCAGAAGGGGAATTCCCCGAGACTGCCCGAGTCTCAACACCATCAAACCCCGCCCCGATCCTACAGACGGTAAGGAACCGGATGCAGGCAGGAAGGGGGATCCAGGGGAAAGACAAGGCGTGAAAAGAACCGAAGCAACCAACATCCCCAAGTCCCAACACGAACCAAAACGGGGCAGCCCCGGGGCTCCCGGGGAGTAAACCACGAGAGCATTGCCACCACCAAGGCTCAAAGTGCAACGCCCCTGCTGCTCGCACCCGCTGAGTCAGCACAACTGGATAACCGAGCCACAACGAGCAACCAATCTCGCAGGACTCTGGGTCGAAGGTGTCACCGACCCCACAGGCAGCAGACGGAGGCAAAACAGAATCACCCAAAGACAAAGGGTGAGAGCAACCCTCAAACTCGCTGGAAGCGAGGGGGGACTCTGGGGTCACATCCATCGACCCACATGCTCCCAGGGGTTTCCCAGGGTCCCGAGCGTTTACTATAAGAGGACTCGCGCTCAGGTAATCCCAGGCAGGGTACTGCAAACCGGCGCCCAAAGCTACCAAACAACTTTCTAAGAGCTGAACTCCCGGGACGTGTACACTCACGGGGACCTAGCAGGGGGTACCACCAAAAAATACTCAGAACACAAGGGACACAAGGGGCAAGAACAAAGGCAGACCCCCCCCCCCCCCCCCCACCAGGTAGCTAAACAAAAAGAAAAAGAAAATCCCGCAAGAGGACAGCGTACCCAAGTGGAACAGAGTCGGCCGCCATGACGCAGGGAACTGTAAAGACAAGCTGCACAGTACCCTGCGCCCCACCAGTGCAAAACTGCCCCTTACTCTAAGGCGAACAAGGGAGACAGAACACCCGAGCACACAGAGAGCGGCCGAAAACCAAGCAGTAAACGGCCTAACAGGGGCAGGACCCAAGGAACTTGTGGAAGGTGGCCCCAAGCCCCAAGGGCAGTACTTACAGGGCACCTAGGGAAGGGAACCCTAGGCACATGCAGCCCGAGTACTGGAGAACCACTCCCGGCTCACGCACCACCTAGAAAACAGACACCACACTCTAGGTACAGTGCTGAAACAACCACTGGAGCCGGAGCACATAACCGATGCCTATAGCATCAGCCGAAGAATTGATGGGTGGATAGCCGGCGTGGGAGGTCTGGGGCTCCCCCTTCCCCCTCCCGGGGAGGGGTGAGCTGCGCAGACAGTGGGGGTAGTGACGTGTGATGTCATACTAGTTTGCTTGTTTTCTGTTGAGGAGTTCTATCCACTAGTTCGGCTTTAGGTAGCAATTTTCACCAGAATAGGGGTTTGTTTTGGAATGCTTACCTTTCTGGATGCTTGACCCCAGTCGATGGCAGACATAGAATGCTTCCAACCACACGGGGGTTTCTATAGGCCATTGCTCCCCTTGCCTCTCTGAGGGTGGCCAGGTTCTGGCCATGGTCCCCGGTAGGCCCTAGAACTCCATACACATGACTGATGCCAAAGTCTGACATTAGCATATCAGCCTGGTAAAGCTCCGGGGAGCCGACGGGGCTTCCCCCAGAAGAATTAGTATTTGAATTTGAATATGGCCATTGCTCGCTGCACCTCTGAGGGAACCAGGTTCGGTTCATGGTCTCCGGTAGGCACAGAACTCTAGGAACTGATGACACCAAACTAATATGGTACATATCAGTTTGGATGGCTTCAGGAAGCCGACGGGGCTCCCCACAGAAAAAAAAAATTAAAAGAGGTTGGTAGTACCATATGGACTTAAGAGTTAGAAGGAAGAAAATGGGCTAGGGGTTAGCATCATACTGAGCTTAATGCTTGAAGCATATAAAACCAGGATACTGTATCAGAAGCTGCATATGCTCAATGTGAAAATAAAATTATGACCTTCAAGAATCTAAACAGGGAGCCAAAGTCAAAATATTATTCACAATGTACATGTGAGACCAATATTAGAGGGTTTGTCACCAAGCAAGTTCCAGATAAGATCCTGGAATATGAAGACAGGCTGAACCTGCCAACACTGGAGTAACAATTATATAGAAGGGGGGCCCAACTGGAAGCCAAATACCTAAAAAAGCAAGAGATGCAAGGGAAATGTGGGAGTGAACACACTAAGGAAAGTAGCAGCAGAGGCCAGCACCATACATGAGGTCAAATGCAAATGTAGTAGGATACAACCCATAGGCCTAGGATTGCATCATACTAACTTGTCAAGGGTTATAAGACAGGGCTCCAGGAGTTCGGGCTGAATCCTTGTAAACACATTTAGGCGTGTGCGGTTAGGCAAGTTCTTAGAATTCAATGAATACAAATCCCAAGTACTATAATGGAAATACTGTAGAGGACACAACAGGCCGAGTGAAAAATATAAATTGCCAAAATTTTATGGAAACCAGATAAAGAAAATTTTTGAGAGGTAATTATAATCGCAGATTCATCCAAAAGTTTTATAAATACCATCAAGAAAATCTTATATGTACAATGTTGACAAATTTCAAAAGAGCCTTTTGTGTAAATGGTTGAAAAAGTTACGAAACTTATTCACCAGATGAGTTCTGGGACCTAGAAGCTGGATCTTGATCACTGCAACTGAAATTAAATTAGTCCACACACCATTAAGGTTAATCACAAACTCAACAAAATTAAAAAATTCATCTTTACTTTGAGTATACTTACTAAGTACTTTCGGCTGTTCAGCTGGTATAATCTTTTTATGTTCAGAAGCTTGAGCCAGAGGCCCCACTTCTCGAGCCAGAACATCCAAATCTTTAGCATCGTGAAGAGCCTGACGCACAGTGAAGTATGTCCCCGCTAAGAATACCAACAATATCAAGCTGATCTTTATCCACCACAGCAGATTGCGTCGAAGCCTCATTCTTGTAACATTCACTCTTCAAAGGGAAACAAATGTCAGAGGTGTTTTTGAGGTTGGATTAAACATTCTGTATATTGCCAAGGATCAACAAAAAGTACAGTGCAACCTTCAAAATCTTGACATACATTCTGGATTAAGATAAATCCAGAAATTAGAACATTTTGCTTCTTTATTATTTATCACCAAATTTAACCATTTAAACAAATCCACAAGGGCTGTGACGAGGATTCGAACCTACGTCCGAGATCATACCAGACGCTGCCTTAATCAACTGAGCTACGACATAGTAAAAAGAGTTGAAACCAGAAGTTCTACTGGACTTACTTGGATCTTGCAGCCTCTCCAAGATACAAACCAGGGTTTTACACAACTCCTCCCATGCACTCGAGCTATGTCAATAGGCCATTCTACCTCTTCACCCTTACTTCATTACACACAGAAATCTCAATAGCGTGATATTGGGCTGCCTTAATCGACTGAGCTCATGGTAGCTCAGTCGATTAAGGCAGCATCTGGGATGATCTCGGACGTAGGTTTGAATCCTCGTCACGGCCCTTGTGAATTTGTTCATAAATCCAGAGCTACAACATGGTAGCTCAGTCGATTAAGGCAGCGTCTGGGATGATATCGAACATAGGTTCGAATCCTCATCACGGCCCTTGTGGATTTGTTCATTGATGCATCACCCTATTGTGATTTCTTTGTGTAATGAAGTAAGGGCGAAGAGGTAGAACGGCCTATTGACATAGCACGAGTGCACGGGAGAGTTGTGTAAAACTCTGGTTTGTCTCTCGGAGAGGCTGCAGGATCCGAATAAGTCCAGTAGAACTTCTGGTTTCAACTCTTTTTACCATGTCGTAGCTCAGTCGATTAAGGCAGCGTCTGGGATGATCTCGGACGTAGGTTCGAATCCTCGTCACGGCCCTCGTGGATTTGTTCATTGATGCATCACGCTATTGTGATTTCTGTGTGTAATTAGTACCATTTGCTCATAGCAAAGGATAAAACACTTCTTTGCATATATTTAGACATGAAATATTATAATGTATAACTACACAGATTTCAAAATATACTGTAATACAAATAATAATAAAAAAAACAATGAATATAATGAAACCCCATTTTCTGGGCGAGACCCGAAAGTTTCCTGGAGCTATCTGGGTTGATATGAATATATTTGACCTTGGTATCAGTCAAGCAAATGGAGTTCTTAGGCCAACCAAGGACCACGAGCCAGAACTTGGCCCTCTCAGAGAGCCATGAGGAGCAATGGCCTATAGAAACCCCCATGTACAATGGGGCCTCGACTTATGATGCTAATCCGTTCCCAGAGATGGATCATAAGTCGATATATCGTAAGTCGAAGCGATTTTTCCCATAAGACAAAGAAATTTGAATTAATCCGTTCCCCACCCTCCAAAATATTAACATACAAATACATTTTATACTGAATACAATGTTTTTTTCTAACTACAATACAGTACAGTACCTAAGTTGATCTTACCTTTATGGAGGGCTCTTGATGGCATATGGAAGATGGTGATTAGGGGGAAGGAGGAGAGTTGTTACTGTTTGGAAGGGGAGTCCCCTTCCATTATCACATCAGGCAGTGATGTTTTCTCTGGGGTACTCTCTCTCCTATGTTTTGCCTGAATACCACTAGGACCTGGTTGTGGTTCAGTGCTTGTTTGTCTCGCTACAAATTTGTCAAGAGAGATTTGTTTTTCCCTTCATTTTAACATTTGTCTGTAATGATGCATCACTTTAGCACCCATAATGTCCTTTTTCTAAGCCAGTATGGTGGATATCGTTGACTGAGATTTGTTGTACTGCCTAGCCAGTCCAACAACCCGCACACCATCTTCATATTTACGAATGATCTCTTGTTTCTGCTCTATGGTCATCCTTACATGGGCTCTCATATGTTGAGCCTTACCACTGACTTTCCTGGGATTCATGGCGTGATATATAATAATTACTTTAATGTTCAAAATGCAAAAAATCACCACAAAAGCGAAATTTCTTATAGACGCGATCATCACTAAGCGGGCAGCTGTAGTAAACTGAGGCAGGTCGGCCGCATGACCGGGAACCACACGCTCGGTCGACCCGAATGTGTACCAACAAATATCCTAAGTCGACGACACCATCGGATGTCGAGTCGCATTTTTCGATGAAATTTACATCGTAACTCGAAATTATTGTAAGTAGGGACAATCATAAGTCGAGGTGCCACTGTAGTTGGAAGCATTCTTTGTCTGGCATCGACTGAGTCAGGCACAAAGAAAGGTAGGTGCCCCAAAACAAAAACTTATCTGGTTAAAATATAGCTACTGAAAGCCATACTGTTGGACAGAACTCCCCAACTAAAAACGAGCATGACGTCAAAACCATCACCATGCCACTGACTGTGCAACTCACTCTTTCCCGGGAGGGGGAAGGGGATGCCCCAGACCCCCCCACACCAGCTATCCACACCCCAGGTCTGAGGCTGGATGTCAAAAGACGTAAAAAAAATGATGACTGAAGGGAGGGAGGGTTGCCGGGAGCCTCTGGGTCTCGCCCAGAAAATGGCATTTCATTACATTCAATGCTGGTTTTTTGGGGGAAGCCCCTTCGGCTTCCCAGAGCTACTTAAACAAAGATAAAACAAGAGGGACTTACCCGGGAGGCAGTCGCCACTTGTTCCTCAACTCGAAGTCGAGACAACTGGCTGCAACCGTCAACCCAATGCGACACATGCCCGACTAGGGCCAAGAACACTGACAAGGTACCGAGCGGCCAGGACCCTGTTCGACCTCCAAAAATCCTATGCCCGAATGTCAGCCCAAGACATATTACTGATGATGGCAGCCAACACAGCAAACTTACGGCGGCTGGATCGAATAGTCCTGCGGACAATCTGGGAGACCTAAACCCTGGAAAGGGAAAGAAGGGAAACCAGATCAACCCAAAGCGCGTCCCCAACCACCAAAGCTGTGGCGCATAGGTAACAGCGAAGAGCCGCAACCGGATACAACACGTGATACACCCTCGGCCTAACCAACCAAGCATCAACAATCCAATGACCCCATCTGGAAAGCAGCAGTCTCATTCCTGGCCAGAAAAGACGGAGACAGCTGCAAACGAACAAACCTACCACCAGGACCAAAAAGAACAGAAACCTCTGCACCAGAGGAGAGCAAGAAGCTCCCCGACCTGAACCTCAGAGGCCAATGTCAACAAGAAAAAGAGCATTAAAAAAATAGTCCTGAACCGAAGGAGCCACTACAAACTGAGGAGAAAAAGAGAGAACCCGGTCCAACGACCAGGACGGCTCAGGCTGCTCATGAGCAGGTCGAATGTGAAACAACGCCTGAGAAAGCTTGCAGAATGGAGTACAAGTTACATCCACCCCAAACATAAGCTGAAGCGGCTCTGCTAGCGCCTCACGATATGAGGCAGTAGTATTCAACATAAGAAGATGGTCCTGAAGCAACCAAGAGAGAAAGGACAAAACAACCCGATCAGAAATCGAAGACAATCTACTAAGAATCAGAAGTGCCGTAAGGATCCCCAGGAAACTTCCTGCTGCCGCCGAGACGAAACTTGCAAGTGGGACACCATCAACGAAGCCTCCTGATCACCATACAAGTGGTGATAAACCTGTGTCAAAAAGACTAGACACGAAGAATGGAGAAGATTGAACCAGCCACGTACAGGATCGGACTGCTCAGTTGAAAGAGGCGGAGTTGTGGGAAGATCCTCGGGTTCGAACAACGACCAAGCAACGCCTCAAACCAAGGCTGGGCCGGCCACCAAGGGGCCAACACGTCTACTCTCCCCTGGTCAGTCCAATCGAGCCAGGACCTGGAGCAATAACCGAACCGGGGTAAGAGGTACAGGTAACCCCCACCTCGACCAGTCCAACTGAAAGGCATCGACCTCAACGGCCTCACAGTTGGGGAAGGGCACCGCATATACCAGAAGACGCCTCGACCAAGCCGACGCAGAGAGGTCCATTGCCGAGCACCTGTACATCCAGCGGAGCCAACTGAAGGAGTCGGCATCGACTGTCCATTCCATGGACAGGAGAATATACTGAGACAGCCCGAACACTAGGACGTTGGACACTCCCTGAATATGAACTGCTCGGAGAGTCAAACCCCGAGAATCCGGCAGACGAGTCACCCGAAGTGATCAGTCCCAAAGAGCCAAGGACCGCATTGAACCCCCGCGGTTCAGACAATGAACCAGTGAAGAGCAGGCCAAATGGAGCTGGATCGTGGATCCGTGAGCGACGCGAATCCTCTGAAGCAAAAGCCACACCGCTGCAAACTCCCGCATGGTGCTGTGAGCTTGACGGAAGGACGGACCCCAGATGAATTGGAATATGTCAATACGTATCCCGGAAATCCAGAGACACCATCCAAGCATCTGGCTCCAAAAGAAGCCGGACCTGGGACAGAGTGGTCATCCGAAAGGAGGGGCAAAAGACCCAAGGGTTCAGACAGGACAAGTCCAGAATGAACCTCAGATCCACAGGCGGGAAAACCGACCTGAGGGACGCCACCGGAGGCCGGAAGAAATGACCTAAAACGGCCACGAATTGTGGGACCAGACATGGGAAAACAGGACGAGCCTCCCCACCCCCCATCGCCTTATCAACAGGGCAAGCTGCAAAAGGGCCGACAACCTTTTCGAGAAGCCGAAAGACACACAGAGCAAGCAATATGCCAACAAGACGTCTTCGGGTCCACAGGAGGGGCTGGCCCCAAATCTGGCACCACTGGCCCACCACGACCAAAGGAACCCCGAACCCTGGCCGGAACCTCCCTCCCCCCCCCCCCCCCCCCCCGAAGAACCAACAAGTCCGACATGGGACAACAACTAGACGAAGCCGCCTGCAGATATTGCACAACCACAGACTCTGCAAACATAAATAGGCAAAAAGAGGGCGAAAATCTAAGAGCCAGGGCCCAAGCAGATTCCAAAGAGCGAGTGAGCACTGCCTGTCGGCACGCGAGGCGAGAAGCAAAGAACAGAGACACTGCTTCCTTCAGAACTGGCACAAACAACTTCAACAAGGCAGCCAACGCCTGAGCCACAGAGGCAAGCGCATCAGACGCAGGCCCGGAACCCAGTGCCTCCACATCCTCCTAGAGCCAATCCGAAGACAGTTTCCCTACACACAGGGAAAAAGAAGCGCAAGACTGAAGCCAAATGCCCACAGGCGTGCAAGGACGCCGAAAGGGCGGGAACCTGCACGTGAAGCTGTACCTGGCCGATATCTCAAGGAAGAACAGGTGTGAACAAGCATTCATCGAGGTGCTCAAAATTGCCCCCCCCCCCCAGGTAAACCTGAACCACCGTAGCAGTTTCCCGTCACTTAAGCGTGCAGGTCCAACAGAACGCATGCCATGCACTAACGAAAAGAAAGGGCAGTCTGCCAACCAGGAAGACTCCGCCACCCAGTAAGGAAATGAGGAACCAAACTCAAATGAAGAAGGAACAATTATCGAGGCAAAATCGGGGTCTCCCAGGAGGTACGATGCAATAGCCTCCCCACCCTCCTTAGGTGGAATGTGGAAAGCCAAAAACCTCAGGAAAGAGGGAACCTGGAACTGAACCTGGGGAGGAGCCGAACTCTCATCAATCTCATACAGGGAGAGGGGGATAAGAAAGCCACTTCCCCTGGAACAACAGGCCCCTCGCCAAAGATACCAAAACGCAGGCGGTATCAAACAGGGCTCAAACCCATGTCAACTCCTTCCCAGCCCTGGGATTCTCCACATCAAAACCCGGGGCAGAGCCATCCTCCAAACCCTCTGCCTCTAGAGAATAAGCAGAATCCACCGGAATAGCAGGGTAGACGGGGGGGGGGGGGGGGTCCGCTGGTTCAACCCAAAAGCTCTGACAGGAAGAACCGGCTTGAATGCCTCTGCCACCGAACTGGAAGGGGCAGCCCCCGAAACCTTCCCCCCCCCCCCCGGAGTCTCACCACCATCTAAACCCTGCCCCGACTCCAAAACCCTCAAACGTTTGGGAGCCGGCAAAAGGGACAGGGGGGGGGGGGGGGAGCAGAACGAACAACAAAAGAAGAAGGACAAGGGGGTGGGGGCGAAATCAGAGTCAAGGCGACTAACGCCCCTAAGTTCGAGTCCCTATAACCAAAGCAAGGCAGCCTCAGGGCATCCAGAAAGACAACCAACCTAGCGTGTTGCAGCAACCTAAACTTCACATGCAACTCTGAAGCTGCCTGCACCCAAATATCAATATCAGTGGACTGTGTGAATTAGAGTACAATCAAGGAACACCACTTGCAGAACTCCGGGTCAGAGGTGTCACTGACTCAACCAGCAGCATGGCAGAGGCAAAAATGGTGTCACCCTGAGACAAGGGGGACAGAGTAACCTTCAAACTTGCACGAAGCGAGATGGGACTTGGAGGACGCATCCATTGGACCAATGAGCCCCAGTGGGATTTTTCAGAGGCCCTTAGGTTGACTGTGAAAGGAAGCCCAGGTACTGCTAACATTATCCCAGAACTACTAAACAAACAAAACCTGAACCCCTGCGACGTGTACAATCACGGGGGCCTAGCAAAGGGCAATCAAAATAATACAAGTGGATCTGTAGCCACACAAGGCAGACCTCTGTCAGACAAACAAAAACAAAATGAAAAGAAAAAACCCTACAAAAGCACATCTCCTGGAGCCCAGAATTGGTCGCTGTGCGTATTATAAGACAGATGCACAGTACAGTACCTTGCACCCCTGCCAGTGACGATACTACTTCCTACCCAAGGACAAACAGAGACAAGTAAGCCCCAGCTGACCCCAAGGGCAGGCAATCACCGAGCAGCAAAACAACCCTGCAGAGGCAGTTCCTGAACAGTTTGTGGAAAGTAACCCCAAACTGCAAGGACAGTACTTACAGGGCACCTAGGGAAAGTGACCCTAGGTGCATTCAACCCTGAATAGTTCTTGAATTACACCTAGCACGCACACCACCACACCGAAAAACAATACCACAAGGATACTTATATATAACGTCTGTATATGGTGAATAAAAGCAAAAACAGTTTGGTGGGAAGAGAATGGTGGCAAGTCAACATACTGGAGAGTGGCAAGTCAACACACTGGAGTGAGTGAGTCAACACAAGAATGTCAACACAAGTCAACACACGAATGGTGGCAAGTCAATGTACTGGAGTGAACGACATGGAAGAAAGTGCAGAATAGACCCAGTGAAGAGCAGAGGTGCCATGGGCACAATCAGAGAACACTGTATGAACATCAGAGGTCCAAGGTTGTTCAACGTCCTACCAGCGAGCATCAGAAATATTACAGGAACAAAAAACAAAGAACAAAGAAGAACAAAAAAGAACAAAGAAGAACAAAAAAGAACAAAGAAGGTAAGAACAAAGCAGCTGGCCCAGATGGCGTTTCACCATGGGTTCTGAGAGAATGTGCATCTGAGCTCAGCATTCCACTTCACCTGATCTTTCAGGCATCCCTGTGTACAGAAATCGTAGCAGACGTGTGGAAACAGGCTAACATAGTTCCAATCTACAAAAGTGGCAGCAGGGAAGACCCCCTCAATTATAGACCTGTATCATTGACAAGTGTAATAGTGAAAGTATTGGAAAAACTAATCAAAACTAAATGGGTAGAACACCTAGAGAGAAATGATATAATATCAGACAGACAGTATGGTTTTCGATCCGGAAGATCCTGTGTATCGAATTTACTCAGTTTCTATGATCGAGCCACAGAGATATTACAGGAAAGAGATGGTTGGGTTGACTGCATCTATCTGGACCTAAAAAAGGCTTTCGACAGAGTTCCACATAAGAGGTTGTTCTGGAAACTGGAAAATATTGGAGGGGTGACAGGTAAGCTTCTATCATGGATGAAAAATTTTCTGACTAATAGAAAAATGAGGGCAGTAATCAGAGGCAATGTATCAGAATGGAGAAATGTCACAAGTGGAGTACCACAGGGTTCAGTTCTTGCACCAGTGATGTTTATTGTGTACATAAATGATCTACCAGTTGGTATACAGAATTATATGAACATGTTTGCTGATGATGCTAAGATAATAGGAAGGATAAGAAATTTAGATGATTGTCATGCCCTTCAAGAAGACCTGGACAAAATAAGTAGATGGAGCACCACTTGGCAAATGGAATTTAATGTTAATAAATGTCATGTTATGGAATGTGGAATAGGAGAACATAGACCCCACACAACCTATATATTATGTGAGAAATCTTTAAAGAATTCTGATAAAGAAAGAGATCTAGGGGTGGTTCTAGATAGAAAACTATCACCTGAGGACCACATAAAGAATATTGTGCAAGGAGCCTATGCTATGCTTTCTAACTTCAGAATTGCATTTAAATACATGGATGGCGATATACTAAAGAAATTGTTCATGACTTTTGTTAGGCCAAAGCTAGAATATGCAGCTGTTGTGTGGTGCCCATATCTTAAGAAGCACATCAACAAACTGGAAAAGGTGCAAAGACATGCTACTAAGTGGCTCCCAGAACTGAAGGGTAAGAGCTACGAGGAGAGGTTAGAAGCATTAAACATGCCAAAACTAGAAGACAGAAGAAAAAGAGGTGATATGATCACTACATACAAAATAGTAACAGGAATTGATAAAATCGACAGGGAAGATTTCCTGAGACCTGGCACTTCAAGAACAAGAGGTCATAGATTTAAACTAGCTAAACACAGATGCCGAAGAAATATAAGAAAGTTCACCTTCGCAAATAGAGTGGTAGACGGTTGGAACAAGTTAAGTGAGAAGGTGGTGGAGGCCAAGACCGTCAGTAGTTTCAAAGCGTTATGTGACAAAGAGTGCTGAGAAGACGGGACACCACGAGCGTAGCTCTCATCCTGTAACTACACTTAGGTAATTACACTTAGGTAATTAGGAACAACCGTGGACATCTTCAAGAGGAAACTAGATTGTTTTCTTCAAGGAGTGCCGGACCAACTGGGCTGTGGTGGGTATGTGGGCCTGCGGGCCGCTCCAAGCAACAGCCTGGTGGACCAAACTCTCACAAGTCAAGTCTGGCCCCGAGCCGGGCTTGGGGAGTAGAACTACTCCCAGAACCCCATCAACCAGGTATCAACCAGGTAAGTCAGGTGAGGTGAGGGAGGGAGGAAGTAACAGCCAGTAGCGGGCTGCCACTGGCTGCCATTGCCACTCAACATACCAACTTAGTGGTTCGTTATGGTGAACACAAATGTAGATACTTATATATAATGTGTATATATAGTGAAATAACAGCAAAAAGAGTGTGGGGAAGAAGCCATTTTGGTGAGGGAGATGGCGACATCTGCATGATTTATCATGTTGGTAGGGGTGGCCACTATGCTCTTTGGGCACTATACCGGCTTAGTTGAACAGTTATGGTGAACAAAACATGCAAATACTTATATATAATGTGTGTGTATATAGGGTAATAACACCACAAACAGTATTGTTGGGGAGAAATTTTAGTGTGTCTGACCATGAATGTGTCAGGGAGGCAGACGCCAGCTGACAGTGTGTAGCGACATCTCTTAGTGCCTGAACTAACTATATCAGCTTAGTTGTACAGTTATGGTGAACAAAACATGTAGATACAGTGGCACCTCTATTAACGAGTTTAATCCGTTCTGGCATCGAGCTCGTTATGTCAAAAACTCGTCTTAAGAAACAAATTTCCCCGTTTAAAATATAATAAATAAATTTAATCCGTTCCACTCCCAAAAACATCCATACTTGTATGACATTTTATAATGTAAATATAATACTGCACATGTAATTATGTTTTCTTGTACTGTTTTCATGTTTACTTTACCTTATGAAGAGTCGTTGCTGGCTTGTGGGAGACGATGGGGAGGTGGGGAGGAGGAGAGGGGTTATGGTGTGGAAGGAGAATCCACCTCTGAATCAGACAGGCTCTCTCTTCTTGGGAATTTCACCCCACTGGGACCTTGTTGTGGTTCACTATCACTGGCTCTTCTTTTCTCTACTTTTGCAAAGAACGTATTTATTGACAATTGCTTTTGTCTTTGTTTTAGGATGTTCCTAAAACGAGACAGCAAATTGTCATTAAACATGTTCACACACCGGGTTGTTACTGCTTTATCAGGGCAGCTTTTTCAAGAATGCGGTCACCTTTTCAAACATTCCCAACACTACCCTGATCTCACTGGAAGAGGCAACATCCTCCCTTACCTCCTCCTCCCCTTACTAATGGTGCAAATTGTTGATGAGGACCTGCCATACTCCCTTGTGAGATCAGTCACACAGACACCACGCTCATGTTTTGCTCTAATTTCCTTCTTCAAATCCACAGTAATTGTGTCTTTCTTTATCTTGACAACACTATCTTTAGCAAGCAGCTTCTTTGGCGACATCTTGCGTTACAAATTGTAGTCACAAAACCACAAAAAAACAAAGAAAAGCACAAATAAATGCAGAGGGATGCTTGTCGTGCACGATACAACAACACTGGCGTCGGAGGCGTCCGAGAATTTGCGAGAACCCGCGAGACGCTAGGAAGCACCATGTGGTTTTGCTCGTTAATAGAGGTGAAGCTCGTCAATAGAGAAATTTGCTGCAAGTGGCTCGCTCGTTACTCGAAATGCTCGTAAATAGAGCCGCTCGTTAATCAAGGTGCCACTGTATATCATTTTTCTCCAGGTTTTCTACCCATTTAGTTTTAATTATTTTTTCCAATATTTTAACTGACACTTGTCAATGATACAGGTCTATAATTAAGGGGGTCTTCCCTGCTGTCACTTTTGTAGATTGGAACTATGTTAGCCTTTTTCCACACATCAGCTACAACTCCTGTAAACAGGGATGCCTGAAAAATCAGTTAAAGTGGAATGCTAACAAATAACAGTTTTAATAACAGAATAGTTATTCTGTTATGTTATTTATTGAAGTGTACACAGCGGTCTGTTCTACAATCCTCTAGAATGGATTTTTCATAAACCCTAAACATTTGGAGTTATAAATATTTTGGACTAAATTTGATGCATATTTCAAATGCCATATAAAATCATATTGATGATTTTTTTACAGTAAACTATACTGAAAACTTATATACTAAATCTATGAAAATGAATTTCATATGCAATTCTGAGAGCATAACACCACCAAATGAATAATTGGTGATATTTTATAATTTTGTGGCCGATTTCAAAATCTCAAGTTTTCAATATTCAATTTTAGATTTTTTTTTTTTTATTTTCTTGTTTTTCAAGTTAAGTTGATGATCATTTACACAAAGTTGGAGCATTTGCTAGTAAATTATGCACAAAAACTTTGAAAGCATTTGAGAAAGTTTGAGAAACTTGACTCTTAGTCCATACATACATGTATGTACTGTATTTTGCCCTTTAAGGGTTAATAGTACTGTATTATTAAAAAAAAGTATTCATTCTCTAAAGAATTGTACCATTGTGTAATAAAATGCAAGGTTATTTATGTAGCGTCATAGTCAGTAATCTTAGGACTAAAAGGCTTTATTCAAAACTGTTATTTACATGTAAAAATCTTGTTCTCTGTTGTGAGGGAGAGAAAAATGGCAGTGGCAAGTTAGCCACCACATTCAGTTAAAACTAAGCACACCTAACTTAACCTGTCAATAACCTAAGACAGAGCAAGAGCCACAGAAAACAAATATTCATAAGTATATGGCACTGGAGACTACTGATTTTTTTTATGTATACTTTGAGAGTTGTATAGCCTACACTATAAAAATATAATGCAAATAGTTCCTAAAGTGTGCCATTACCCACAACAACTCCCTAAAGCCAGGCTCCTCCCATGCCCTGACCCCAAAGCCAGGCTCCTCCCATGCCCTGACCCTAGAGCCAGGCTTCTCCCATGCCCTGACCCCAAAGCCAGGCTCCTCCCATGCCCTGACCCCAAAGCCAGGCTCCTCCCATGCCCTGACCCCAAAGCCAGGCTCCTCCCATGCCCTGACCCCAAAGCCAGGCTCCTTCCATGCCCTGACCCCAGAGCCAGGCTCCTTCCATGCCCTGACCCCAGAGCCAGGCTCCTTCCATGCCCTGACCCCAGAGCCAGGCTCCTTCCATGCCCTGACCCCAGAGCCAGGCTCCTTCCATGCCCTGACCCCAGAGCCAGGCTCCTTCCATGCCCTGACCCCAGAGCCAGGCTCTTCCAATGCCCTGACCCCAGAGCCAGGCTCTTCCTATGCCCTGACCCCAGAGCCAGGCACTTCCTATGCCCTGACCCCAGAGCCAGGCTCTTCCTATGCCCTGACCCCGGAGCCAGGCTCTTCCTGTCCCCTGACCCCGGAGCCAGGCTCTTCCTGTGCCCTGACCCTGGAGTCAGGCTCTCCCTGTGCCCTGACCCCAGAGCCAGGCTCTTCCTGTACCCTGACCCCAGAGCCAGGCTCTTCCTGTGCCCTAACCCCAGAGCCAGACTCTTCCTGTGCCCTGACCCCGGAACCAGGCTCTTCCTGTGCCCTGACCCCAGAGCCAGGCTCTTCCTGTGCCCCGACCCCAGAGCCAGGCTCTTCCTGTGCCCCGACCCCAGAGCCAGGCTCTTCCTGTGCCCTGACCCCAGAGCCAGGCTCTTCCTATGCCCTGACCCCAGAGCCAGGTTTCTTTCATGCTTTGAACCCAGATTAGACAGACCTCCTCAACCTTCTACTTTGACCGGAATATGGGTCCCAGTGTACCTTTACACCAGATATATACACCAGAGGCCTGACGGCTGAGTGGACAGTGCTCAGAGTTTGTAGTCCTAAGGGTCCGGGTTCAATCCCAGGGGTGGTGGAAATAAATGGGCAGTTTCTTCCACCCTGATGCCCTTGTTTGCCTAGCAGTAAATAGGTACCTGGGAGTTAGATAGCTGCTACAAGCTGCTTCCTGGGGATGTGTGTGTGAAAATTAGGATTAAGGACTTGCCTGAAACACTATGCATGCTAGTAGTTGTACAAGAATGTAAGAACTCTTGTATAAATAAATAAATAAAAAATAGTACCTCCCCTTAGCCTACCATATTTCTAGCCATGGGTCTATCCTCATTGCTGGCTCAAAGATGAGGAAATCACAATATGATGTTTCGACAAAACTAATATTCTATTAGTTTTGCCGAATAGTGTTCTAATATTTACAAATTGTATAGTATATGTCATTAGCTTTAGCTGGCTTGGGCTTTTTAGTAAGCTTAACTTGGATTGCGTTGGGTTTGTTTGAGTTAGGTAAGGCTGGGTTGGGGAGGCTTGAGAACCTTGTAGCAAACTGTCTTGGGTATGAAGGTACAGGTCCAGGATCCCCTAACACGTCCCCCAAGAGATCGATCCCTATCCTGAATACAATTGTCCCCACAGAAGTTTACATCCATACCCTGACCCCCATAGATGGTGCCCTGCTTTCCCTAACCTCTGAGATAAAGCACCCTTACGTGCCCTAACCCGAGAGACAGGCCCTACCCCCAATCCTTGCCCCATCCCCCCCCCCCCCCACCCTGGGCCCGTGACAGTTGTCTACCCCAGGACCCCCAACCTCACCTGCGCCTTGGGGGAGAGTGACCATGAGACGGGGATGGCTTAACGCCCCCGTGTACAGGTGAACGTGGCGCCTTCACTACCTCCTTGACAGCACTTGCCACCCCTCAGGCAGGTGTTACCTGAGCAACATATGCGCCGCCCTCAACACACGTACACACACACCTGCTGCAGCTGCTGTCACACTCTTGTGTAAACAGTTGCCAGATGTGCCCAGCTGACCGAGAGACCGGGCCGGGTCAGGGGCTCCCACGGCTCCACTATGTTTACCTTCCTGGGAATTATGAACGATGACTGAATTTCCATTTTTTTTTAACTTGCTTAGCTAAATGACTTTTGGGATTGAGGTAACGCCTGAGCCCATTATATGCTTCTGTAACTCTTTCCACAACCGCCCACAGGGTGGGTATGGGATGCATAATAAATTAACTAAACTAACTCGGTTGCAGAACAAATTGCTATTAGCAATTAGTTAAATTACTAATATTGCTATATATGTATATATATATATATATATATATATATATATATATATATATATATATATATATATATATATATATATATATTGTAGCGAGTAGATTATCCCAATAATATACTCGCTCCAAATATAGTGTTAATATTCCTGTCAACCTTTGGAGATGAATGAGGTGAGGCGTTGCCCGGGCAACACGGTGAGGTGTTGCCCGAGCAATATAAGCAGCGGTGTAGCGAACATTGGCTAGTCTACTTTCAAGTGTGGTCTAGAGCAGACACTTGCGAGATACTGTACCAACGCTCAGTGCGCTCAACTCACACCAACGTATCACCTGTGTACTTCTGTATATTCGACCAAATATATATATAGTATCTTAGTGTCTGTGTTTATTTGTCACCATACTTTACGTAACAATAGAACCGTTACATTGGTGACCCAGTGAGTGAAAAGAACACCTAGTCACAAACTAGATCTTCGTCATGGATTTATCTACCAGGTTTCCAGCAACGCAGATGAGCCAGAATTTTGGTTCATGCAGATGGAGGCTATTTTCGACCTTCACGAAGTTTCGACGATACCCAGCCACGATGGACTATCACTGGACCTCTAGTGCTACTGTTTGCTGTGATGGAATACTGCCAACACCCTCGCCACAGCTATGATTTTCATCGCGTCCATCTCTGCAGTTTCATCTACTACGGCTTGCTGCTCCACGATCGTTACTCACTCATCTGACAGCCTCATCAATGATTACATCATGCTGGATCTACAGCTTGTCCTGCCGACTCTCCGTCGCTGCCAGGGCACTGCTTGTCCTACGCCCACGACAGCTGCTCTGTCATCAGATTCATCTACACGTTCACTGCATTTTGATACTCAGCCGACTCAAGCCCTTTGTGCAATACAGGACTTACAGCTTGCGTTTCCGACTCTTCGTCGCCTCCAGGACAATTCAGCTCTAGCAGTGATTACCTCGTTGTCCTAACTACGTGCCTACATTACCTCCTAATGTCCTGGTGCCCGAGCCCATCCGCCCCGGATCTAAATGCTCCACCAGCGACCCAAGGACGCAACAATTATGCACATTCTTCTCTCCTGCTACACCGAGCTTGTCCACACACTGCCTACATCTTTTGGTACCAGACTACAATTTCCACAGTCAACAATGTAGTACTCGGCGTGTACAGTCCTAATCAACCCAAGACGCTACAGCTTAGACACAGAGCAGACAGCAGACTACGACCGCATCGAGCCGCCACGCTCTCGCTCCCCGAGTTTAGACACTCACAAATCTCAATCGAGCCGCCACGCTCTCCCACATAGAGCTCCACGACTCCGGCCTCACTCAGCTCTCTGCTCTGCTCCAGGCTTCGTCTCAACGTCTGCAACACTGCTAAATCCAGAGACACATCCGCCGACTACGCAGTTCACTTTTCGACCCCAGTTACCAGCCGCACCACAACCTGATCCTACGACGACGGACGATCCTGTACGTGCGACCCCCCACCCTACAAACCCAGTTAGATGACATCAGCGAAGAGGAGGAAGTTAACTTTGATGGTTATGTAACGCGAGCAGGGCGTACAATTCACCGACCAGCTAAATTCCTTGATCAAGTATTTTTCCTTTCATCCCCTGGGAGGGGGAGTTCTGTAGCGAGTAGATTATCCCAATAATATACTCGCTCCAAATATAGTGTTAATATTCCTGTCAACCTTTGGAGATGAATGAGGTGAGGCGTTGCCCGGGCAACACGGTGAGGTGTTGCCCGAGCAATATAAGCAGCGGTGTAGCGAACATTGGCTAGTCTACTTTCAAGTGTGGTCTAGAGCAGACACTTGCGAGATACTGTACCAACGCTCAGTGCGCTCAACTCACACCAACGTATCACCTGTGTACTTCTGTATATTCGACCAAATATATATATAGTATCTTAGTGTCTGTGTTTATTTGTCACCATACTTTACGTAACAATAGAACCGTTACAATATATATATATATATATATATATATATATATATATATATATATATATATATATATATTGCTCTATATATTACGCGTCTCAAAAAAAATCTTATAGATGGATAGATTGATGGACAGACTGATGGATAGATAGATAGATAAGGTCTAGAGTCTATCTACCTGTTATGGGCGGGGTCAGTAATTCGGCCTTTGAGGGGAGGGGGGTGACTTCGATAAAAGGCAAAACGTGTATGAATACACTCTGGCTTCCTGTCCCCCGACACAGTGAATTATAGATTGGTTGATAGATGCATAGACACCTAGCTGGATATATTGATGGGCAGATGGATAAATAGTTAGATTTATTTACTTACATATATTTTTTACAGTATAATTCATTGTGTCGGGAGACAGGAAGCCAGAGTGTATTCATATACATTTTGGCTTTTATGGAGGTCATCCCCTTCCCCCAAAGGTCGAGTTACTGACCCCGCCCAGGATGCAACCCCACAACAAGCTGTCTAACAAAAAAAAAAGGAGCAGTGAATACCTACTCATTGCTAGGTAAACAGAGCCATTAGGTGAAAGGAAATGTGCCCAACCATTTCTGTCCCGCCCGGGATTCGCGTCTGGAATTCAAAATTGTGCGTCGAGAACAAACCCGACTGTACTACAGGAACCTTACTATATAGAGAGTTCAGCAGAAAATTACCATCCTATCAGATTGATATCACACATCTGAAAGCTCACCTTTGAGCTACCTCATCCCTTTGTGTGTATTTTATCTCAATAAACTTATTTCAATTTCAATTTCAAAGCTCACGGAGAAAATCCTAAGGGAATCATTCACCATCTTTCAGTGAACACTGTAAAATTGGGTTAAAATCAAACAATATGGGTTTGTTCAAAATAGATCCTGCCTTACAAACCTGCTCACATTTTTGGAAAAGTAACTCAGACAAAGGACGTCCATTGGATGTAGTATACATGGATTTTGCCTTTGATTTTTGCTTGAATTTTTAAAGCATTGATAAGGTACCACATGAAAGACTGCCAAGGAAATTACAGGTTCATGGAACAAATGGTATAATACTAGAATAGATAAAAACAATAGTTAAAACAAAGAAAACAAAAGGTCTTGCTAAATGGGAATAAATCTGAATCGAGAAATATGGTAAGTGGGGTACCACAAGGGGTCAATTTTGGGGCCAACCCTTTTTTGTCATATACATCAGTATTATAGATGAGAGTATTAAAAACTCAACAAATTTGCAGATGACACAAAGATTTATGGAAAAGTGGGAAATTAAAAGGATATTAAAGGCTTACAAAGATATCTACATGAACTCCACAAATGGCAAATACTGTTTAAAATCGACTGATACAATTAAGACCTTGCATGTGGGGCATAGCAAACCATGCCACAACTACCAAATTAATGACATTACACTACAGTAGACTGATAAAGAAAAGGACCTTGGAATCAAAATCCACCACTCACTAAAAGTTACACAACAAGTAGGAGCAGCAGTAACAAAAGTTGACAACCCCTTGGAATAATCAAGCGTACCTTAATTGACTTTAACTAAGGAAAAGAAGGTAGTACAGTAATTCAATTGAATAAATCTCTGGAGCACCCCAATTTGAATTACTGTATCCAAGCATGGAGACCTTACCTTCAAAAGGACATAGCTGCTCTGGAGAAAGTGTAACACAGGGCAACAAAAATCATTCCAGAGCTAAGTCGACTCTCGTATCAAGAACGGCTGATAGCCTTAGGACTAACAACACTACAAAATAGGCATGACAGGGTGGACTAGTTGAAACTTTTAAATACTGAAGAATTTAGAGGATGTTGATCTGGACAATTTCTTCTAACGAGCAGATGTAATACAGTACAAATAAGGAGCAACGTATCCAAGATCAACAAGCTACAATGTAGGACTAAGAACTTTTTCACCCACATTGTTATAAACCCATGGAACCGCTTACACGCCGAAGCCGTAAATGTCAAAACTCTATTAAATTTTAAAATTGAACTGAAAAAGATTATGAAGGCAAATGGGGGACCTTCGACAAGCCGTCGGCTTCCTGTTTTCGTCGTGGCCAGTATACTTAGGAGCTACAATAATTTTGCCCCAAGAGTGTAACACTGATATGTGTTACATATTGCCTCCAGTTCACACAAGAGGCGAAACAGCTGACAAAAACAATTATAGACCAACATCAAAGTTACCGGTACTATAAGAAATATTTGACAAAAACTATTTACAAGCAGGTCTACTCCTACCAAGTAAAATTCAACATATTAACTTCCTGTCGGTTTGGCTTCCGTTCCCAAAGGAGTACCAATGATGCCATTATTAGTCTGTTTGATATACCCTACACAGCCTTTGACAAAAATGAATTCATAATTGGCCTCTTCATTGACCTGGGAATGAATAAAATAAATAAATAAACAAATAAATAACCCGGAATTTCATATCAGTAGGGCAAAATAGGACGAGAGGACACCTGTAGAAGTAAAAAACGGAAATGAGCAGAAGGAATGTCAGGAAATACCCGTGCCCTGTACAAGTAATCAACAAGTGAGTCAGGCCAGTTAAAATTATAGCGCAACGGGTACAACAAGGCCAGCAGGCGGGGCATAAAGAGCTTGACCTCACTTCCCCGGGACGGGAGACATCTCCCGTCTCAACAAATTTGCAGATCACGCAGGGTGCAGTCGCACCTCCACAGATCTCCAGTATCAGCTCTTGATACTGGTAATGGCTCAAAAGGGCCACCACATGTCGTGCCACCTTTTGGGTGGCTTAATCTTCATCAATCATCACTTCCCCGGACACACTGTTAGGTAAGCAGAACGACCATGAAATGAGAGAGAGATGAGAGATATATACAAGAGTTGTTACATTCTTGTACAGCCACTAGTACGCGTAGCGTTTCGGGCAGGTCCCTGGAATACGATCCCCGCCGCGAAGAATCGTTTTTTCATCCAAGTACACATTTTACTGTTGAGTTAAACAGAGGCTACAGTTAAGGAATTGCGCCCAGTAAATCCTCCCCGGCCAGGATACGAACCCATGACATAGCGCTCGCGGAACGCCAGGCGAGTGTCTTACCACTACACCACGGAGACTGCTGAGTCTCTAAGCTTACAGGAACAACCGTGGACATCTTTAAGAGGAAAACTAAATTGTTTCCTTCAAGGAGTGCCGGACCAACCGAGCTGTGGTGGGTATGTGGGCCTGCGGGCCGCTCCAAGCAACAGCCTGGTGGACCAAACTCTCACAAGTCAAGTCTGGCCTCGGGCCGGGCTTGGGGAGTAGAAGAACTCCCATCAACCAGGTATCAACCAGGAATCAACCAGGAATCAACCAGGCATCAACCAGGTATCAACCAGGTATCAACCAGGTAAGCAATTTCCATTTGCGGTGAGCTACATAATTCATAATGCGATTTGCTTATCATACAGACCACTTCTTCATCCAGTGGGCGGCGGTGGAAAGATTACAATCACCGACATTTATTACAGGGAATAGTTGGCTAAAATTAGTGTGTAGTTGTGTGTGTGTGTGTGGACGCCATCTGTGGGCGTGGGGCGCGGGTGAGCCCGGCGGACAGTTGCTCCTCTCACTACATGTTTACATCAAGGCCAGGAAAATGGCAGAAGGAGGACCTGGAACTCAGACTGTGTTATGTCGGTAAGTGACTCGGCTCTAGAAAATAGACCGAGGAGTGGATGGAAATGGGAGAGGACATCAGTATTTGTGGTACATACTTGGTGAAGACGGAGACAGCGGCTGTAGTGGTCCAGGGCTGTCAGTGGTGGAGGCGGCGTGTGGCTGACCTCAGCCCACCTCAGTTCACTAACCCCAACCTTACCTTCTACTTACAAAAATATTGTGAAAAGAAAGACGCTGGCCTTTAGGTATAGGAATTCAACTTCCTTTGTTTAATTTGGTATTTAAACATTCATTTTGTAGTTTTGTATTGTTATCTTACTGTTGTTACATCAACAGTTTGGTGATCCTAGAAGGGTTTAGCTTGTTTCTTCACTCCTGGTTTGTCCCCACCCTCTTGTAAGCTCAAACCCTACCTGTATATGTTCACTTTATCCCTAACAAAAACTAACCTTATCTAACATACGAACAAAGGTAACTGCAGATGGCATATTGGCCCATACGAGGCAGCTCCTATTTATAACCACCCAATCCCACTCATATACATGTCCAACCTACGCTTGTAACAATCGAGGGACCCCACTTCCACCACGTTACGCGGTAATTGGTTCCACAAATCAACAACCCTGTTAATGAACCAGTATTTACCCAAGTCTTTGCTAAATCTAAACTTATACAATTTATACCCATTGTTTCGTGTTCTGTTTTGTGTTGATACTTTTAATACTCTATTAATATCTCCTTTGTTATGTCCATTCATCCACTTGTAAACGTCTATCATGTCACCCCTAACTTCGCCTTTCCAGTGAGTGCAATTTAAGCTTTGTTAATCTTTCTTTGTATGAAAGAGTTCTAATTTGGGGAATTAACTTTGTCATCCTATGCTGGACACGTTCAAGTAAATTTATATCCATTCTATAGTACGACGACCAAAACTGAACTGCATAATCTAAATGGGGCCTAACCAGAGCAAGATATAGCTGAAGAACAACACCAGGTGTCTTGTTACTAATGCTTCGATTAATAAATCTAAGCGTCCTATTTGCCTTATTATGAACATTCATGCATTGATCCTTTGGTTTTAAATTCTTACTAATCATAATTGCCAGATCCCTTTCGCAATCCAACTTATCAATCTCAACACCATCTAGCTCGTATCTTTTAACTATCATCATTACCTAGCCTCAGAACTTTACATTTATCAGCATTAAACTGCATCTGCCAATCTTTTGACCATTTCAAAACCTTATTTAGATCAACTTAAAGTGATAGTGAGTCTTTTTCTGTGTTAATTTCCCTACCGATTTTTGTATCATTGGCAAATTTGCAAATATTGTTACTCAAACCTGGATGTAAATCATTTATATATATATTATAAACAACACAGGTCCCAGGACAGAGCCTTGAGGCACTCCACTTACAACATTATTCCACTAACTTAACCCCATTTATACTAACTCAGTTTCCTTTGGAATAGCCATGCCCTAATCCAACTTAATATAGCACCCCCAATACCATGAGCCTCTATCTTTTTAATTAGTCTTTCGTGTGGCACTGTATCAAAAGCTTTGCCAAAGTCAAGGTACACAACATCACAATCCTTACCACTATCAATTGCCTCAACTATGCTGGAATAAAAAGATAGCAAATTTGTTAAACATGAACGGCCATGTGCATAACCAAGTTGCAATTCGTTTCTTAATTTATGTTTTTCAAGATGAAGACAAATTGTTTTCATCTTGAAAAAACTTGCAATTATCGATTCAAGTAACATTCCCACAATAGATGTTAGGCTAATTGGCTGATAGTTTGACGCAAGTGATCTATAAATATCTCCTTTCTATCTTCTTTTTTTAAAAATTGGTACCACATTAGCAACCTTCCATGACTCTATTGATTTATTAAATATGGTAGACAGTGGCTCGCAAAGCTCCACTTTACATTCTTTAAGTACCCTAGCAAACACTTCATCTGGCCCTGGTTTTTTGTTTGATTTTAGTTTTACTATTTGTTTAATTATATCCTCCCTGGTAACAGCTAAACTAGTCAACCTGTCCTCGTCCCCACCCACATAGACTTGTTCGGCTGATGGCATATTGTTAAGTTCCTCTTTAGTAAATACAGATATAAAATATTTATTAAAAATACTACTCATCTCCTCGTCATTATCAGTTATTTGACCTGTCTCAGTTTTTAATGGACCAATCCTTTCCCTAGTCTTTGTTTGATATAACTGAAAAAACCCTTTAGGATTTGTCTTTGTTTGCCCTGCTATGCGAACTTCATAGTTTCTTTTTGCTTTCCTTATCTCTTTTTTTAACATTTCTCACCAGTTGTACGAATTCCTGTTCTAAACTGGCTTCCCCATTCTTAATCCTTTTGTACCACGCTGTCTTTTTACCTATAAGGTTCTTCAGATCCTTTGTTATCCACTTTGGGTCATTAGTATTCGATCTATTCAATTTATATGGTATACTACATTCCTGGGCTTTGCTTAGAATATTTTTAAATAAGTTATATTTTGAATCCACATCGAAATCCCCATTTACGTCACCTATTGCTGGGTTCATGTCTCACTTCAAGACCAGCCAACCCCCCCATGCCCAAGACTTAACAATCTATTTGACCCAAAAAATTTCATAGGCTATTGAAATCATCTTTTTGAAAATCTGGCACCTTAACAGAATTTTCTCCTACAGATCTATTCCATTCTATGCTAAATCTGATTTCTTTGTGATCACTGTTCCCTAGCTCACTCCCTATTTCAATGTCATTAAATTGTGTTTCCCTGTTAGTTAACACTAAATCTAAAATATTATTTTCCCGTAGTGGTTCCTTAATGTGTTGGCTAAGAAAGCAATCGTCAATTAAGTCTAGAAAATCTTCTGCTTCATTATTCCCTGTTCTGTTAAACCAATTTATTCCACTAAAATTAAAGTCACCCATGACACAAATACTGCTAGACCTAGATGCTCTAGATATTTCATCCCATAGGTGCTTTGCTTCCATCGTGTTTAAGTTTGGTGGCCTGTATATAACTCCTATTATAAGATTATTTGCTCTTTTGTTTAATTCTATCCAAATAGTTTCTGTATGTGGCTCGGTTTTGATTCCCTCTTTGAGACTACATTTCAAAACACCGATTAAGGGAGCATCTGGGTAGATCTGGGACATAGGTTCGAATCCTCATCACGGCCCTTGTGGATTTGTACATTTCAAATTTTCTCTAACATATATGGCTACTCCCCCTCCTCGTCTAATATATCTATCTGTGTGAAATGGTTTAAATCCATTTATTTGATATTCAGCTAATAGTTCTCTATTTTCTACATTCATCCACGTTTCAGTAAATGCAATAATCTCTCTCTTTCTGGGTGGAGCCCTGTCGGCTCCCCGGAGCTTTACCAGGCTGATATGCTAATGTCAGACTTTGGCATCAGTCATGTGTATGGAGTTCTAGGGCCTACCGGGGACCATGGCCAGAACCTGGCCCCCTTAGAGAGGCAAGGGGAGCAATGGCCTATAGAAACCCCCGTGTGGTTGGAAGCATTCTATGTCTGCCATCGACCGGGTCAAGCATCCAGAAAGGTAAGCATTCCAAAACAAACCCCTATTCTGGTTAAAATTGCTACCAAAAGCCAAACTAGTGGATAGAACTCCCCAACAGAAAACAAGCAAACTAGTATGATGTCACACGTCACCGCGCCACTGTCTGCACAGCTCTCCCTTACCCGGGAGGGGGAGGAGGGGGAAGGGGGAGCCCCAGACCTCCCACTCCGGCTATCCACCCATCAGTTCTTCGGCTGATGCTATAGGCACCGGTTGTGTGCTCCGGCTCCAGTAGTTGTTTCAGCACTGTACCTAGAGTGTGGTTTCTGTTTTCTAGGTGGTGCGTGAGCCGGGAGTGAGTCTCTAGTACTCGGGTTGCATGCGCCTAGGGTACCCTTCCCTAGGTGCCCTGTAAGTACTGCCCTTTGGGCTTTGGGCCACCTTCCACAAGTTCCTTGGGTTCTGCCCCTGCTAGGCCGTTTACTGCTTGGTTTTCGGCCGCTCTTTGTGTGCTCAGGTGTTCTGTCTCCCTTGTTCGCCTTAGGGGTAAGGGGCAGTTTGGCACTGGTGGGGCGCAGGGTACTGTGCAGCTTGTCTCCACCTATCATGGCGGCCGGCTCTGTTCCGCTTGAGTGCGCTGTCCTCTTGTGGGGTTTTCTTTTTCTTTTTGTTTATCTACGTGGTGGGGGGTCTGCCTTTGTTCTTGCCCCTTCTGTCCCTTGTGTTCTGAGTATTTTTCTGGTGGTTCCCCTTGCTAGGTCCCCGTGAGTGTACACGTCCCGGAGGTTCAGCTCTTAGAAAGTTGTTTGGTAGCTTTGGGCGCCGGCTAGCAGTACCCTGCCTGGGACTACCTGAGACCGAGTCCTCTTATAGTAAACGCTCGGGACCCTGGAAATCCCCTGGGGGCGCGCGGGTCTGATGAATGTGATCCCAGAGTCCCCCCCTTGCTTCCAGCGAGTCTGAGGGTTGCTCTCACCCCTTGTCTCAGGGTGACTGTTTTGCTTCCGTCTGCTGCCTGTGGCAGCTCCCCCTTCCCCCTTCCCGGGAGGGGGAAGGGGGAGCCCCAAACCCTTCACGCCGGCTACCCACACCCCAGTTCTTGAGGCTGATGCTATAGGCGGAGGTCGTGTGCTCTGGCTCCAGTGTCGCTACAGCACTGTGCTTCGCGTGTGGTGTTTGTTTTTGTGGGTGCGAGAGCCAGGCGTTATCTTCAGTACTTGGGCTTCATGCTCCTAGGGTTGCCTTCCCTAGGTGCCCTGTAAGTACTGCCCTTGGGGCTTGGGGCCACCTTCCACAGGCACCTCGGGATCTGCCTCTGCGGGTCCGTTTTCCCTTTTCGGTTTTTCGGCCGCCTGTGGGGCTCTTGGGTGTTCTGTTCTCCCTTGTTCCCTGCAGGTAAGAGGCAGTTTGCACTGGTGGGGGCACAGGGTGCTGCAGTTTTGTATTCCCGACATAACGGCCGGCTCTGTTCCTTGGGGTTCGCTGTCCTCTTGCGGGGTTTTGTTTTTCTTTGTTTTTGCCTGGTGGGGGTTCTGCCCTCTTATTCCACTGGTGTTTGCCCTTCCACGGTTCTCCTCGGTGTCGCCCCCTGCTAGGTCCCCGTGAGTGTACACGTCCCTGGGGTACAGCTATTGAAGTTCGCTTGGTAGTTTTGGGCATTGGTTTGCAGCACCCTGCCTGGGACTACCTGAGCGCGAGTCCTCTTAAAGTAAACGCTCAGGACCCTGGGAGACCCCTAGGGGGCGTGTGGGTCCGATGGATGTGACCCCGGAGTCCCTGCTCGCTGTGTGCGAGTTTGAGAGTTGCTCGGTCCCCTTGTCTTGGGGTGACCCTCATTGTTTTTGCCTCTGCCACGCTGCCTGTTGGGTCGGTGATACTTTCGACCCTGAGTCCTGTGAGTGTTGCTGCTTGCTTGTGACTTAATTTACTCAATCTCCCAATCTTCTGATGATTCTCTTCGGGTACAGGCAGCGCGTGCGTTGCAAGCTAGGTTTCATCTGTTGCAACGCGCTCAATTGGTTGCTCACCCGGATGCCCCGGGGCTGCCCTGCTTTGCTTTTCGAGACCCGGACTTGGGGGTGGGGGTCGTTTCGATCCTGGTTCAGTCCGCACCTCCTCGTTCTTCCCCTTCTGTTCGTTCTGGTCCCCCCCTTCCCTGCTTCCGGCCGCGAAACATCTGAGGGTTTCGGAGTCGGAGCAGGGGTTACTTGATCTCGAGACTCGGGCGGCTTCGAAGGATGCCCCTTCCGGGGGGGTGGCAGAGGCATTCAAGTCTTGTCTCCCGGCCGAAGCTTCTGGGTCTGACCAGTGGGCCTCCTTTCTTCCGGCTTCTACGGCTGCTCTGTCCTTGTCTTGTGGGGTCGGGGCTCAGGGAGAAGACTCGGCCCCGTCCCCAGGACCTCGAGGCTGGGGAGGGGCTGACTTGGGGGCCTTGGGCCCCGCTGAACCCCGCCTGGGTTTTTCTTCCCTCTGAGCAGGGCTTGTTGTTACAAGGTGTGGGGTTTTCTTTTCCCCCCCTCTGCGTACGAGTTGGTGTCGGCCCCTCCCCGGGTTCATTTCCGTGTTCCCCCTTGTTTCCCCCCCTTCCTCCTCGCCCCCCCCCGGGTATGTCGGTTCCGTCATTCCAGAAGTTTTCAGCTTATCGCATCCAACCTGGTGTGGTGCGGGCGGCCCTTGCAGCTTACCTCCTGCGTGACCCGGATTATGCCTTGGAAATGGATCCGTCCAAGTTCAGGTTTGGGACTTCGTTCCCTTTCTGGCTCCATTACGAGGTTCCGGAGTCTTCCTGGCTAGTGGACTGCCCCTTGTTTGTTATGGATTCCTGGCATTCCTTCTGTCGTTCCCGCACGCTGGAATGGCGGGAAGCTTTCACGGTGATTCAGGTTTTCCTGGGGGTGATCTTGAGTACCTGAATGAGTGCTTTTTTGCCCCTGCCCTTCCCCGCAATGTGGGCATTGTTCAGCTCCATGTGCAGGTTCCCACCCTTTCGGCAGCGCTCGTGGCGAAGGACTTGTGCGCCCAGGGCTTTTTGGCTTCGGCCTTGCGGTTCTTTTCCCTCCTGGAGCTGTCCTCGGATTGGCTCATGGAGTATGTGAGGATGCTTGGGTACGTCCCGGGTTCCGGCGCCTTGTCCTCAGCAGCGCATTCATCGGCTGCCTTGTTGAAGCTTTTCACGGCGATTTTGCGGGATGCGGTTTCCCTGTTTTATGCTTCCCGTCTCGTGTCGGCAGGTGGTGCTGGGTTCCTCCGTGGAATCTGCTTGGGCTCTGGCTCTTAGGCTGTCATCGCCTTTTTGTCCTCTTCTGTTTGTGGAGTCGGCCGTGGGGCAGTTTATTCAGGCTGCGTCATCGGCTTGTCATCCGATGTCGGACTTGTTGGTTTTCCCGGGGGTCCCGGGATGGGTCTTCCCAGAAGGGTCGTGCCAGGGCTCGGGGTTCCTCTCGTTGTGGTAGGCCACTGGTGTTAGGTTCTGGTTCGGCTCCTGCTTCGAACCCGCCATCATCTGGTCGGTGCGGTGTTTGCTCTGTGCGGGGTTCTGGATCTCGTAAAGGGTGCCGGCCCTTTTGTGGTTTGCCCAATTGACAGGGCGATGGGGGGCGGCTTGCGCTGTTCGCTCTTGCCTGGTCCCACGATTTGTGGGCGTTTCGGGTCGTGTCTGTCGGCCTGCGTTGGGTGGGCCCCCCCCTTCAGGGGGTCGGGGCTGGCAGGGCAGGTTTCTTCCCCTGCGCTTTGTCAGGTCATCTCGGAGTGGGTTCGCTTGGGTGTCGTCGAAACGACGTCATCCCTCAGATGGGTTTCCCGTCTGTTTCCGGTCCCAAAACGGCACTGCGCGGACCTGCGGATCATTCTGGACTTATCCCATCTGAACCCCTGGGTTCATTGCCCCTCCTTTCGGATGACTACGCTGTCTCAGGTTCGGCTCCTCTTGGAGCCAGGCGCTTGGATGGTGTCCCTGGACCTCCGGGATGCTTATTGGAATGTCCCAGTTCATCCGCGGTTCAGGGACTGGCTCGGTTTTGTTGTGGGGCATCTGAGTTACTGCTTTCATTGTCTCCCGTTTGGGTTGAACCCCTGGCACTTCGCGCGTTCACGGGCTTTACGCGGGTCGTGGTAGCCCGTTTGCGTCTCTTAGGTGTTCGGGTTTTGGCCTACCTCGACGACTGGCTGGTTTGGGCTCCCAGCCGGTCGGCTTGCTTGCTAGCCAGGGATTTGGTTCTTTCCCAGCTCACTGGGTTCGGGCTCTTGATGAACTAGAGGAAGTCCCTTCTGGTCCCCTCTCAGGTTCGGACTTGGCTTGGTCTCGTTTGGGACTCTCGGACTGCCTCCTTGTCTCTCCCTCCGGAGTCTCTCCTGCGGCTGCGGTCCCGCCTTCGTCAGTTTCTGGTGGGCCCTCGGGTCACCCGGCGGTTGCTCGAGGGGCTGTGCAGGAGCCTGAACTTCACGATGGTAGTCTACCCGCCGGGTCGGGTTTGGCTTCGTCGGCTGTTCTGGTTCCTTCGGGGTCACCTGTTCCGCCTCTCTCTCGCGTTCACTGGGTTCAAACCCTGGGGGCCTTGCGTCGGCTGCTGAGTCGCCGGCTTCCTCTTCGGGTTTTAAGGGGGTTCAGTGCCTTGGCGCCTACCTGAGCCCTCGCTCGATGTGTACACGGATGCGTCGTCTCTCGGCTGGGGCTTTGTGACCAGTGCTTACCAGGCTGGCCAGGGGCGTTGGGATCCGTCCTTCTGTCGAGCTCACAACACGGTGCAGGAGTTCGCGGCAGTGTGGTTTGCTCTTCGGAGGATTCGGGTCACCCGCGGATTGACGATTTGGCTCTATTTGGATTACTCTCCGGTAGTTCATTGCCTGAACCGCGGGGGTTCAATGCGGTCCTTGTATCTTTGGGGTTGGTCGCTTCAGGTGACTCGTCTGCTGAGTTCTCGGGGTTTGGCTCTCCTGGCGGTTCACGTACGGGGAGTGTCCAACGTCTTGGCCGATGGCCTGTCCCGCTTCGTTGCTCTCTCCTCGGAATGGACGGTCGGGCGCACCGAGGTGAACCTCTTCGCGTCGGCGTGGTCGCGGCGCCCCTCCCCGATCGCGAGGCCGTCGGGGTCGATGACTTTCGGCTGGACTGGTCGAGGTGGGGGTTCCTTTATCTCTTTCCCCCGGTTCGGCTGTTACTCCAGAGCCTGAGTCGCTTAAAGACTTACCAGGGAAGAGTTGTCCTTCTGGCCCCTTGGTGGCCAGCCCAGCCTTGGTTTCAGGCACTGCTTGCCCAGTGTCCGAACCCGAGAGTTTTCCAGCGGCTCCGCCTCTTTCAGCAGATCGGGCTGGTACGTCACGTGGCTGGTTCGATCTTCTCCTCGAGTCTTCGCGTATGGATTTTTTGACTCAAGTTTATCATCTATGGTGATCAGGTGGCCTCTTTGTTGGTGTCCCACCAGAGGGCTTCTTCTGGGAGGCAGTATGAAGATTCCTAGCGGTCCTTCTGTTTCTTTTTTGCGTCTTCGTCATGTTAGTTCGTTGTCTGTTTGGATGGTCTTGTCCTTTCTCTCTTGGTTGTTTCAGGACTGTCATCTTATGCCTAACACTGTCGCCTCATATTGTGTGGCGCTGGCGGAGCCGCTTCAGCTTGCCTTCGGTATGGATGTTACGTCTGCGCTGTTTCGCAAGCTGTCTCGTGCCTTGTTTCACCTCTGGCCTGCTCATGCGCCGCCTGAGCCGTCCTGGTCTTTAGACAGAGTGCTCTCTTACCTTTCGTCTCCTCGTTTCGTTGTGGTCCCTTTGGTCCGGAATTGTTTCTCCAAGGCTGTTTTCTTGTTGGCATTAGCCTCTGGGGGTCGGGTAGGGGAGCTTCATGCTCTCCTCCGGCACAGGGGTTCCTGCTCTTTTGGTCGTAGGATTGTTTTGTTCGCTTGCAGCCGTCTCCTTCTTTTCTGGCGAAGAATGAGACTGCTGCATTCCGGAGGGGTCCGTGGGTGGTTGATGCTTGGTTGGTACGGCTGGGGGTGCATCATGTTTTGTGTCCGGTTGCGGCGCTTCGCCGTTATTTGCGCGCCACGGCTTCTGTGTCCGGGGACGTGCTTTGGGTTGATACGGTTTCCCTTCTTTCCTGTTCGTGGGTTCAGGTCTTCCAGGTTGTCTGCAGGGTTATCAAGTCCAGCCAGCCTGCGATTTATCCCCGTGCCCATGACGTCCGTAAGTTCGCGGCTCTTGCTGCCGTCTTTGGGAATATGTCTTGGTCTGATATTCGGGCGCGGGGTTTTTGGCGGTCGAACAGGGTCCTGGCTGCTCGTTACCTCGTGAATGTCCCTGGGCCTCGTCGGGCCTGTGTTGCTTTGGGTCGGCGGTTGCAGCCAGTTGTCTCGACTTCGAGTTGAGGAGTGAGCGATGACCGCCTCCCGGGTAAGTCCCTCTTTTTGCGTCTGTGGGTAATTAGTTCCAGGGAGCCGACGGGGCTATCCCCAGAAAACCAGCGTTGAATGTAATGAAACGCCATTTTCTGGGTGAGTCCCGGAGGCTCCCCCTTTCCCCTTCCCGGGGAGGGGGGAGCTGTGCAGACAGTGGCATGGCGACGTATGACGTCACACTAGTTTGCTTGTTTTCTGTTGGGGAGTTCTATCCACTGGTTTGATTTTTGGTAGCAATTTTAACCAGAATAGGGGTTTGTTTTGAGGCGCTTACCTTTCTGGGTGCTTGTTCCAGTCGATGGCAGACATGGAATGCTTCCAACCACACGGGGGTTTCTATAGGACATTGCTCCCCGTGCCTCTCTGAGGGGGCCCGGTTCTGGCCGTGGTCCCTGGTAGGCCTAAGAACTCCATACACATGACTGATGCCAAAGTCTGACATTAGCATATCAGCCTGGGAAAGCTCCGGGGAGCCTCCAGGACTCACCCAGAAAATGGTGTTTCATTACATTCAACGCTGTTTTTTTTTACAATTTACATACTGCTCTCTATAGGTTAATCTTTACTGTATATATATTCATTACTCCTTTTCCCAGTTTCATGGGGACGTGGGGAAAGGCAATTGCCTAAACTAGATAGATGAGGGTGAAAGAAATCCAGTGACACTTGTCCTTTCACACTACTTCCCTCACTTGCCACATAACAAAGAACCAGCATCAACCACATTCCAACAAGTCATCCATGGCAGTATCTCAGCCAATGTTCTTGTAAGCTGCTGCTTCCACCTAACTTTATTTACTATCACTTCACATGCACTGTTTTCACTTGTATGGTCTTTCCTTATGTACAACTCTATTAACATTCATTAATTTAACGTGAGTGATGGCCAGTACAAGAACTTACCAGAAAAGAACAAAACAGATTTTGAATATTTCTTAATCTCATGAGGCACTGACTTAAGCACAATAATATTTTCATGAATGTTTGTAATGTAACTGGCTTCCATCAGGTTCAGGTTCATCTACATGCTACATTTACCCAAAATGCTATGCGTACTAGTGGCTTTAGGTATTGTATGTCTTAGCTCTATTTATAAATCCAACATTATGTTTGTAACTAATCTTCTATGTATGTACTTTTACCTGAATAAACATTTGATTTGATTTGATTTGACACAGTCTCCCTGGCTTGGTGCCATCTTGTGATAATTAGTTACTGCCATCAGGTAGGGGCAGTTTCACACCACTGACAAATAGATTCCAGTCTTGTATATTTATTTTGTCAAAGCAGGAAATTACTGTGTAGTTTTCTTCACCATTGAAAGAACTTTGGTTGAACCAAAAATAAGTTTTAATTGTCTTACCCCTCCAACAGATACTTCATAAATAATGTGTGCAATAAAGGAGACCAATGCCGATTTTCACATGACCCTGCTGTTGCACAGCCATCTATGTTCTGCCGGTATTACTTGAAGGGAACCTGCGCCTATGGGGATAAGTGCAGGTAAGATATAAATGTAATAAATAATTACAATAAAAGCTGATGGTGCAAGTACATGTACTGAATCTTTCAATAGTTGGGGAGATCTAACAAATTTAAAAAACTTATGAATTTATTGATACATTTTCTAACAATTTCCAACATCCTTTTCATCCCAGTTAATTTCCTTTCTCCTCCCCTCCCTTTCTTGCTCTTTCACCTCTTCCCTACTCCATTTCCCTTCTTTTTTTCCTCCCCAACCCCCTGTTCCCCCCCCCCCCCCACCTCCATCTTCTCTCCCTCTCTCTCTCTCCTTTTTCTGGGGGGAGCCCCATCAGCTCCCCAGAGCTATCCAGGCTGATATGGCATTATTAGCTTTTTGACATCAAAGTGCATGGAGTTCTTGCCTACTGGGGACTACGAGCCAGAACCTGGCCCCCCCTCAGAGAAGTACAGGGAGCAATGGCCTATAGAAATCCCTGTGTGGTTAGAGGCATTCTATGTCTGCCATTGACCGAGTCTGGCACCCAGAAAGGTAGGGGGCCCCAAAGTAAACCACTATTCTTGTGAAAATATTTCTACCGATAGCCAAACGAGTGGACAGAACTCCCCAAACAAAAATTAGTAAATGAGCATGACATCACATTGCTGCCCCGCTGTCTGTGCAACCCCCCCCTCCCCGGGAGGGGGAAGGGGGGGTTGCCCCCCCCCTCACGTTGGCGATCCAACCCCAGTTCAGAGGCTGAATGTCAAAAATACGAAAAAAAAACTCTGGCCTCTGGCTCCTGTTTCAGTTTCTGTGCCTTGTGGCGTGGGCTGTCTCTACAGGTGGGGTGTTAGCCAGAAGTAATATTCTACGTTAATCGGGCTGCATGCGCCTAGGGTTTCCTTCCCTAGGTGCCCTGTAAGTACAGTATTGCCCTTGGGGCTTGGGGCCACCTTCCACAAGTCACTTTGGGATCTACCTCTGCTGTCTTTTACTGGTCGGTACTTGGCTGCCCTTGGAGTCAGCTGGGGTTTCTGTTGCCCTTGTTTGTCTCTGGGTAGGGGGTAATTTTCATCATTGGTAGGGGCGCAGGGTACTGCACAGCTAGCTATCACCTCTTAGCGACCGGGTCTGTCCCGCTTGGGTACGTTGTCTTCTTGCGGGGTTTTTCTTTTGTTTTTATTTTCCTGCCTGTTGGGGGAGGGGGGTCTGCCTTTGGTTGGTTGCCCCCCTATATTTATATAGACATATCTGTGTTTTTGGTGGTACCCCCTGCTTGGCCCCCGTGAGTGGACACGTCCTGGGGGTTCAGCTCTTGGAAGTTTGCTTAGTAGTTTTGGGCGCAGGTTCACAGTACCCTGCCTGGGTTTCCCTTAGCGTATTGCCAAAGCTCAGGGGCCCCGGAAAACCCTGCAGGAGCTCCGTGTTCCGATTGATGTGACCCTTGAGTCCCCTCTCGCTTTGTACGAGGTTGATGGTTGCTCTGTCCTCTTGTCTCCTGGTGACAATCACCGGCTGTGCCTCCGCCTTGCTGCCTGTAGGGTCGGTGATTATTTTGACCCAGAGTCGTGCGACGTTTCTTATTTGTAAGTGCTCCAGCTCATCCAAGCTAATGATCATGATATGAGGGTGCAGACAGCAGCTGCATTGCATGCTAAGTTCAGGTTGCTGCAAAGCGATAAGTTGGTCGCTTCCCAGATGCCCCAAGACTGCCCTGTTTAGGTTTTAGGGACCCGGACTTGGGGTCCTAATATGCTAATATGCTCACAATACTTTTGAGTATAGCGATGATTCACACATTTTATTATATAAATACAGTATATCACACTACACACTTTTGAATAATATTACTGAAAAAAAACAGAAAAAATCAGAGACATTGAAATAATTAGGTAATAATATCTTTGTGGCAATCCCTCCTGCCTGACAGCAAGGGTGGAGCAGACTGCCTATGACACTGGCTTCCCGTCAATGCCTCAATTTTGCCAGACTTCCCCACCCTATTGTGGCCAGAATGTCACCTACGAGTTTTTTCTTTTAATTTTCCTGTGATCAGAGAACACAAATGAACACTTTTATAAGATGATTTTTATTTTTTTTTGCGCCTGGCAGTGTTGAAGCTATTAATAGCGGAGCAGCACAAGGGTTAAAGTATACTATAGAAGACACACAAAACCTCCAATCGGATGTTAATAAAACCTTTCATTGGGCCACAGAAAATAGCTTGACGTTTAATGAGGATAAGTTCCAGTTACTGCTCTATTGAAAAACAAAAATATCAAAACAGGAACTTCATGTAAAATGCAGTGAAACCACACTATTGAAAAGAAAAGTTTTGTTAATTGATTTAGGAGTAATCTTGTCAGAAGACTTTAATTTTAAAGAACATAACAAAATAACTGTCATAACTGCAAGAGAAATGATAGGTTGGATAACAAGAAGCTTCCAAACAAGAGATGCCACACCAATGAAGATACTTTTTAAGATATGCTCTCAAGTGGAACATTGTTGCACACTAACAGCTCCGACTGTTATTGTGCAACAAGCTGGAGAAATTGTTGACCTGGAGAGCATGCAAAGATCTTTTACTGCTAGAATTCACTCAATAAAATGTCTAAATTATTGGGACTGTTTAGAAATGTTTAATCTGTATTCCCTAGAGTGCAGGCGAGAGAGGTACATAATAATTTACACTTGGAAAATACTAGAGGGGACTAGTTCCAAATCTGCACACAGAAATAACACCACTTGAGAACAGAAGGCATGGCAGGATGTGTAAAATAGCCCCAATTAAAAGCAGAGATGCAATTAGCACACCGAGAGAGAACTCAATCAACATCAAAGGCCCAAGACTTCATCACGCTCTCTCTACACATACGGGGCATAATTGGCTAACCTCTCATTGTGTTTAGAAAAGAACTTGACAAACTCCTTCAAAGGATGCCTGATAACCAGACTGACTTATACGTCAGGCTGCAACCAGCTGCACCGAACAGCCTGGTTGGCCAGACCACCAACCCTGAGGAGGCCTGGTCTGAGACAGGGCCATGGGGATGTTGATTCATAGAATCAACAACAGGTATACGACAGGTATAGAGTAAGATCTGAAGAGGACTGTAGGGTGCTCCAAGAAGATCTTAACAAACTTCGGGAGTGGACCGATAAATGGATGATGGTATTCAATCCAAATACTGTAAGTGTAAAGTAATAAAAATAGGTAAGGGAGATAGATTTGTATTTAGCTATGCCATAAGGGCAAGGCAGTTAAAAGAAACAATAAGAGAAAAAGACCTGGGAGTAGTCATAATCTCAAAAATAACACCAGAAGCTCATGTGAACAGGATAACATCAGCAGCATATGAGAAGTTAGCAAACATAAGAATGTCATTTAAGAATCTAAACAAGGCTTTAAAAACTTGCACCTTGTGAAGTATTAACAGAAACTTGTTGAAGTTCAGAGGTTTGCAACTAGATTAGTACCAGAATTGAGAGGTCTCGGCTATGAGAACAAATGAGAGAACTCATCCTTATTATAGGACAGAAGAAACAGAGGGAATATGATAACTACATACAAGATCTTGAGGAGAATAGATAAAGTAGATAAAGTAAGTACTGTACAGTACTGTATTTCAATTAAAAGGGGTAGGAGAAGAGGGACAGTGGAAGCTGGACTTGCAATTGAGTAAGAGATACTGATCACCCTGTATGGGTGGTCGGCAAGTGAAGTACATTGAAGGAAGAGGTTGTTGAAACCAGTTCCACCCACAAATTTAAAAATAAATGTAATGATAATGTAATGCTAAGAGAGGTAATTTGCACCAGGTATAAATGGCTGGGTGGTGGGGTATAAACAGCTAGATCTCGTTCCTCTGTAGTCACTGATAGGTAAGCACTACTCACATCATTCTTGGTTTTTACACATTTGGGTACAGTCTTATTGTACAGTATTACTTATAAATAAAATGATATATTTGTATTACCTTCTCCATTTAAGCTCTCATTTTCTGATTATGTGAACACTTTTTAGGTATGAACATAGTGTGCCAGAGTATGTTGGTAAAATATATGCTCCTCAAAGTAATGCTGCTCCTGCTCCTGCTCCCGCTTCTAATCGGCCTGATGGGCTCAACGCTAATTATAATGTAAAAGTTCCTGGCGAACCACCGGTACCATCTAGTCAGCCTAATGCATTAAGCACCAGGTATGATTATTCTCGACCTGAATTTTGTGTTTTTGTTGCTGTGAAAGTCTGCATGTTGTAGCAGGTATTCCCATTAGTTATACTTTATGGATTTTGTACTTTTGAATTATTTAATTGATATATGGTTTTTCCATTCCTGGGCTTTAATGTCAAGAGCATCAAAGGATTTGCTTCAAACTAAAGCACTTATGTATTAGCATGATGCAGTGTGGCCTCTTGTGCTTCATGTAGTGCAACCCATAATGATCACTTCTAGGGGTGCTTTTACCAGTGTTGGATGATTGTTATTAATGAATAAGATCATGACACAAAATTTTCTGTTTTCATATTCAGTGTAGGTTATCCAGTGTTTGGGATCCTCATTTATAGATGGTGTCTTAACAATGAATTGGTTGTTCTGCATATCGTGCACGTAAATACCAGACGACTTGCTAGATAGTCTTTGTTACACTTGAGGATGGGAAGTCATATATTTGAGTGGCAATTTTTTCTGTGGGAAGCTTCGGCTCCCTAAGCTATCCAAATTGACATGTGCCATATTAGTTTGCTGTCATCAGTTACGGGAGTTCTGTGCCTACAGCAATGGCCATTATGGCACTACATTTAAAGTATGTCGTGTGTGCCATTGACCGGGGAGGGCACCCAGAAAGACAGGCGAAACAATACAAACCCCAACTGGTAAAAATTGCAACCTACGTCTGAACAGAATCAAAGAACTCCCCCAAAAGATAAACAAACAAATCGTCATCCAGTGCCCCCCCCCACTCATTAGTGCCCCCCCTCACCAGCCCACTCAGGTAAACCAGCAGCCTACCACCGCAGTTCTTGACTGATGTGCCTGGTGTCAATATGTATCCTCTGGTCTCCCTTTCCTGTCTGGAATTTTGACTTTGTGAATAAGCCAGCTGTGTGTGTGGGGTGTTGGACAGGTGTTCTCAGTACGCTGGGCTGTATGCGCCTAAGGCTACCTACTCTATGTGCCTGGTAAGTATGTCCCTTGCGTTGTAGGATTATTTTCCCTGGGTTGTTCGGGTCTCACTCCCGTTTGAGGGCTTCGTCGCTTGGCGTTGTTCTCGCCCTTGGGGTGCATGGGGGGTCTTGAGATTTCAGTCTTGCCCTGGGCTGGGAGTGGGTTTTTGCTGGGTGGGGAGCACCTCGGCCGGCACAGTCTGCATACATGTGGCGGCCAATTATTCTCTTTGGCGGCCAGTTTGTTTGTGTTGCTTTTGGGACTTTTTTTTCATGTGGGGAGCCTCTACGGCTCCCTGGAGCATATCGAGCTAATATATATTAGACCGGGACATTAGCTATGGAGTTCAGACCTACCAGGGACCAGTGCCAGAACCTGGCCCCTTCAGAGAGATTTCAAGGAGCAATGGCTCTGGAAATCCCCCTTGTGGTTGGGGTTTTTCCTTATCTGCCATCGACTGGGGTTAGGCACCCAGAATGGTAGGGTGTAACAAAACAAATCCCCACATGGTAAGAAACTAAAACAAAAAAATGAACAGAGGTAGAAACTCCCTACAATCTCAAGGAAACAAGCAGACAAGCAAACATCATACTTTACTGCCGCGCTGCTCATCCGCTCAGCCCTCCCTCTTCAAGTGGGGAGTGAGGCCCCGGACCTCACCGCGCCAGCTGCCTAGCATCAGTTCGTAAGCTAATGTCAACCGGGACAGACTCTACTCTAGCCTCAAATTCCTGTGCGGTGTTTGCCTGTGTGGTGTTTCCTGCTGTCTAGTCGTGGTGTGTGGTGACTAGGAGTACCTCATCGGTGCCGGGGCTGCATGCGCTTAGGGGCTTCCTTTCCTAGGCACTCTGTGAGTACTGCCCCTGTGTGTCAGGGTTATCTTCCCTGGGGCGTTCGGGAACCGCTCCTGTAGGGGTTATTGCTGCTCGGCATTTGCCTCGCCCTTGGGGCCAGCTGGGGCTTGGGGCCCATGTTTGGCCTCGGGTAGGGAGCGGTGTTGTGCTGGTTAGGGTGTCAAGGTGTTGCGCGGCCTGCCACCTACGCGGCGACCGATTCCTGTTGCCTCTGGGGACAGTGTACTTTTGCAGGGTTTTTGTTTTGTTTTGTTTTTGTTTGCCTGGCGGGGGTCTGCCTCGTGGGACTATAGTTTCCCTGATACTGTTTTGGTGGCCCTCTGCTAGGCCCCCCATGCTTGTACATGTTACAGGGGATTCAGTGTTGTCCTCTACCCGTTGTTAGTTTGGGTTTTTTAATCGGTTAGCAACACCTTGCCCGGGCTTTCCATAGTTGTTACCTTACTGGCCCTGGAAACCCCTGTCGGGGCTCGGTGGACCCATGGATGTGTTTCCCAAGTTCCAGCCTGCCTTGTGCGGGTTTGAAGGTTGCTGTGTGCCATTGTCTCAGGGGTGACAGTCACCTGTTTTGCCTCCGTCATGCTGCCTGTTGGGTCAACGACATCTTTGACCCAGAGTCCTGCGAGTCGTGTTCTCTGCTTGTGCTCCAGTTTTATTCTGAGGATGTTGCTGTTAGGATACAGGCAGCATCCGTGTTGCATGTTATGTTTAGGTTGCTGCAATGCGCTAGGTTGGTTTCCCACCCGGATGCCCCGAGGCTGCCCCGTTTTGGTTTTAGGGACCCGGACCTGGGGACGTTAGTCGCTTCGATTGACTCCTTCCGTGCTCCCTGGTCCTTCCCCTGTTATTCATCCTGCACCTCCTCCCTGTGTCCTGCTCCCAAACATCTGAGGGTTAGGGTTTCGGTTTTGGCACAGCGTTTAGTTGGTAATGAGACACGGGCGGCTTCGGGGGCTGCCCCATTCGGGTTGGGGACGGAGGCATTTGAGCCATTCTTCCTGCCGAGGCTTCTGGGTCCAACCAGAATTGTCTGGTTGGACCCCCTTTTTGTCTGCCTTTCCCCTGGACTCTGCCTTTTCTTCAGGGGTAGAGGTTTTAGAGGACGGCTCTGCCCCGGGTCCCAACGTGGGGGATTTTGGGGCTGGGGAGGAGTTGACCTGGGGTCCTTGAGGCCCCCTTTGAACCCGCTTGGGTGCTTTTCCCTTCCTCGCAGGGCTTATTGTTGCAGGAGGAGGGGTTTCCTTAACCCCTTTCCCTGTATGAGTATGATTTGGGTTTGGCTCCTCCCCGGGTTCGGTTCCGGGCTCCTTTGGGTTCCTCGGCTCCATCTTTCCAGAGGTTTTCTACTTCCCGTATCTCCGTGAAGGAGGCTCGGGAGGCTCTTGCTGCATACCTCTTGCGAGACTTGTTTTATGCCTTTGTGATGAATCCATCCATTTTCGAGTTTGGTTCTTCTGCCCACTTTTGGGTGCATTTAGAGGTTCTAGAGTCTTCCTGGCTGGCAGACTGTCCATTCTTTTCGTTGGGGGCATTGGCATGGGGTCTGTCGGACCCGCACGCTTGATTGGCGTGAAACTTCTATGGTTCTGCAGGTTTACCTTTACTTTTGACATCGTTGGTTGTGGAGGATTTGTGCACCCGTGGGCATTTGACTTCGGTCTTACGTTTCTTTTCCCTTCTCAAGCTGTTTTCTGCCTGGCTTGAGGAGGATGTGGAAGCGTTGAGTGACGGGGCTTCGTCTGGGATGCTGACTCCGGCAGCTAGGGCGTCGGGTGCACTGTTGAAGCTCTTGCGCCCGTCCTGAAGGAGGCGGTGTCTCTGTTATTTACTTCTCGCTTCGCATGCCATCAGGCTGTGCTCGCCCTCTCTTTGGAATCCGCTTGGGCCCTGGCTCTTAGGTTTTCATCTCTGTTTTGTCCATTGCTGTTTGCAGAGGCTGCGGTCTCGCAGTTTCTCAGGCACCCATGCACCCAGCTTGCCAGGTTCGGGCTCCTGGTGAACTGGAGGAAGTCCCATCTGGTTCCATCCCAGGTTCAGACCAGCCTGGGTCTTGTTTGGGATTCTCGGACTGCTTCCTTGTCTCTCCCTCCAGAGGCGCTGTTGTGGCTGCGGTCCCGCCATTGGCTGAGGGGGTCCTAGGTCACTCGGTGGTTGCTCGAGAAGTTGTGCGGGAGTCTGAACTTCGCTGTGCTGGTCTACTTGCGAAGTCGGGTTTGACTTCGGCGTCTGTTTTGGTTCTTTCAGGGGACGCCCCTTCCACCTCTCTTGCGATCGTTGGGTTCATCCTGGTCGAACCCAACCCGAACCCGAACAGGGGAGCTGGTCGGCCGAGCGGACAGCACGCTGGACTTGTGATCCTGTGGTCCCGTGTTCAATCCCGGAAGCCGGCGAGAAACAGTGGGCAGAGTTTCTTTCACCCTATGCCCCTGTTACCTAGCAGTAAAATAGGTACCTGGGTGTTAGTCAGCTGTCACGGGCTGCTTCCTGGGGGTGGAGGCCTGGTCGAGGACCGGGCCGCGGGGACACTAAAGTCCCGAAGTCATCTCAAGATAACCTCAAGATCCTCTGATAGCCTTGTGTCGGTTGCTGCGTCGCTGGCTTCCTCTTAGGGGTTTTTGGGGTTCGGTACCTTGGCGCCTTCCCAAGACTTGGCTCGATGTGTTCATGGATGCGTTGTCTCTCGGCTGGGGCTTTGTGACCAGTGCTCATCAGCTCGGCCAGGGACAGTGGGGGTCTGTCCTTCCATCGGGCTCACAGCACGGTTTGGGAGTTCACGGCAGTCTGGTTTGCACTTCGGAGGGTTCAGGTCGCTCGGGGATCGACCGTACGGCTCCACTCGGACTGTTCTCCAGTGGTTCATTGCCTGAACCGCGGGGGTTCTCTTTGGTCCTTGCCTCTTTGGGGTTGGTCCCTTCGAGTGGTTCGTCTGCTGGATTCTCAGGGTTTGGCTCTCCGTGCGGTTCATATCCAGGGAGTGTCCAATGTCCTGTCTCGCTTCATTCCCCCGTCCACGGAATGGATGGTCGACGACGACTGGTTTCGTTGGATCTGCCAGACATATGGACTCCCGGACGTGGACCTTTTCGCGTCGGCGTGGTCTTGGCGTTTATATTTATGTGACGCCCTTCCCCGACTGCGAGGCGTTTGCGGTGGATGCCTTTCGACACGACTGGTCGAGGTGGGGTTACCTGTACCTCTTTCCCCCGGTACAGCTGTTGCTTTGGGTTCTGGCTCGGTTGGAGGCCTTCCCAGGGAGTCCTTGTGGCCCCTTGGTGTCCGGCCCAGCCTTGGTTTCCGGCGCTGTTTGCTCGGTATCCGAACCCAGGGCGTTTCCTGCGATTCCGCCTTTTTCAGCAGGTCAGACCAGTCCGGTACGGGGCTGGTTCAATCTTCGCGCCTGGTCTTTTTGATGCGGGTATATCACCATTTCTATGGTGATCAGGTGGCTTCATTGATAGTGTCCCACCTGAGAGCTTCGTCTCAGCGACAGTATGAAGTTTCCTGGCATTCTTTTCCCCATTTTCTTGCTCTTCGTAGGTTATCTTCTCTTTTGGATTGGGTTGTCATGTCCTTTCTTTCTTGGCAATTTTCAGGACTGTCATTTGATGCCTAATACTGTCACCTCATATAGTGCCACGCTGGCGGAGCCGCTCCAGCTTGTGTTCGGGGTGGACGTCACATTTGCCCCGTTCCGTAAGCTTTCTCGTGCTATGTTTCACCTCCGGCCTGCTCATGTGCCGCCTGAGCCGTCCTGGTCCTTGGACAGGGTGCTCTCTTATCTTTCCTCTCCTCGGTTTGTGGTGGCCCCTTTGGTCCAAGATTGTTTTTGCAAGGCCCTGTTTTTGTTAGCATTGGCCTCTGGGGGTCAGGTAGTGGAGCTTCATGCTCTCCTCCGGCACAGGGGTTTCTGCTCTTTTGGTCCTGGGGGTAGGTTTGTTTGCAGGTGTTCTTGGGGGGGGGGGGGAGGTGTCACTAGAGTTCCTCAATGAGTGCCTCTTTGCTTCTGCATAATCTCGTGATGTGGGTCTGGTGCACTTTCATGCTCAGGTTCCCACTCTTAGCTATTTTGGCAGCTGATGATCATCGAGCTCACAGTCACTTGGCCTCGGCCTCAGTCTTGCACTTCTTCGGTCTTCTGGAGCTGTCTTCAAACTGGCATTCGGAGGATGTGTGGGCGTCGAGTGAGGGGCCTTTGGCCGTCTGGTGCCCTGGTGAAGCTGTTTGCAGGAGGATCCTGCAGGAGGCGGTATCTATGTTTTTTACCTCTTGGCTAGCGTGTCGGCATGCCATCCTTGCTCTCTCTAGATTCGGTTTGGGCCCTGGCTCTGCAGTCTTTGGCTCAGTTCTGTCCTCTTATTTCCGAGAGATTATGTTGCGGCTGGGGCTTTATGACCAGTACTCACCAGGGCAGTGGGGTCTATTCTTCCGTCGGGCTCACAGCACGGTGTAGGACTTTGCGGTGGTCTGGCTGTCACTTTGAAGGATTCGGGTCACTCGGGCCTCGACCGTTTGGCTCAATTCGGACTACAGTATTCTCCGGTGGTTCATTGCCTGAACCGTGGGGGCTTCTCTTCGGTCTTTGCTTCTTTGGGGCTGGTCTCTTCGAGTGGCTCGTCTGCTGGATACTCAGGGTTTGGCTCTCCGTGCAGTTCATATCCGAGGTGTGCCTAATGGCCGCCTGTCTCAGTTCATTACCCTGTCCAAGGAATGGATGGTCGACACTGACTCCTTCAGTTGGCTCTACCGGATGTATGGGCTCCCTGAGGTGGACCTCTTCATGTCGGCTTGGTCACAGCGTCTCTCGATATATGTGGCGCCTTTCTCCAATCACAACGTTCGCGGTGGCTGCCTTTCAGCAGGACTGGTCGAGGTGAGATTACTTGTACCTCTTCTCCCCAGTCCAGCTGTTGCTTGGGGTTCTGGCTCAGTTGGAGTCTTACCACGGAAGAGTAGTCCTTGGTGGCCCCCTTGGTTGGTGGCCCAGCCTTGGTTTCAGGCGCTGCTTGCTCGGTGTCCAAACCTGGGGCTTTTCCATGGCTCCGCATCTTCCAGCAAATCGGACCGGTCCAGTACATCGAAAAATAGCTGGTTCGGTCTTCTCCTCCACTCTTCGCGTCTAGTCTTTTCGATGCGGGTTTATCACCATTTGTATGGTGATCAGGTGGCTCCGTTATGGTATCCCAACTGAGAGCTTTGTCTCAGCTGTAGTATGAAGTTTAATGACGTTCTTTCCACCATTTTCTCTCTCTTCGTTGGTTGTCTTCTATTTCTAATAGAAATAGTCTTGTCCTTTCTATCTTTGCTTTTTCAGGACTGTCATTTAATGCCTAATACTGTCGCCTCGTATGGTTCCGCACTAGCGAAGCTCTGCAGCTTGCGTTCGGGATGGATGTTGCTTCTGCCCCATTTTGTAAGATTTCTTGTGCCTTGTTTCACCTCCGGCCTGCTTATGCGCCGCCTGGGTCGTTCTGGTAAAGATAGGATGCTCTCCTATCTTTCTTCTCCTTCGTTCGTGGTGGCCCCTTTGGTTCAGGATTGTTTTTCTAAGGCTCTCTTTCTGTTGGCATTGGCCTCCGAGGGTTGGGAGCATGAAGCTCGGTGAGCTTCATGCTCTCCTCCAGCGCAGGGGTTTCTGCTCTTTCAGTCCTGGTAGTCGGTTTTGTAACGGTTCTATTGTTACGTAAAATATGGTGACAATAAACACAGACACTAAGGGAATATATATATATTTAGTCGAGTATACAGAAGTATGCAGGAGATACCTTGGCGAGCAATGGTGCGAGTTGAGCGCACCGAGAGTTGGTACGGTATCTCGCAAGTGTCTGTTCTAGACCACTAGTCTACTAGTGGTCTAGAACAGACTATTAACTAGTCTACTTGAAAGTAGACTAGTTAATATCTACTATTCTGCTGCTTATATGCTCGGGCAACACCTCACCGTGTTGCCCAGGCATGCCTCACCTCATTCATCTCCAAAGGTTGACAGGAATATTAACAATGCATTTGGAGCGAGTATATTATTGGGATAATCTACTCTCTGCAGAACTCCCCCTCCCAGGGGATGAAAGGAAAAATACTTGATCAAGGAACCTAGCTGGTCAGTGAATTGTACGCCCTGCTCGCGTTACATAACCATGAAAGTTAACTTCCTCCTCTTCGCTGATGTCATCTAACTGGGGTCTTAGGGTAGGAGGTCGCACTGGATCGTCCGTCGTCGTAGGATCAGGTGGTGGTGCGGCTGGTAACTGGGGTTGTATGGTGGGAGGTCGTACAGGATCGTCCGTTGTCGTAGGTGGCGGTGCTGCTGCTGGTAACTGTGGTCGAAAAGTGAACTGCGTAGTCAGCGGATGTGTCTCTGGAGGGATGTCTGGGGCAGCGTCACAGTGTGCAGGTTTAAGGCGATCGATGGAGATGTTTACCCGCTGTCCTCGGTGTTCAATGGTGAAGAACCTCGGTGTTCGAGAAACCACTTTAAATGGTCCTTCGTAAGGTGACTGTAGAGGGCGTCGAACAGCGTCGATTCTTACAAACACGTGTTCAGTTGTGTGGAGCTCATGAGGCACATATGTAGCATGAGTTGCCGGTTGGCGTGGTGGTGTTGGCCGAATGTTTGTCATGGCCGCCCGTAATTTCTGGACAAAAGTGGGGTCTGGGGGTGTGATAAGCGGCGTCGGGGTTAAGAATTCGCCCGGAAGCCGCAGGCTAGATCCGTATACTAAGTCTGCTGCCGAGAATCCACTGTCCTCCTTTGTGGCCGAATGAATGCCAAGCAAGACTAATGGAAGGATGTTGATCCAATCATCAGGGCATGATTGAGCTCTTAGGGCAGCTTTTAGTTGTCTATAAAAGCGTTCTACCATTCCGTTCGACTCGGGGTGGAATGCTGTGGTTCGGTTATGTGTGGTGCCAAGGAATTCCATAAGTTCCTTCCATAGATATGATTCGAACTGTCGTCCTTGGTCGGTGATGATGACAGAGGGGCTGCCAAAACGGGCGACCCATCCAGAGAGGAAAGCCTGGACCACTGACTCAGCTGAGATGTTGATTAATGGGATTGCTTCTGGCCGTCTGGAGAATCGATCGATGCAGGTGAGTAGTTAAGAATATCCTCTTGCCGACGGTAATGGTCCAACGATGTCTACATTCTCCACCTCGAAACAGTCAGAAGGTAACGGGAACTGTTGAAGAGGGCTCTTTGTGTGATGATGTGTTTTCGCTCACTGGCACTGGAGACATGAGCGAGTCCATCGTCAAACATCGGCATTAATTCCTGGCCATACGACACGCTCCGTTAGTAGTTTCTGGGAAGCATGTACTCCTGGGTGTGCTAGGGAGTGAAATACTAAGAACGATTTCCAGCGAAACTGGGCAGGAATGTAGGGCCTAAGTGCTCCCGTCCGTGAGGTGTCACAGATTATACTTCCGCCACCTTCCATGGGAATCTCGATGAACCGGAGAGCTGTCAGATGTTCGTAATCGCTGCAGATCAGGGTCTTCCCGTTGGGCCTTACTGATTACACAATAGTCCACCTGAGCTGGGTTTGTCACGACGTGGTTTATGGTGGGTCGAGACAGTGCATTGGCTATGACATTATTAGTTCCTTTGACATGGCAGATATCCGAGGTTAATTGGGAGATAAATCCCAGGTGGTTGGCTACTCGAGGAGAGTGAGCATCACCCTTGGCCGCCAGTGCATAAGTGAGAGGTTTGTGGTCTGTGAGGATGTGGAAGTTCCGCCCCTCGAGAAAGTGCCGGAAATGTTGTATGGCTGAGTAGATGGCGAGCAGTTTCCTATCAAAAGTGCTGTACTTTTCTTCAGTGGGTGACAGGCGCGCTGAAAAGAATGCAATTGGGCACCATTCTCCTTCAATGAGCTGGTGTAGTACAGCACCAATTGCTGTGTTGGAAGTGTCAGTAGATAGATTTGTGGGAGCGTCAGACACTGGGTGTGCGAGTAAGGTGAATTCCGCCAGCTTGTGTTTTATGTCGGTGAATGCTGTCTCTGCCTGGGGAGTCCACTCCAACGGAAGACGGGAAGTGAGTTTCCGACTACGTAAGAGGTCGTATAAGTGTCGCAAAATGTCCGAACAATCTGGGATGAATCGATGATAAAAATTCACCACACCAAGAAAATCTTGCAACTTCTTTGGAGTGGATGGGCGCGGGAATTCCTTGATTGCCCCAATTTTCTTCTCTAGTGGTTGGACCCCTGCTGCTGACACACGGTGTCCCAAGAAATCCAGCTCTGGAACATGGAAAATACACTTCTCGGAGTTGAGCTGCAAGCCGAAGTTGTGCAGATGGGTGAGAAGGAGTCGGAGGTGTAGCAGATGTTCTGTTGGTGATGTACTGGCCACCAGCAGATCGTCAATGTAGGCGTAGCAAAAAGGAAGGTCCTTAACTACTTGGTCGATGAAGCGTTGGAATGTCTGGGCTGCATTCCGTAGACCAAAAGGCATCCGGACGAATTCAAACAGTCCAAAAGGTGTTGTGATCGCTGTTTTTGGAATGTCTGCCGGTTCCACAGGGATCTGGTGAAATGCCCGCACAAGGTCAATTTTCGAAAAAACGGTTGCATTGCTCAATCCCTGTGAGAAATCCTGGATGTGTGGTATTGGGTAGTGATCCGTCAGAGTACGAACATTGGGATGCCCTGTAGTCTCCGCACGGGCGCCATTTCCCTGGGGCTGTTTTCGGGACCATATAAAGAGGTGAAGCCCATGGACTGTTCGAAGGGCGGATTATTCCTACCTCCTGTAGTTTATTGAGCTCAGCACGTGCTACCGCCAGTCATTCCGGCGCCAGGCAGCGTGGTCTAGTGAAGGTAGGTGCTCCCATTGTAGTAATGTGATGCGTAATCGTATGTTGCACCTCTGGTCGAGGGCTGGCGGGTTGGGTCACATCTTTGAATTCATCCAGGAGTGCTTGAAGTTCCGTAGATGTGACTGGGGTGACGATGTTAACTTGTGTAGAGGTACTAGGGGAGGCTCGAAGTACTGCACCTGCGGGATCCACAATAAGTCGATGGTGTTGCAGGAAATCCCATCCAAGAATGGGTTGTTTCACATCCGCTATGAGGAAAGTCCAGGTAAAGCGACCCAGAGAAGCGAAATCGAGAACCAGGGTGCAGGTCCCATATGTACGGACGGACGTACCATTGGCAGCCTGTAAGTCCAAACCAGGAGTGCGGTTCCGTTTGACCAACGGGGGAGGCAACACACTATCCGCTGCACCTGAGTCAACGAGGAAACGGCGTTTGGTTATGATGTTAGATATGTAGAGCAGTGTAGTGTTTGAAACGGTGAGGTTACTGGCCGTTAACAGTCCCCGCCGAAGTAGTTTCCCGACCAGGAACAAGGAGCCCTACAGTTGTGGGCTTGGTGTCCGAACCTCTGGTGGTAAAAACAAAGCTCTCAGTGTTCTCGCTGTCGCCTAGATCCTGATACTGGATTCGCTTGGTACGTCCTCCCTGGGCGGAAGAAACGCCGGTTCTGGAGGACATCGAGTTGTTGGGTGTTTGTAGTCTGCTGTGTATTACTGAGGTGGGACAACGTAGCGTTATCAGACATCGTATGAATCCTGTCTGCCAGTGTAGCCAGCTGGGCTAATGGGGTGTCGTCAGCCATACTGAATAGGGCCGGTTGAATGTGTTTTGGACAGAGTTGTATCCAGAGTGATCTCACAATCTCGCTGGGGGCTGGGCCAGTTGCAGTATGCATCACATACTGAATATGCTGCAGAAGCTGGGCTGGTGTTTTGTCTGCTAATCTTTTGTCAGTGAGGAGTTGATCCCTTTGTTGAATTTGGCGTGTCATCGCTGCCTGTAGAAGAGTGGCCTTCAATGAGGTGTACGTCCTGGTGTCTGGTGATGGTGCGATGATGACAGCGGAGGCAGTGTGCATCGCCTCCGATGGAAGTGTTGGCAGGGTACAGGCATATCGGGTTTTCTCAGTCGTAATTTCGTGGTGGTCGAAAATAGCCTCCATCTGCATGAACCAAAATTCTGGTTCATCTGCATTGTATGCTGGAAACCTGGTAGATAAATCCATGACGAAGATCTAGTTTGCGACTAAGTGTTCTTTTTCACTCACTGGGTCACTCACTGGTTCTATTGTTACGTAAAGTATGGTGACAATAAACACAGACACTAAGAGCATATATATATATTTAGTCGAGTATACAGAAGTATGCAGGTGATACCTTGGCGAGCAATGGTGTGAGTTGAGCGCACCGAGAGTTGGTATGGTATCTCGCAAGTGTCTGTTCTAGACCACACTTGAAAGTAGACTAGTTAATATTTTCTATTCTGCAGCTTATATGCTCGGGCAACACCTCACCGTGTTGCCCGGGCAACGCCTCACCTCATTCATCTCCAAAGGTTGACAGGAATATTAACAATGCATTTGGAGCGAGTATATTATTGGGATAATCTACTCGCTACAGTTTTCTCAGTTGCAGCCTTCTTCTTTTCTGACAAAGAACGAGGCTGCTGCTTTCCGGAGGGGTCCTTGGGTCATTGATGCTTGGTTGGTCAGGCCGGGGGTGAATCATGCGTTGTGTCCGACTGCGGCTCTTCTCTGTTACCTGTGTGCCTCGGCTTCTGTGGCTGGGGATGCATTGTGGGTTGATCCAGTTTCCTTCGTTCACTGTTCCAGTACTCGGGTCTCCCAGGTCATCCGCACTGTTATTAATACTATCGATGGCCGTGGACTACGCTCACGTCCACTTTTTTTCTCTTGAGTCCTAGTTGTGGACAGCGCTCGCGTCCAATACAAAAATATTTTTATAAAATTCATTCGATTGATAGTTTGGATAGTTTTTATTCGGGACAGTTTCAAAATAAGCGCCCCTAGAGTGCGCACAATTTGATACCAAAATGAAAGATGTAACACGAAACCTGATATCGGATCACTTGAAAGATTATAAATACATTTTTGGAATTTTTTTGTAAATATTTGTTAAAATTCTATTTATTGTGCTATTATTTTGGGACTAGTTTTAAAATGCGCGTCTTTACATTGCAAACAATTTGATACCAAAATGAAAGATGTAACACAAAAATTTATGTGAGAACACTGGAAAGACAAATAATTTTGTGATGATGAGCGTTCAAAATTAAAATATTTGTTAAAATTCCAGTTATTGCTCTATTTTTATGGGACTAGTTTCAAAATACGCGCCTTTATATTGCGAACAATTTGATACCAAAATGAAAGACGTAACACGAAAATTGATGTTATCAAACTGAACGAGTATACACCTTAGGTTGTGGTGTGCCAATTGGTGCTCTTTTACAGGTAACTTTAGGCTTTTCCTGCGGGGAATCACGCCGGGCTTTGGACATTATATGCATATACACCTGCAGGGAATTTAAATGCGAACACAATGATACCAAAATGAACGACGTAGCACGAGAATTTAGGTGAGAAAACTGAAACGAGTAAACACATTTTACTGATTTTGTGCGCTCACGGGTAGCTTTTGTAAAATTTAGGCTTTGCTGTTAGGGGTTACGCCAGGCTTTTGGACATTATATGCATATACTGTACACCTGTAGGGAATTCTATTGCGAACACAATACCAAAACGAACGACGTAGCACGAGAATCAAGGTGAGAAAACTGAAATGAATATACACATTTCAGTGTTGCCGCACGCTTGCCCACACGCTCTCCCGCACGCTTGCCCACACGCTCTCCCGCACGCCGTGGGCATGACCTCTAAGCTGGCGGCGCGCATGCCCGGCGCTCGATAGTGTTAAGTGTAGCCAACCTGTGGTCTATCCTCGTGCCCATGACTTTCAGAAGTTTGCTGCTTTAGCCGCCGTCTTCGGCAACATGTCTTGAGCTAATATTCAGGTGCAGGGATTTTGGAGGTCGAACAGGATCCAGGCCACCCATTATTTGGTCAACATTCCTGGTCCTGGGCATTCGTGTGTAGCTTTCAGCTGGTTGTCTCACCTTTGAGTTGAGGAGCTTGTGGTGGCTGCCTCTCGGGTAAGTCCATTTTTTCCTTATCTTTGGTTATGTAGCTCTAAGAAGCTGAAGGGGGCTCCCCACAGAAAATCAGCATTGAATGTAATGAAACGCCATTTTTCTGAGTGAGCCTTGGAGGCTCCCTGGCAACCCTCCCTCCAGTCAGCAGTTCCGTTTTGCTTTTGATGATTAGCCTCTGAACTGGCATTTAGTAGCTGGTTTGGTGAGTTCGAGGCTCCCCTGGACTTCCCAGCCAATAATTTTTTAAATCTTCATATGATGATAACTACATTATCCTGTGAATCAACACTTGACAATAACCACTGTCTATGGGTTAAAATCAAGGTCTTCTGACATGATTACTCTTCAATCTCTTATATCACTTTTATTTTCTGTGTGATCTGATTGCATTTTATATCTGGTTTCCATTTTTATATTTTCATTTTTACCATAGTGCAGGAACTGGAAATTTTTTCATTAAACATGTTGTTTTCTGTGGTTTATTATAAGACCTGATTTACATAAGTTTGGAGGTTTGCTGTCTTCTATATTATCTACTCTCATAAAAATTCTTTTGTCATCTGCAAAGGATAAGATACTATAGTTTGAGTCTTTGTCTGAGGATGAGAAAATGTTCTGGATCAAGCACAGTACACTGGGAAACGGAGGTTTTCACGGTGGGTGATTTGGATTTTACTTTGTTGACTATTACTCTTTGGGTTCTAATTGTTAGGAATTTTAAAATTCTTCTTTCAACCGTGCCAATAATTCTTTTTCTGCACATTTTGTGTGTAATAATACCTTTGTCATATTTGTTAAAAGCTTATGCAAAATCTACATATTTTGCTAAATTAGTGTTTGCTTGTTTTCCATGGCATCCAAGGCCTTGTCATAGTCTATCAAGCATGAGAGGCATGAGCTTCCTGTTTTGAACCAATGTTGTTCAGGGTTATGCAAATGTTGTAATTCTTTGTGTTTTATGGTCTAAGAGGACAGAAGATTTGTACATAGTAAACAGTGCCTTTGAAAAGGACAATTGTCAGTAATTACCTAAAGTGTAATTACTGACAATTGTCCTTTGTGTCAGATGCCGATCCTAAAGAGATGTGAAGCCACGGAAAAAAGAACGTGATGGGAAGCATATATGATCCAGCCACAAAGGAGACAGGAGTGTGATGCTACTTACAATAATCTCCAATCTGGAAAGCACAGGAGGATGAATCTGAAACAAAGTACACGATGCAAATCCCACTAGAACCAATCCAGGCAAAAGGTATTCACCTGAACAAGAGTCTCCCGGTCCAAATTTTCCACATATACCTGAACCTGAGTGTAGTTACAAGATGAGAGTTGTGCGCGTGGTGTCCCATCTTCCCAGTACTCTTGTCATGTGAAGCTTTGAGTTTTATGACGGTTTTGGCTCCCATCACCTCACTTAACTTGTTCCAATAGTCTAATGACTGTGTGCAAAAATTAAATTTATAATTTTTTTCAGTAGCTGTTTCCTTAGTTTAAAACTGTTATCTTGTTCTTGAAATTGCAGTTTTCAAAAATTTTTCTGGGGGGAGCCCCGTCGGCTCCCCGGAGCTATCCCAGGCTGATATGCTAATGTCAGACTTTGGCATCAGTCATGTGTATGGAGTTCTTAGGCCTACCGGGGACCACGGCCAGAACCAGGCCCCCTCAGAGAGGCAAGGGGAGCAATGGCCTATAGAAGCCCCCGTGTAGTTGGAAGCATTCTATGTCTGCCATCGACCGGAACAGGCACCCAGAAAGGTAAGCGCCCCAAAACAAACCCCTATTCTGGTTAAAATTGCTACCAAAAACCGAACTAGTGGATAGAACTCCCCAACCGAAAACAAGCAAACTAGTGTGACGTCACACACTGCCACGCCGCTGTCTGCGCAGCTCCCCCCTCCCCGGGAGGGGGAAGGGGGAGCCCCAGACCCCCCGCGCCGGCTACCCACACCTCAGTTCTTGAGGCTGATGCTATAGGCGATGGTCGTGTGCTCTGGCTCCGGTGTCGCTACTGCACTGTGCTTTGCGTGTGGTGTTAGTTTTGTGGGTGCGAGAGCCAGGAGTTATCTTCAGTACTCGGGCTGCATGCGCCTAGGGCTGCCTTCCCTAGGTGCCCTGTAAGTACTGGCCTTGGGGCTTGGGGCCACCTTCCACAGGCTCCTCGGGGTCTGCCTCTGCTGGTCCGTTTTACCTTTCGGTTTTTCGGCCGCCTGTTGGGCTCTTGGGTGTTCTGTTCTCCCTTGTTACCGGCAGGTAAGAGGCAGTTTGCACTGGTAGGGGCGCAGGGTGCTGCTCAGCTTGTATTTCCCGACATCGCGGCCGGCTCTGTTCCTTGGGGTTCGCTGTCCTCTTGCGGGGTTTTGTTTTTCTTTTTCTTTTTGCCTGGTGGGGGGTTCTGTCATTTTATTCAGTTTGTTTTTGCCCTTCCACTGTTCTCCTCGGTGGCGCCCCCTGCTAGGTCCCCGTGAGTGTACACGTCCCTGGGGTTCAGCTTTAGAAGTTTGTTTGGTAGTTTTGGGCGCCGGTTTGCAGCACCCTGCCTGGGACTACCTGAGCGCGAGTCCTCTTAAAGTAAACGCTCAAGACCCTGGGAATCCCCTAGGGGGCGCGTGGGTCCGATGGATGTGACCCCGGAGTCCCCACTCGCTGTGTGCGAGTTTGAGGGTTGCTCGGTCCCCTTGTCTCAGGGTGACCCTCATTGTTTTTGCCTCTGCCACGCTGCCTGTTGAGTCGGTGATACTTTCGACCCTGAGTCCTGTGAGTGTTGCTGCTTGCTTGTGACTCAATTTACCCAATCCTCTGATGATTCTATTCGGGTACAGGCGGCACGTGCGTTGCAGTCTAGGTTTCGTCTGTTGCAACGCGCTCGGTTGGTTGCTTCCCCGGATGCCCCGGGGCTGTCCCGCTTTGCTTTTGGAGACCCGGACTTGGGGGTGGGGGTCGCTTCGATCCTGGTTCAGTCCGCACCTCCTCGTCCTTCCCCTTCTGTTCGTTCTGGTCCCACGCCCATGCTTCCGGCCCCTAAGCGTCTGAGGGTTTCGGGGTCGGATCAGGGGTTACTTGATCTCGAGACTCGGGCAGCTTCGGGGGTTGCCCCTTCCGTGGGGCAGAGTGCAGAGTTCCGTGAGTGCTTGGTCAGAGGCATTCGAGTCTTGCCTCCCGGCCGAAGCTTCAGGGTCTGACCAGTGGGCCCCCCTTCCTCCAGCTTTTCCGTCTGCTCCGTCCTTGTCTTATGGGGTCGGGGCTTGGGGAGGGGACTCGGCCTCGGGTCCTGTGGTGACGGACCTCAAGGCTGGGGAGGGGCTGACTTGGGGGCCTTGGGCCCCGCTGGCCCCCGCCTGGGTTTTTCTTCCCACTGAGCGGGGCTTATTGTTACAAGGAGTGGGGTTTTCTTTTCCCCCCTCTGCGTACGAGTTGGATTTGGTGTCGGCCCCTCCCCGGGTTTGGTTCTGTGTTCCCCCGGGTACGTCGGTTCCGTCCTTCCGGAGGTTTTCGGCTTATCGCATCCAACCTGGTGTGGTGCGAGCGGCCTTTGCAGCTTACCTCCTGCGTGACCCGGATTATGCCTCGGAAATGGATCTGTCCACGTTCAGGTTTGGGACTTCGTTCCCTTTCTGGCTCCGTTACGAGGTTCCGGAGTCGTCCTGGCTAGCAGACTGCCCCTTGTTTGGTCTGGATTTCTGGCATTCCTTCTGTCGTTCCCGCACGTTGGAGTGGCGGGAAGCTTCCACGGTGCTTCAGGTTTTCCTGGGGGGTGAACTTGAGTACCTGAATGAGTGCTTGTTTGCCCCTGCCCTTCCCCGCGATATGGGCGTTATTCAGCTCCATGTGCAGGTTCCCTCTCTTTCGGCGGCGCTCGTGGCGGAGGACTTGCGCGCCCGGGGCCTTTTGTGTTCGGCCTTGCGGTTCTTTTCCCTCCTGGAGCTGTCTTCGGATTGACTCGTGGAGGATGTGGGGACGCTTGGGTCCGTCCCGGGGTCCGGCACCTTGTCCTCGGCTGCGCGTTTGTCGGCTGCCTTGTTGAAGCTGTTCACGCCGATTTTGCGGGATGCGGTTTCCCTGTTCTATGCTTCCCGTCTCGCGTGTCGGCAGGCGGTGCTGGGTTCCTCCGTGGAATCTGCTTGGGCTCTGGCTCTTAGGCGTTCTTCACCTTTTTGTCCTCTCCTGTTTGGGGAGTCGGCCGTGGCGCAGTTTATTCAGGCTGCATCGGCGGCTTGTCGTCCGATGTCGGACTTGTTGGTTTTCCAGGGGTCCCGGGGTGGGTCTTCCCGGAAAGGTCGTGCCAGGGCTCGGGGTTCCTCTCGTCGTGGTAGGCCTCTGGTGTCAGGTTTGGGGTTGGCTCCTCCTGCGGACCCTCCCTCGTCTGGTCGGCGCGGTGTTCGCGCTGTGTGGGGTTCTGGGTCTCGTAAGGGTCGCCGGCCCTTTCGCGGTTTGCCCCCTTGACGGGGCGATGGGGGGGCGGCTTGCGCTGTTCGCCCGCGCCTGGTCCCACGATTCGTGGGCCTTTCGGGTCGTGTCTCGCGGCCTGCGGTGGCGTTGGGTGGCCCCTTCCCCCGTTGGGGGGTCGGGGCTGGCAGGGCAGGTTTCTTCCCCTGCACTCTGTCGAGTCAATTTGGAGTGGGTACGCTTGGGCGTCGTCGAAATGACGTCGTCCCTCAGATGGGTTTCCCGTCTGTTTCCGGTTCCGAAACGGGACTGCGCGGACCTGCGGTTCATTCTGGACTTGTCCCGTCTGAACCCCTGGGTTCATTGCCCCTCCTTTCGGATGACTACGCTGTCTCAGGTTCGGCTCCTCTTGGAGCCGGGAGCTTGGATGGTGTCCCTGGACCTCCGGGACGCTTATTGGCATGTCCCGATTCATCCGCGGTTCAGGGACTGGCTCGGTTTTGTTGTGGGGCGTCTGAGTTACCGCTTTCGTTGTCTCCCGTTCGGGTTGAACCTGGCACCTCGCGTGTTCACGCGCCTTACACGGGTTGTGGTGGCTCGTTTGCGTCTCCTAGGTGTTCGGGTGTTGGCCTACCTCGACGACTGGCTGGTTTGGGCTCCCAGCCAGTTAGCTTGCTTGCTAGCCAGGGATTTGGTTCTTTCCCAGCTCGCCGAGTTCAGTTTCTTGGTGAACTGGAGGAAGTCCCATCTGGTTCCCTCTCAGGTTCGGACTTGGCTGGGTCTCGTGTGGGACTCTCGAACCGCCTCCTTGTCTCTCCCTCCGGAGTCTCTCCTGCGGCTGCGGTCCCGCCTTCGTCTGTTTCTGGAGGGCCCTCGGGTCACCCGGTGGTTGCTTGAGGGGCTGTGCGGGAGCCTGAACTTCGCGATGGTGGTCTATCCGCCGGGTCGGGTTTGGCTTCGACGGCTGTTCTGGTTCCTTCTGGGTTCCCCCTTCCGCCTCTCTCGCGATCGCAGAGTTCGACCCCCGGGGGCCTTGCGTCGGTTGCTGCGTTACCGGCTTCCTCTTCGGGTTTTTCGGGGTTCAGTGCCTTGGCGCCTACCCGAGCCCTCGCTCGATGTGTACACGGATGCGTTGTCTCTCGGCTGGGGTTTTGTGACCAGTGCTCACCAGGCCGGCCAGGGGCGTTGGGATCCGTCCTTCCGTCGAGCTCACAGTACGGTGCGGGAGTTCGCGGCAGTGTGGTTTGCTCTGGGGAGGATTTGGGTGGCCCGCGGATCGACGATTCGGCTCCATTCGGACTGCTCTCCGGTGGTTCATTGCCTGAACCGCGGGGGTTCGATGCGGTCCTTGTCTCTTTGGGGTTGGTCGCTTCGGGTGACTCGTCTGCTGAGTTCTCGGGGTTTGGCTCTCATGGCGGTTCACGTACGGGGCGTGTCCAACGTCTTGGCCGACGCCCTGTCTCGCTTCGTTCCCCTCTCCACGGAGTGGACGGTCGACGACGAGTCCTTCCGTTGGCTTTGCCAGACGTTCGGGCGCCCTGAAGTGGACCTCTTCGCGTCGGCGTGGTCGCGGCGTCTTCCCGTTTATGCGGCGCCCTTCCCCGATTGCGAGGCCGTCGGGGTCGATGCCTTTCGGCTAGACTGGTCGAGGTTGGGGTTCCTGTACCTCTTTCCCCTGGTTCGGCTGTTGCTCCAGGTCCTGACTCGCTTAGAGACTTACCAGGGGAGAGTTGTCCTTCTGGCCCCTTGGTGGCCGGCCCAGCCTTGGTTTCAGGCGTTGGTTGCTCGGTGTCCGAACCCGAGGGTTTTCCCGCGGCTCCGCCTCTTTCAGCAGATCGGGCCGGTACGTCACGTAGCTGGTTCGATCTTCTCCTCGAGTCTTCGCGTATGGTTTTTTTGACTTGAGTCTATCATCATCTCTATGGTGATCAGGTGGCCTCCTTGTTGGTGTCCCACCTGAGGGCTTCTTCTCGGCGGCAGTATGAAGTTTCCTGGCGGTCCTTCCGTTTCTTTTTGCGTCTTCGTCGTGTTAGCTCCTTGTCTGTTCGGGTTGTCTTGTCCTTCCTCTCGTGGTTGTTTCAGGACCGTCATCTTATGCCTAACACTGTCGCTTCGTATCGTGCGGCGCTGGCGGAGCCGCTTCAGCTTGCTTTCGGTATCGATGTTACGTCTGCGCCGTTTCACAAGCTGTCTCGTACATTGTTTCACCTCCGGCCTGCTCATGCGTCGCCTGAGCCGTCCTGGTCTTTGGACAGAGTGCTCGCTTTCCTTTCATCTCCTCGTTTCGTTGTGGCCCCTTCGGTCCAGGATTGTTTTTCCAAGGCACTTTTCTTGTTGGTTTTGGCCTCTGGGGGTCGGGTAGGGGAACTTCATGCTCTCCTCCGGCGCAGGGGTTTCTGCTCTTTTGGTCGTGGTGATAGTTTTGTTCATTTGCAGCCGTCTCCTTCTTTTCTGGCGAAGAATGAGACTGCTGCGTTCCGGAGGGGTCCATGGGTGGTTGATGCTTGGTTGGTCAGGCCGGGGGTGCATCATGTTTTGTGTCCGGTTGCGGTGCTTCGCCGTTATTTGCGCGCCACAGCTTCTGTGTCCGGGGACGCGCTGTGGGTTGATCCGGTTTCCCTTCTTCCCTGTTCGCGGGTTCGGGTCTCTCAGGTCATCCGCAGGGTTATTAGGTCCAGCCAGCCTGCGGTCTATCCCCGTGCCCATGACGTTCGTAAGTTCGCGGCTCTTGCTGCCGTCTTTGGGAATATGTCTTGGTCTGATATTCGGGCGCGGGGATTTTGGCGGTCGAACAGGGTCCTGGCTGCTCGTTACCTTGTGAATGTCCCTGGGCCTCGTCGGGCCTGTGTTGCTTTGGGTCGGCGGTTGCAGCCAGTTGTCTTGGCTTCGAGTTGAGGGGTGAGCGACGACCGCCTCCCGGGTAAGTCCCTCTTTTTCTGTCTGTGGGTAGTTAGCTCCGGGGAGCCTCCGGGGCTCCCCCCAGAAAACCAGCGTTGAATGTAATGAAACGCCATTTTCTGGGTGAGTCCCGGAGGCTCCCCGGCATCCCTCCCTCCCTCCGGTCGGCGGTTTTTCGCGTTTTTGACATCCAGCCTCAAGAACTGAGGTGTGGGTAGCCGGCGCGGGGGGTCTGGGGTTCCCCCTTCCCTCTCCCGTGAAGGGGGGAGCTGCGCAGACAGCGGCGCGGCAGTGTGTGACGTCACACTAGTTTGCTTGTTTTCGGTTGGGGAATTCTATCCACTAGTTCGGTTTTTGGTAGCAATTTTAACCAGAATAGGGGTTTGTTTTGGGGCGCTTACCTTTCTGGGTGCCTGTTCCGGTCGATGGCAGACATAGAATGCTTCCAACTACACGGGGGCTTCTATAGGCCATTGCTTCCCTTGCCTCTCTGAGGGGGCCCGGTTCTGGCCGTGGTCCCTGGTAGGCCTAAGAACTCCATACACATGACTGATGCCAAAGTCTGACATTAGCATATCAGCCTGGGATAGCTCCGGGGAGCCTCCGGGACTCACCCAGAAAATGGCGTTTCATTACATTCAACGCTGGTTTTTTGTTAATTTTGTCGATATTGTTACTGTTTTGTACGTAGTGATCATATCGCCTCATTTCCTTCTGTCTTCTAGCTTTGGTATATTTAACGCCTCTAACCCCTCCTCGTAGCACTTGTTTTCAGTTCCAGGAGCAATTTTATTGCATGTCTTTGCACCTTTTCTAGTTTATTGATGTGATTCTTAAGGTATGGGGCACCATACAACTGCTGTATATTGCAATTCTGGTCTCTGAAAAGTCATGAATATGTTTTTTTAATGTCTCCATACACATACAGTGGCACCTCGACTTACGATTGCCCCTACTTACGATAATTTCGAGTTACGATGTAAATTTCATCGAAAAATACGACTCGACATCTGATGGTGTCGTTGACTTGCGATACTTGTTGGTACACGTTCGGGTCGACTGAGCGTGTAGTTTCTGGTCACACGGCTGACCTGCCTCAGTTTACTACAGCTGCCTGCTTAGTGACGATCGCGTCTATAAGAAATTTCGCTTTTGTGGTGATTTTTTTGCATTTTGAATATTAAATTATTTATTATATATCAAGCCATGAATCCCAGGAAAGTCAGTGGTAAGGCTCAACATGAGTTCCCATGTAAGGATGACCATAGAGCAGAAACAAGAGATCATTCGTAAATATGAAGATGGTGTGCGGGATGTTGGACTGGCTAGGCAGTACAACAAATCTCAGTCAACGATATCCACCATACTGGCTTAGAAAAAGGACATTATGGGTGCTAAAGTGATGCCTCATTACAGACAAATGTTAAAACGAAGGGAAAAAACAAACGTCTTGACAAATTTGTAGCGAGACAAACAAGCACTGAACCACAACCAGGTCCTAGTGGTATTCAGGCAAAACATAGGAGAGAGAGTACCCCAGAGAAAACATCACTGCCTGATGTGATAATGGAAGGGGACTCCCCTTCCAAACAGTAACAACTCTACTCCCCCCCCCTCATCACCATCTTCCATATGCCATCAAGAGCCCTCCATAAAGATAAGATAAACTTAGGTACTGTATTGTAGTTAGAAAAAAACATTGTATTCAGTATAAAATGTATTTTTAAGTTAACATTTTGGAGGGTGGGGAACGGATTAATTCAAATCCCTTTTTCTTATGGGAAAATTTGCTTCGACTTACGATATTTCGACTTACGATCCGTCTCTGAGAACGGATTAGCATCGTAAGTCGAGGCCCCATTGTACTTAAAAGCAATTTTAAACTTGGAAAGCATAGCATACGGTCCTTGCACAGTGGTCATTATGTTGTCGTCCAGTAACAGTTTTCTGTTCAGAACCATCCCAAGAATTCTTTCTTGATGACTCCAAGTTGAGGCAAACAGATCCACCTGCATCCTCACAAACTTCTCATGAAACCTCGGGAAATAATTTCTTTGAACAAGCTGGTCTTGTATAAAGGAACTCTTATATAATGAAATACAAAGTATCAGATGCACAATCTCCCCATTTAACATGAAGAAAAAGCTTGGATACTGACTAAATACCAGAATCTCTTAAATCAGTATATATATAGTTCTACTCAACAAGGCAGGTGGCAAACTGTTGTTCGCCCCCCCCTCCCCCCCCCAAAAAAAAAAGAAGTAATAATGGCACACACATTATTGGTCTTTGAAAGTGATTAGAAATCAACCTCAAGTTTTATGGAAAAAATTTAACTACAGAATCCAGGTTAACGTGTATTTAGAGCTGGAAGAGTCTACTTTCCACAATTACTCAAACAATATGACAAATTTACAGAAGTATTAGAATAAAACCAAAATGTATATGTTGAATACATGGACTTGGCAAAAGCATATGATAAATGTGCCCATAAAGTGATGGCTGATAAAATGAGGCTAAAAGAAATAACAGATTTAGTGGGGGTAATGCATATTTATTTTCATGTTAAACATTGCCATGAATAACAGTAAATCAAATTGAGCACAGTGAGAAGCTCTGTACCCCATGGCACTCTCCTTGCACCACTATTTCTCTATGGCCTCATTTCAGGCACAGAAATAAGAAATAACATTTTGATTATATTCAAATCATATACAGTATATGATTTGGCCTAAAGACACCCTCGTGTAATTGGAAGCAGTCTTTGTCTGCCATCTACCAGGTCAGGCACCCAGAAAGGCAGGAATTCCAAAGCAAACTACTACTAGTCAAAAATTACAAACCAAAAGCCAAACTAGCAAGCAGAACTTCCCAATCAAAAACAAGCAAACAAGCATGACATCACCACAACTGCTGTGCATCCGTCTGTGCAACCCCCCCCCTTCCTCTCCAGGAGGGGGACTAGGGGGGGCTTCCAGACTCCCATGCCGGCTACTCTCCTCAGTTCAGAAGGCTGTTGTGTTGGTGACAGTCATCGACTATCTTCATTCATTGCACAGTGCTGCATAGCGGTGTTGTTGCTCTGTGTTGGTGGTGTGCGAGCTAGGAGTAACACAAGAGTACTGGGGCTGCATGCACCTAGAGCTACCTTCCCTCAGTGCCCTTTAAGTACTGCGCCTGCGGCCTAGGGTTATCTTCCCCGAGTCGTTTGGGGACTACCTCCATGAGGTTCTGTTGCTGCTCGGTGATTGCCCACCCCTGGGGTTCAGCTGTGGTTGTTCTTACTCCTGTTTGCCCTTGGGTAGGAGGTAGTTTCGTCGCTGGCTCAGGTGCGAGCCAGCGCCTGAGCACCTGGAGACGTTATGCTTTTGCAGGGTTTTTCTTTTTTTTGTTGTTTTATTTTGCCTGGTGGGGGTCTGCCTGGTGTGTGGTAGTAGGACTAATTGTATGGTTTGGGTGGCCCTCCACTAGGTCCCCGTGCTTGCACACGTCGCAGGGGTTTAGCTTTTAGTTTGATTGATTGGAAGCTCTGGGATAACCGGTTAGCAGTACTATACCTCGCCTGGGCTTCCCTTAGCAGTCAGCCTAAGAGCCCTAGGAACCCTCATTGGGGCTCAGTGGTCCGATGGAGGAGACCTTTGAGCCCCACCTCGTCTCGTGCAAGTTTGAAGGTTGCTCTGTCCCCTTGTTTCAGGGTGACACTCACCGTCTTTGCCTCCACCATGCTGCCTGTGGGTTCACTGACATCTTTGACCCAGAGTCCTGCGAGTGGTGTTCTTTGCTTGTACTCCAATTCACCCAGTCCACTGAATCTGATATTCGGGTGTAGGCAGCTTCAGCCTTGCATGAGAGGTTTAGGTTGCTCTATTGTGCGAGGTTAGTTGTCTTTCCAGATGCCCCGCAGCTGCCTCGCTTTGGTTATAGGGACCTGGACTTGAGGGTTTCGTGTGCGCCCCCTAGCCCTTTCCCTGCTGTGGTTCTTCCTACTCATAACTTCCCCTGCTTCCGGTCCTACCCGGAAGGGTTGTGCGAGGTCTCGGGGCTCCTTTGGTTGTCGTAAGCCAGTAGTGCCAGATTCGGGACCTGCCCCTCCTGCGGAACTGTCGGCGTCTGGTTGGTGAGGGTGATCGGTGTGAGTGTTGGTTGGGCTCTCGTAGGGGACATCGGCCCTTTCGTGGTTCGCCCCGTTGGCGGGCGATAGAGGGGAGGCTCGTGCTGTTTGCTCTTGTCTGGTCCCATGATTTGTGGGCATTTCGGGTCGTTTCCTCCAGCCTGCAGTGGTGTTGGGTCATTCCTCCTCCTTTGGGAGGATCGGGGCTGGTAGGGCAGGCCTTTTTCCCTGCGCTCTGTTGGGTCATCCTGGAGTGGGTTCACTTGGGCGTGGTCGAAACAAGTGTCTCTCAAGTGGGTTTCTCGCTTGTTTTCAGTTCCGAAATGGGATTGTGTGGATCTGCGATTCATACTGGACTTGTCCCATCTGAACCCCTAGGTCTTTTGCATCTTCTTACGGATGAACACTCTGTCTCACGTCCGGCTGCTTTTGGCGCCGGGTGCCTGGATGGTGTCTGGACTTCCGGGATGTGTATTGGCACGTCCCGATTCATCCAGGGTTCAGTGACTGACTAGGTTTTGTCGTGGGACGACAGGCTTACTGCTTTCGTTGCCTTCCATTTGGTTTAAGTCTGGCACCTCGCGTGTTCACACGCCTTACCTGGGTCTTCGTGACCCTTTTGCTTCTGTTAGGAGTTCGGGTTCTGGCTTACCTCCACGACTGACTGGTGTGGGCTCCCGGCCAGTCCGTATGTCTGCTCGCCAGGGATTTGGTCCTTTCCCAGCTCGCCGGGTTCGGGTTCTTGGTGAACTGGACGAAATCCCATTTGGTTCCCTCTCAGGTTTGGACTTGGCTGGGTCTTGTGTGGGACTCTCGAACCTGCTTCCTTGTCTCTCCCTTCAGCGGAGTTGTTGCGGTTGCGGTCCTGCCTATGGCTGTTTTTATAGGGCACCCAGGTCACACAATGAATGTTCGAGCGGCTGTGCGTGAGCTTTAACTTTGCTGTGCTGGTCTACCCGGTCGAGTCGGATCTGGGTTCGGTGACTGTTCTGGTTTCTTCAGGGGCATCCCATCCGCCGCTCTCGCGATCGATGGGTTCAGATCCCAGGAGCCTTGCATTGGCTGCTGCGTCAGGAGCCTTGCGTCGACTGCTGCGTCGCCAGCTGCTGCTTCTGCAGGTTTTTCGGGGTTCTGTGCCGTGACGCCTCCCTGAGCCCTCACTCTGTGTTCACAGATGCCTTGTGTCTCGGCTGGGGTTTTGTAACCAGTGCTCACCAGGCCGCCCAGGGTCGGTGGGGTTCGTCCTTCCGTTGGGCTCACAGCATGGCGTGGGAGTTTATGTCGGTGTAGCATTCACTTCAGAGGGTTTGTATCACTCGCGGAGCAATGATCTAGCTCCATTCAGACTGCTTCCCTGTGGTACATTGTCTGAACCACGGGGGTTTGATGCGATCCATGGCTTTTTGAAGCCGATTGCTTTGGGTGACTCATCTGCTGAGTTCTCAGGGTTTGGCTCTCCTGAAGGTTCACGTTCAGGGGGTGTCATATGTCCTGGCGGATGGCCTGTCTCAGTTCATTCCCATATCCACGGAATGGATGGGCGACGTCGACTCGTTCAGTTTGCTCTGCTGGACGTACGGGCGCCCGGAGGTGGACCTCTTCGTTATGCCCCGGAAGCACCTCAAGGTAACCCCCCCCAGTTCGGGACTGTTTTTCTAAGGTTCCTTTCTTGTTGGCATTGGCCTCTGGGGGTTAGGCCAGGGAGCTTCATGCTCTCCTCTGGCGCAGAGGTTTCTGCCCCTTTGGTCCTGGTGGTCGTTTCATTCATTTGCAGCTGTCTCCTTTTCTGGCGAAGAATAAGTCTGCTGCTTTTCGAAGGGGTCCTTAGGTTGTTGATGCTTGGTTTGTTTGGCCGGGGATGCATCATGCTTTGTGTCCGGTTGCGGCTCTTCGCTGTTATTTGCACGCCATGGCCTCCGTGGCAGGGGATGCACTTTGGGTGGACCCGGTTTCCCTTCTTCCCTGTTCCAGGGCGCAGGTCTCCCAGGTTGTACACAGGATTATTCGGTCCTGCCAGCCTGCAATCTATCCCAGTGTTCACAACATTCGTAAGTTCCCGTCTTTGGCTGCTGTTTTCTGTGGGGAGCCCCTACGGCTCCCTGGAGCTTATCGGGCTAATGTGTGTTATGTTAGACCGGGACATTAGCTAAGGAGTTCAGACCTACCAGGGACCAGCGCCAGAACCTGGTCCCTTCAGAGAGGTTTCAGGGAGCAATGGCCCTGGAAAACCCCATATGGTTGGGGGTTTTCCTTATCTGCCATCGACCGGGGTTAGGCACCCAGAAAGGTAGGCGTAACAAAACAAACCCCACATGGTAAGAAACTACAACAAAAACCGAACAGAGAGGTAGAAAACTCCCTACAATCCCAAGGAAACAAGCAAACAAGCAAACATCACACTTTACTGCCGCGCCGATCGTCCGCGCAGCCCTCCCCACCCCGGGAGGGGGAGGGGGGAGCCCCGGACCTACCGCGCCGGCTGCCAAGCTTCAGTTCGTTCGCTAATGTCAACCGGGATTGACGCTTCTCTGGCCTCAGTTTCCTAGGCGGTGTTTGCCTTGTGTGGCGTTCACTGCTGTGTGTTGTGGTGTGCGGTGGCCAGGAGTACTTCATCAGTGCCGGGGCTGCATGTGCTTAGTGGCTGACTTCCCTAAGCGCCCTGTGAGTACTGCCCTTGCGTTACAGGGTTATCTTCCCTGGGGCGTTCGGGAACCATTCCCGTAGAGGTTCTTGCTGCTCGGCATTTGCCTCGCCCTTGGGGCCAGCTGGGGCTTGGGGCCCTTGTTTGGCCCTGGGTAGGGATTGGTATTGTGCTGGTTAGGGCGTCAAGGTGTTGCGCAGCCTGCCACCTAAGCGGCGGCCGGTTTCTGTTGCCTCTGGAGACGGTGTACTTTTGCGGGGTTTTTCTTTTGTTTTTCATTTTCTTGCCTGGTGGGGGTCTGCCTAAGGTGGTTATAGTTCCACTGGTAGTGTTTGGCGGCCCTCTGCTAGGCCCCCGTGCTTGTACACGTCTCGGGGGTTTTCAGTGCTATAATCTACCCTCTTGTTATGTTTGGGTTTCTTAACCGGTTAGCAACACCTTGCCCGGGCTTCCCGTAGTTGTTACCCTACGGGCCCTGGAAACCCCTGTCTGGGCTCGGGGGACCATTGAATGTGTCTTCCGGGTTCCAACCCGTCTTGTACGGGATCGTTGGTTGCTGTTCCCTTGTCTCCGGGTGACAGTCGCCATTTTTACCTCCGTCATGCTGCCTGTTGGGTCACTGACACCTTGACCCGGAGTCTTGCGAGTGATTCTCTGCTTGTTCTCCAGTACTCTCCTGATGTTATTACTGTTCAGAGTACAGGCGGCATCCGTGTTGCAAGCTAGGTTAGGTTGCTGCAACATGCTAGGTTGGTTTCCCACTCGAATGCCCCGTGGCCGCCCCGTTTGGTTAGGTGCTGCTCGCCCCTTTCTCTCCATGTTCCCGGCTCCGGACCGTCTGCGTGTTTCTGGGTCGGGGCGGGGTTCAGTTGCGGCAGAGACTCGGGCGGTTTTTGGGGGATGCCCCGTTCGGGTTGGGGACGGAGGTTTGAGCCTGTGCCTCCTGCCAAGGCTTCTGGGTCTTACCAGCGGCCCTTTCTTGTTGCCTTTCCCATGGGCTCTTGCTTTTCTTTCAGGGCGGAGGGCTTGGAGGCTGGCTCTGCCCCGGGGCCTCTGTTGTTGGTTCCCGGGGCTGTGGGGGATGCCTACTAGCAGTTCTGGGGCGGTTTTGCCCCTTCAGGGGTTTTTCTGCTGTTGGGCGTCGTTTTTCGCCCTTCCAGTCTGCTAGCTTCCCACATTTGCTGGCGTGTTTTTGTGTATTAAGCGTCAGTCACAGCCCCTGCTGGCGGCCATTTTCGTCTGCCGGTTTCCCGGCGTGGCCACCAGGGCGGCGTTGCGGTTTGTTTACATGCGTCTGGGTGTGCGAGCGAGCGTCTCTGGTGAGTTTTCAAAAAATTTGCAGGGTTTTTGTTCTCCTGTTGTCGTTTCTTTGTTTTCTGGTGTTTTCTTGCCGTTGCCTGTTCCTCTGGGAACGTTTGGGTGTTGATTTTGGGTCTGAGCCTCTGGGTTTAGGCTCAGTGCCCCTGGCTGGTATGCTTGCTCCCACACCTTGCCCCTCGGTTTTCGGTCTGTTGGGACCGTTTTCCCAGGGCGTTCTGCTGGGGTCTGTGCTTTGCCTTTTAGTGGTGTTCTCCGCCGGCAAATGTGGTGGTTTGGGCTCCCCCTGGTTCGATTCTGGGTTCCTTTGGGTTCCTTGGTTTCGTTCTGGAGGTTTCTTCCTCTTGGGCCCCCTTTTGTGGGTTCAGGGGACTTTGTTTCCTCGTGTGACCCGGTTCTGCCTTTTGGGGTTCCGGGGTCTTCCTGGCTTGCAGACTGAGCTTTTTGGGTCTTGGCACATGTTGTGGTTGTGCTGGGACTTTGTGGTTTTGCTGTCGAGGTGGGCCTTTTGATGCAGTTTTGTGCCTTCTTTGCCTGGCCGGCGTAGTGCTCTTTGCCACTAGTCGGCGGCTTGTGCTTTTACAATATATGTCCTCACCTAGTTGTGCTTGTGGGGGTTGAGCTCTGGCTCCTTGGTCCTGCCTCTCAACCGTCCGTCAACAGGTGTATCGGTTCCTGTGCCTCTTGGGCTCTGTCATGTCTACATGTGACATTGTATGGGGGTCAGCCTCGTTACTTGTGTGAGGAGTCGCCACATTACTTCTTAGTGCTTTCCCGTTCCCATTCTGACACTCAAAAAAAAAAAAAAAAAAAAAAAAAAAAAAAAAAAAAAAAAAAAAACTAATTCTATCTGTGGCTCTTTTGGGTACTCAGTTTCCACCTGTGTCCCCTAGTGCGTGTGCCCCTTGTGTTACATATCTTGTCCTTCTCAACCCTGTCGATTCCCTTGGGTATCTTGTATGTGGTGATCAGGTCTCCCCTCACTTCCTCTTCCAGCGAAGTGTGGTTTCATTCCCGTAGTCTCTCCTCATGACTTCGGTAGTGTACTTTTTCTTTCTGAAGGGGTTCTGTTCCCTTCTCTGTTGACTGGGCGCTGGGGGTACAGCTTGCTCTGTTGCCTCTCGCATGGTCCCGCTGTTGGTGGGCGCTTTGGGTTGTCTTCCGGCCTCTGCTGGCGTCGGAGGACGGCTTCTCCCCCTTGGGGGGGGGGTTCAGAGCTGGCGGGGTGGGCTTCTTCCCTGCGCTTCGTCATTTCCTCTTCGTGGGTGCGTGGGGCGTGGTCGATCCGCCCCATCCTTCTGGGCTTCCCGTCTGCTCTTTGCAGTCATGAGTTTTTCCCGTCTGCTTTTTGCAGTCATGAGCTTTTCCAGTCTGCAGTTCTTCTGGACTACTTCCGTCTGCGCCCTGGATCCTCTGCCCTGCTCGGAGGACTGTTGTCTCCTGTTCGGATTCTGTTAGGGCCGGGTGCGTGGATGGTGGCCCTGGACCTCCAGGTCACTTCTTGGCACGTTCCTCTCCAGTTTTTCTGGGGCTAGCACGGTTGGTAATTACCTATGTGTACTTATCTAAATGTAGTTACAGGATGAGAGCTCCTCTCGTGGTGTCCCGTCTTCCCAGCACTCTTTGTCATATACTGCTTTGATTATAATTGTCATATTGTCATATAATGATTGTCATATGTCATAATATGTCTTCATATGATTGTCTTACACTGCTTTGGTGGTGGGGCTTCAGGTTTGCTGTTTTTATTGCATTCCCTATTTTGTGAAGGGCACTTTGTATACTCTTTGCATCTTTACCGGATCTTAGTGCCCTGTCTGCGTCTGAGATTCGGTGTCTGGCCTACCTCGACGACTGGCTGGAGTGGGCTCCCAGTCAGTCCGCTTGTCTGCTCGCCAGGGGATGGTTCTTTCCAGATCGCTGGGTTTGGTTTCCTGGTGATCTGGAGGTTTTACCTTCTGTTTCCGTCCCGGGTTCGGACCTGGGCCTTGTTTCAGGCTCTTGGGCCCCTCATTGTCTTCCCTCCAGAAGTGTTACTGTGGCTGTGGTCCCGCCTTTGGCTGTTCGGGAGGGGGTCCCGGGTTGCTCAGCGGTTGCTTGGGCGGTTGTGCGGGAGTTTGCACTTCGGCGTGCTTGTCTGCCCGCGGAGTCGGGTTTGGCTCCGGCGTCGGTTGGTTCCTACGGAGACTCCACTTCCGCCTCTTGCATTCCTTGGGTTCCTCTGGGGATCTGGTGTTGGTGCTGCGTCACCAGCTTCCTCTTTGGGGTTTTCGGGGTTCCGTGCCTTGGCGGCTCCCCGAGCCTTCGCTCGATGTGTTCACGGACGGGTCGTCTCTCGGCTGGGGCTTTGTGACCAGTGCTCACCAGGTCGGCCGAGGTTGATGGAGTCTGTCTGTCCGTCGGGCTCACAGCCCGGTTCAGGTGTTCATGGCTGTCTGGTTTGCGCTTCGGAGGGTTTGGGTCCCTAGGTACTCTACCATTCAGCTCTGTTTGGACTGTTCCCCGGTGGTTCTTGCCGGAACCACAGGGGGTTTGGTTAACCGTGTGGTTCGTGTCCGGGGTGTGTCCTGCGTCCTGGTGGACAGCTGTCTCGGTTCATTCCTCTTCGTGGGTTGGCCAGTCGCCGCTGATGCGTTTTGTTGGCTCTGTTGGGCTTATGGACTCATGGCCATGGACGTCTTCGGGTCGGCGTGGTCTAGGCGTCGCCCGTTTTGTGGCGCCCTTCCCACCTGCGAGGACTTCACGGTGGAGGCTTTCGGCAGGCCTGGTCGAGGTGGGGGGTACCTGTGCCTCTTCTCCCGGTCCAGCTGTTGCTTCGGGTTCTGGCTCAGTTGCAGCCCATTCCCACGAGAACAGTCCTTATGGTTCCACTGTGGCCGGCCCGGCCTTCTTTTCAGACGCTGCTTGATAGGTGTCCGTACCCGGGGCGTTTTTCCTGAGGCTTCGCCTCTTTCAGCAGGCCGAATCGGTCCTGTCCGTGACTGGTTCGCCCTTCTCTTTGGCTCTTCGCGTCTGGTATTTTGACGCAGGTATCGCCATCTCTATGGTGTTCAGGTGGCTTTGTTGACGGTGTCCCACCTGCGAGCTTCGTCTTGGAGACTGTGTGACGTTTATTGCGTCTTCTCGCGTTTTGTTTCCCCTCCGGCCTGCTCATGAGTCGCCTGAGCCATCCTGGTCCTTGTTCAGGGTGCCTTCTTCTCTTCCCCTCAGTTTGTGGTAGCCCCTTCGGTTTCAGTTTCCTCCTCTTTGGTACTGGTGGTAGCTTTATTGGTGTGCAGCCTTTCTCTGTCCTGGCGACGGTCGAGACGGCTGCTTTCCGGAGGGGTTCTTGGGGTGTTGGTACTTGTTTGGTTTGGCCGGGGGGTGCATCCTGTGTTGTCCAGTTGTGCTTTTTGCTGTTGCCGGCGTACCGTGCCTGGGGATGCGCTGTGGTTGATCCGGTTCCTTCGTTCCCTGTTTTCAGGGCTCGGGTCTCCCGGGTCGTCCGCAGTGTTTTCCTTCTTACTGCGGTCTGTCTTTGCGCCCATGCTGTTCAGACGTTTGCAGCAATTGCTGCTGTGTTGGTGACGTCTCGGGCTCATTTCGGGCGCAGGGAATTGTGGGTCGCACAGGTTTTTGGCCGCCCATCCATGTGTGCGTCTGTTCTTGGGCGTTCTTGTTGCCTTGGGTCGCAGGTTTGCGACCGGTTGTCTTGGCTTTGCGTTGCAGAGTTTGTGGCGGCCGCCTCCCGGGTTAGCCCTTTCTTTTCCTTCTCTTTGGGTATGAAGCTCCAGGGAGCCGTAGGGGCTCCCCACAGAAAACCAGCGTTGAATGTAATGAAACGCCATTTTCTGGGTGAGCCCCGGAGGCTCCCTGGAAACCCTCCCTCCCACCGGTCGGCGGTTTTTTCGCGTTGGTTGACGCTTAGCTTCCGAACTGGAGCTTGGCAGCTGGCGCGGTAGGTCCGGGGCTCCCCCCTCCCCCTCCCGGGGTGGGGAGGGCTGCGCGGACGATCGGCGCGGCAGTAAAGTGTGATGTTTGCTTGTTTGCTTGTTTCCTTGGGATTGTAGGGAGTTTTCTACCTCTCTGTTCGGTTTTTGTTGTAGTTTCTTACCATGTGGGGTTTGTTTTGTTACGCCTACCTTTCTGGGTGCCTAACCCCGGTCGATGGCAGATAAGGAAAACCCCCAACCATATGGGGTTTTCCAGGGCCATTGCTCCCTGAAACCTCTCTGAAGGGGCCAGGTTCTGGCGCTGGTCCCTGGTAGGTCTGAACTCCTTAGCTAATGTCCCAGTCTAACATAACACACATTAGCCCGATAAGCTCCAGGGAGCCTCCGGGGCTCACCCAGAAAATGGCGTTTCATTACATTCAACGCTGGTTTTTTTATAATATGTCCTGGGCTGACATTCGGACACAGGGCTTTTGGAGGTCAAATAGTCCTGGCTGCACTGTACCTCGTTAATGTTCCTGGCCCTTCTTGGGCGTGTGTAGCCTTGGGTCGCAGGTTTCAGCCAGTTATCTCGACTTCGAGTTTAGGAGCGAGTAATGGCCGCCTCCAGGGTAAGTCCCATTTCTTCTTTATCTTTGGTTAGGTAGCTCTGGGGAGTCGTAGGGGCTCCCCCCAGAAAACCAGCGTTGAAGGTAATGAAACGGCATTTTCTGGGTGAGACCCTGAGGCTCCCCGGCATCCCTCCCTCTCTCCGGTCGGCACTTTTTCGCGTTTTTGAAAATCGGCTTCTGAACTGAGGAAAGTAGCCGCCATGGGGGTCTGGGACCCCTCTTTCCCCCTCCTATGGATGGGGGGGGGGGGTTGTACAGACAGATGTGCGGCAGTTGTGGTGACATCATGCTTGTTTGCTTGCTAGTTTGGCTTTCAGTTTGCATTTTTTTTACCAGCAGTAGTTTGTTTTGAAATTTCTACCTTTCTGGGAGCCTGTTCTGGTAGATGGCACACAAAGACTGCTTCCAATTACATGAGGGTGTCTTTTGTCCATTGTTCCTCGTGCCTCTTCTTGAGGGGGCCAGGTCCTGGCTCTGGTTCCCAGTAGGCCTAGAACTCCATCAATTGACTGTTGCCACAGTCTAATATATGCACATCAACCCGGTATAGCTCCGGGGAGCCTCCGGGTCTCACCCAAAAAATGGCATTTCATTACATTCAACGCTGGTTTTTTCTTTTGTTTTAGCTTATAGCCAAGATGATGTGGCTATTGGAGTGACTGAGATCTTTACTCAGAAATGTAGTGTTATGCAAACAAATGTTTTCTTTCAGAGTTGTTGTCTCCTACTTTCTCCCATTTTGTTCCAGCTTTCCCCAAGTATGTTTGGCTGGGCAGGGCATTAAGTGGGGGTTAGCTACTTCCTCATCCCTGTTGTGGTTATCAGTATTGCTGCTTGGTTACTGTCAGATAGTATTGGGTACGTAGTGGTAATTTGAAGAAAGATAATTGTTTTTTCACTTGGTTGCCAATTATGGAATGAAGGTAGTGTGGATGTCAATCGGTGGTCGACTGAGACAGGAACTTTATTATCTCCCATTCCCAATTACTTGGCAAGGCCATTTGAAGTTTCTGGTCACAATGCATTGTTAAGTCAATTGAGCCTTTGCAGTGAATGGTGTCCTGAATGTCTTAAGAGTATGGGAGCAATCGAAATGCCAGCTTAGAAAACCCCAGCATTTAATGTAATGAAACGCCTCTTTCTGGCAGAGCCCCGGTGGCTTCTTAGGTAGCTTTCTTGCTGAGATTGCTCCACTCTGCCAGTCACATCAGATGCATAAGTTTGTTTGACCTTCTTGGGACCAGTGCCAAAGCTTCGCCCCTTCACATTAGGCACAGGGAGTAAATGACATTCTGCTATTTCACTGGGAAATCATCCAGAAAGTTAGCAAAGCTTTACAGACTATGGCTGGGTTCACAAGACTCAAAAGCCAGTAAACTGCCAAAGAACTCTCCAAACAATTCAAAATAAACAAAAGAAAACACACAAAACTAACTAAAACCCACTAGTACCAAATGCTGCCACCTGGCAACCCGGAGCTCAGTTCAGCTTCAGCTAGGTCGGCCGAGCGGACAGCACGCTGGACTTGTGATCCTGTGGTCCTGGGTTCAATCCCAGGTGCCGGCGAGAAACAATGGGCAGAGTTTCTTTCACCCTATGCCCCTGTTACTTAGCAGTAAAATAGGTACCTGGGTGTTAGTCAGCTGTCACGGGCTGCTTCCTGGGGGTGGAGGCCTGGTCGAGGACCGGGCCGCGGGGGACACTAAAAAGCCCCGAAATCATCTCAAGATAACCTCAAGATAGCTATTAGATCTGCAGCAGATAAAACACCACAACTAACTGAGAAACATGGAAGGAGGGAGAGAGACAGGGAGCCACTAGGGTTTACCAGAAAGAGGCATTTCATTACATTCAAATGTGTTTCTGGGGAAGCCCCATGATGGTTCCCTGTAGCTAAATAACCACAGAGAAAAAGATGGATTTACCAGAAAGGAGGAGAGACAGCAGGCACTAAGTGGAAGTAGAGAACAACAGCTGAGAAACATGACCCTGGCCAACACAGGACTGAAGAGGACAAATACCTGGCCACCATGACCCTATTAGTCTGCCAAAACCTTCGAGCCCGAATATTCATTCAGGACATGTTAGAAAAGACCGCCACGAGGGCATCATACAGTACTTGCGAACATCATATTCCCACGGGATAGACCTCAAGTTGATTAGCCTTGATGACACTGTAGAGAACCTGATAAAGATGAGCCTTGGAACACGGGACCATGGAAACCAGATCAACCTAAAGAGCATCCACCAAAGCTGAGGTGATGACACACAGGTAGCAACAAATTGCTGCCACCTGTCACAACAAGTGATGCATCCCTAGCCAAATCAACCAAGCATCAATAACCAAATGACCCCTCCTGAAGCCATTTTACAGGCTATTTATGCCTGTGCCACCTTTTGGGTGGCTTAATCTTTATCAATAAATCATTGACTCAATCTTGACCAGAAAAGGAGATGGTTGTAAACAAAGAAAATGCCCACGGGAGCCAAAAGAGCACAAGCCCCACCTCTGGAGAAGAGCACGAAGTTCAATATCCTGACAACTGGAAGCATGAGCCAGCAAAAACACCACCATAAAAAAGGAGTCCCGGACTGAAGGGTCAGACGTGAACCTAAGGGAGGAGAGAAAATTGAGGACTGTGTCCAGGAACTAAGATGGCTCAGGAAAAGTATGAGTAGCCTGGTGGTGAAATATGCTGAAACAACTTGTGAAATGGAGCCCCATAAGAATAGACAGGAAATCCCAGCAACAGAGGCTCTGCCAGCAATGCAGGATAAGGGGCAACAGTATTAGGCATGAGATGCCCATCAAGAAACAACCACGAAAGAAAAGTAAATACCACAAGAATCAAAATTGATGAAAGATGGTGAAGAGACAGAAAGAGGAAAAAAAAAGTGCCAATTTACTTCATGATGATGATCGTCCTTCGTAGTCGAAGATGACCGTGACTTCAATATATCAGGTTGAAAGTCGGTGGCAATGTGCCAGATGATGGAGGATGAGACCAATCTTCATCTGGAAGGCTAACCCATACACGGGACATATGTGGGTGGAGGCTACTGTAGAGGTGGAGGTTGCTCTAGCTTTGCGTGCGGTGCATTTCCTCTGAGGTAATGCAGTCCGTCTGTTCTCTGCTGCATGGACCCCTGTAATGTTTGCTTTTCCAAGTTATGTGGTCCTGAGCAAGCGACTCCCAAGTATTTGGGTTTATATCCAGGTGTTTATATCCAGATATATATATTTTCTGTGGGGGAGCCCCTACGGCTCCCTGGAGCTTATCGGGCTAATGTATGTTATATTAGACCGGGACATTAGCTAAGGAGTTCAGACCTACCAGGGACCAGTGCCAGAACCTGGCCCCTTCAGAGAGGTTTCAGGGAGCAATGGCCCTGGAAAACCCCCTTGTGGTTGGGGTTTTCCTTATCTGCCATCGACTGGAGTTAGGCACCCAGAAAGGTAGGCATAACAAAACAAACTCCACATTGTAAAAAACTAAAACAAAAAACCGAACAGAGAGGTAGAAACTCCCTACAATCCCAAGGAAACAAGCAAACAAGCAAACATCACACTTTACTGCCGCGCCGATCGTTCGCGCAGCCCTCCCCACCCCGAGAGGGGGGAGGGGGGGAGCCCCAGACCTACCGCGCCGGCTGCCTAGCATCAGTTCGGAAGCTAAGCTTCAACCAATGCGAAAAAACAGCAGACCGGTGGGAGGGAGGGTTGCCAGGGAGCCTCACATGCATTTCTGTCACGTTGATCTGCTGGTTTTAGAGGGGGATCCAGAGAGAGTTTTCCTGGACAATAAACACCACAGTAAGGTGAATAGATTGGAGGCAAAATGCCACTAGTGTCCTGGGGTACCCTGTGACCCTCCGCGGCCTCAGTTTCAACACCCTCAGCGTATGCAAGGTTAGGACGAGTTCTCCCGGCTTACAAAAGTTCATCGTTGCATTTGATGCCAATATACCCGTTGATCGGAGTGTTTTGGAAATAGCAGGGCACAAAGTCTCCTATATCATGCCATTCCCAAGTTCTTTAAGATCAAAGTGCACAATATCAGACCAAATAACCGCAGGAACTTGATTGCAGTGGCCTACAATCGTTAGGAAGATCTGGAGCTCTCGGATGTTACTGAAATCTGTGGTTACAAAGTCCGATGTTATAAACCTCTGGGTGACCATTTGGCGAGATATGTAGTCCGGGAGCCAGTCGGCCGAGCAGACAGCACACTGGACTTGTGATCCTGTGGTCCCGGGTTCGATCCCGGGCGCCGGCGAGAAACAATGGGTAGAGTTTCTTTCACCCTATACCCCTGTTACCTAGCAGTAAATTAGGTACCTGGGTGTTAGTCAGCTGTCATGGGCTGCTTCCTGGGGGTGGAGGCCTGGTCGTGGACCGGGCCGCGGGGACACTAAAAGCCCCGAAATCATCTCAAGATAACCTCAAGATAACCAGCATGTTGTTGACATTAGTGCGGATGACATGAAGGCGCAACTTCAGGCTAACATTCTGATCTTCGGTATCAGGAAATTTATGCATATTACTAGTGATGAACTGTGTGATACCGGCACTGCCCTACTTACTTTTCTCGATTCCTTTTCCCCTGATCGGGTTTGGATTAATGGCTTCCTCCATAAATTGGAGGTGTACGTCCCCTGTCCCACTCAGTGCTTTCGTTGTAAAGATTTTTACCATATCTCACAAGGCTGCACCAATGACATCAAATGTGGCAAATGCTCTAGTTCCCATTACACATGTGACACTGTGTCTGATATGCTCTGCTGCCAGAGCATATCAAACACACAGTTGGTTCTCTGCTGGCCCAACTGTGATGGTGATCATGCCGATACATTCAAACAATGTCCTTCATACGTAGCGGCACTAACTAAGCCTCTCCCTGCCGTCACCTTGCCTTCCAGTCGTGCTTTGCTTCGTCTTGACCCAGTTCATCATCAACCCTTGCTTCCTGCTCTGCTGCCACCTTTGCTTGTGCCTGACCTGTCTGTCACTGACATTCCTATCTCCCCTGTGCCCACTTCTCTCTCACATGCCATACAACCAAGTCCCGATCTTGTTTACACTCTTGTCACTCGCATTGCTGATGCACTCGAGAAGACGCTCCTCACTAAATTCTTTCCGCAATTCATCCAACCCGTTCCTGAGGCTGACCCGACGCATCCCTCATCCGATTCTCCTATGGTTGACATTCCACCTTCCGTGGCTGCCATTACTATCTCCAAAATGTTTGAACTGATGCTGGACAATCCTCTCCAGAATTCCTTAGTGCACCTTCCCCGAGTTCCTTCACAGGCTGCCTTGCCACACATCCCTACCCCTGGTACTAAAAGGAAGCAATCCTCTGCCGTCCCGACTTCCAAGCACCCTTCAACTTTGCCTGACAGGCCCCATAAATCCTACACTCCCACAACATCCTCACCCCAGGTCTTCCTCCCATTGTCCTCCTGGCACATCTAAGAAGACTGATGCGATTGCGTCCCAGCCGTAAGGCTCCGGATTCCGTCTACGTACCTTGCCCCATCCTCATCTCGCCTGGTCCCGACCTGACTTCTTCTAATCGTAACTTATTGTGACTCGTTTTCTTGTGTGTGTACAGTGTTTTCTATTCTTTGGGGAGTTGTTTGGCAGTTTAGTGGCTTTGAGTCTTGTGAACCCAGCCATTGTTTGTAAAGTTTTGCTGACTTTCTGGATCCTTTCCCAGTGAAATAGCAGAATGTCATTTGCATCCTGCATCTTGTGTGAGGGGGGGCAAGGTTTTGTCTTTGGTCCCCGGAAGACCAAACACTCGTGCAACTGATGTGACTGGTACATTGGAGCAATCTCAGTGAGATAGCTACAGGGAAGCCACCATGGTGCTCCTCCAGAAAAGAGCATTTCATATACGCAATACACCACATATTCTATAGGTTTACATCACCTTGAATTTAAAATTATATATTAATTATAGTGCAGTACTTGTAAGAAATCCTACTCTCATTGAGAAATAATAAACAGCATTACATATATATCTTGTATATTTGTTGCGTTTGTTATTTGGCATTTTATAGTGTTAGGGACTGTCAGAGTAGATAATTGATTAATATTCAAGATAAACATGCCCTTGCCTTTATAGCAAATGATTTAAACAAAGGTGCCATGTTCACATTCAAACTCTTTGCATCATTACTGTTGAATTTTTTAACGAAATGATACAAAATTTTTCATACCATTTGGCTGATGGTGACATTTTTCCATAGACACACTCAATATCCGTGCTGGGGCGGCAATCTTGATCTCGGATCTCGCTCATTCACAGTTGGCTTTAAATGCCGGTATCCACTAGAATTCTACAGTGATAATCAAGTAGTAAGGTCTGTGAGTATATTTGCGAAAATCATCACAAGCACCACGCTCATTTTTGCTTTTGGCTTTGTATAAGTGAATTAGAGCATGAGAAGGGGTGGAGAAAAAGGCTCTGAGGCTGGGTAGATATGATGAGTTGGTAATACAAGGAAATACTGGATGCAAGTGAACAATGGGAAGTGACACTGAACAGTGCCAAGCAGAAGCAGTTTGCTTCCATCAGGAGGAAATAAATGAGTGCATGAATAAAAATTTGACAATTGATGGAGTGTGCTTTATACCTAATATATGAAAATGCTGATGTATTTTTGGTGGATGCTTTGCTGGTATGTGGTGATAGAGAGATCCCATGATGTTAGTGAGCTAGGATGGAAATATGAAATGTCTGGTGTTTTTCTGCTTAACTTCAACCCTCTTATCCTGCTATAGTTTTCCATCCTACCTAAGTTATTATGTGTCTCAACACCATGAAATTTGGAGATGGAGTAATGTTTTTTCTGGAGAGGGTAGAAGATAACTCCTTGTAGCTAGCTGCACTGAGGTAGCTCCACACAAATGAGTCACATCAACCCTAGCAGTCCTTAATTGCTTACCAGCGACCAAAAGCCAAAATGTGGCACCCACACAGAGGTGCAGGGAGCAGGGGATTATTACAATCACCCTCACCAAAGAAACATACAGAAAGGAAGCAAAGCAAAACATGCAACTGTAAGGTTCACAAACAAAAATAGAATTGAAATAGCAAAAGACTGTACAAATGATCCACCCACAGAGCAAACCCAGCTCTGGCGGTAGCAGCACCTCCGATACCTGCCAGCTCTCTCCGTCTCGGTTCTTCACCTGATGTCCAACTGTTTGGACTGCTCCATGAGTCACTAGCATTACAGGTCCCAACTATTTCTTAGATAAGTAATTACCTAAGTAATTACCTAAGTGTAGTTACAGGATGAGAGGTACGCTTGTGGTTGTTGTTGTTAAAGATTCGCTACCTGGAACAAAGTTCCAAGTAGCACGGGCTATGGTGAGCCCGTAGTGCCTTTACGCTTGTGGTGTCCCGTCTTCCCAGCACTCTTTGTCATATAATGCTTTGAAACTACTGACGGTCTTGGCCTCCACCACCTTCTCGCCTAACTTTTTCCAACCGTCTACCACTCTGTTTGCGAAAGTGAATTTTCTTATATTTCTTCGGCATCTGTGTTTAGCTAGTTTATATCTATGACCTCTTGTTCTTAACCCTCAAACCGCTAGGGGCCCAAATGGAATTCACACCCACAGGCGCAACAAAAAAAAAATCCAAAAAATTCTTTCGTCTTATAGAAGTGTTCATTTTTGTTCCCTGATCACGGAAAAAATAACAAAAAAATCGTAGGTGGCATATTTTAGCCGCAATAGGGTAGGGAAGTGTGGCAAACAAGGGGTGTAGGCAGAGCCTTCGCCAGACGAGGTCTACTCCGCCCAAGCTGTCAGACGGCAGTTGCCACAAATATATTATTACCTAATTATTTCAATGTCTCTGATTGATTTTTTCTTAGTTTTTTTGCATTAATATTATTCCATACAGTGAATTGTGGTATATTTATATTATAAAATGTGTGAACCATCGCTGTACTCAAAATTATGGTGTGCATATTAGTGATTCAATTATTATGTTCATAAAACAATAAACAAATAGTTTTGCTGTTGTTACGCTATATACACAGGTTATATATAAGTATTTGCATGTTTTGTACACCATAACAAACTACTAAGTTGGTCTTGTGAGTCAAAAAGCAACGAGGAGTGACCGCCAAACACCAGCGAGCCACTCACTGCCACTCCCTCCCTCAACACCACCTCACTCACCCTCATTCACCTCCCACAATACTCTTCCTGTATTTATTCACTATACACAGAAGTTATATATACGTATTTACGTGTTTTGTTCACCATAACTGTACATCTAAGCTTGTATGGTGAGTAAGGCCATAAGATGTAGCTACTCACACAGCTGATCGGCGGCCGCCCTCAAGGCCAGACGCACTAATATTTGTCCTCCAACAATATTGTTTGTGGTGTTATTACGCTATATACACACATTATATATAAGTATCTACCTGTTTATGCACCATACCTGTACAAATAAGCTGGTATTGTGCCCAAAGACCATAGTGGCCATCAATAAACAACATGCCAAGTCGTGCAGACGACACTCCTCCCTCACCAAAATGGCGGCTCCCAACCTACTCCTCTCACTGTTATCTCACACTATACACACGTTATATATAAGTATCTACATTTGTGTTCACCATATCGAACCACTAAGCTGGTATGGTGAGTGCAGTCAATAATTGGTGGCCACACACAGTCAGGAAACGACGCCACAACCCTCCCTCCATGGAGCACAGCGCTAGATATCACCACAATCCTGCTATTATCAGAATCCTGGTCAGTTTTATCACAGTCAGGGGGCTTCAGTAATACTATCACTGCTAAATAATAGCAGTATCATTTATATTATGGTATTTGTAGGCGATGCTGTGGTCACAAGCTGAACAGCGGTGCTGTGAGCTCGTGCTGCGTGTGCCAGCCTTGGTGGCTTGCTCAATACTGACGCTGTAACACCCAAGAATGTTAGCCTGGATTTTTTTCTAGGTGGCATCTGGCAACTATCGGTTGTGGCTGTACTATAGCTGCCCCTATCCCAGGCGGGGCGTTTAAATTATAGCGCTAGACACGAAATCATATATAAATGATGTGCGCGGTTTCGGTTTTGTCACTGATATCATTTATATATGATATGCGCGGTTTGAGGGTTAAAGTTCCAGGTCTCAGGAAATCTTCCCTATCGATTTTATCAATTCCTGTTACCATTTTGTATGTAGTGATCATATCACCTCTTTTTCTTCTGTCTTACCAGCGTGTTAGCCATTCTTTAAATTTTGTCCTTTGGGGTCCCATTTCAAGATAGTGTTAGCTTAATGTGTTTACAAGCCTCACTTGTTAGGACTTTTGAAACTGTTTACTTCGAGTTGCATGTGCTCAGGGCAGCCCTTCCCTAAGTGCATGCCTAGTGATGCCACAGCAATAACAGGGTACCCTGGTGGGTTCTGGAGTGCATCCCATAGAGGCAGGTCTACTGTGTTGGGTGCCTCACCCTGAGTAGTGCAAGGGGTCATTGACTTTTGTGTGAGGCTTTGAGGTTGGGGCATTTAGGAGTTTGTTGTTTTTGGGTGCACTGGGGTTTGTGTGCTTGTATATACGGTGTACCACTGATGCCCTTCATAGATGTGTTTATCCTGAGGCCTGTGTTTGGCACAGTTGGCACAATCAGAGAACACTGTTTGAACATCAGTAGTCCATGACTGTTCAATAATGTCCCATCATGTGTAAGAAATATTGCCAGAACAAAAATGGACTCAACTAAAAAATTAGTTTCCTACAAGAAGTGCTGCACCATATTGGTGGTAATGGATATGTGGGGTAACTCCAAGCAACAGTCTGTTGGACCAAACCTGTTCCCCAACCAGGCTTGGGGGAAGTGGAAGAATTCTCGGAACTCTCTCCAAGTTTAGTTCCACCGATGTTTAGTTCTTCAGTTCTTTTGGCAAGCACACCTAGTCCCTGAGTGTAATGCTTGGTCCTTACTTTTGGCCCTGGTAAGTTCTTTGGGTCTGGTAGGGCTCATTATGGATCAACCCACCAAGCGTGCACTCACTTTTTGCTAGTTTGAAGTGTGTCCATTGATGGTGCTACATGCCGATGGTCATTCATTCTGTCTGCCATGCTGCTTGTTGGGTGGGTAATATCTTCCACCCTAAGGTGTGTGACTTTTGCATTTGCTGGGGCTCTATTCTAGCAGAGCTGCCTTCTAGACAAGAGGCTTTTCAAATAGCAGCCATATTATGGGTTTGTTTCTCTCATTTTCATTACTTGTTGCTTGGTGCTCATGTGAATGCTCCAGAGTTGGTCCCTATAATGTTTAAGGATCTGGAGTTAAGAGTGGCTCATAAATTACACTTGTTCAAAGTTTGCCCATCCTCCTCCAATTCCATTTGGCATGGTTCGCCAGGCCTTTATTTGAGCTTGGGAGACTTGGCATAGTATTTGCCATACCCGAATGCTTGATTGGTTAGAAGCGAGTTCTGTCTTTTATGTGTTCTTGGGGGAGGTTTGTCTTTTGTGCTGCTGGAAGATTTCCTGTTTGCTCCAGTTTGCTCAAGGACACGGGCATGGGGCAGCTCTTAAGTGCAACTGCTTTTGCTTTCTGGAATCCAGGCTGTGGAGGATGACAGGACCTGTGCTCACTTGATCACAGTCACTGGGCTGTGGTCAAGCTATTCTTTGAACAGCTGCAGAGCAGCCTGGATGCATTGGCTTCAGTGCCGGATGTTATTTCGTTGTTACTGACAATTTCAACTTCACTGACTTTGCCCAAGTTGCTCACTCTCCTCCTTTAGGAGGCAGTAATGGATTTTTTCCTGGCTTGTCTCACATGTCAGTATGCTGTGCTAATCCAAGCTATAGGTTCAGCTTGGTCTCTAACCCTTATGTCTATCACCCTCTTTTTGTCCCTCCTTTTTCCTGGGGTGATTGTCTCTCCACTGATCTCGGCTGTTGCTTTCCAATCCCTCAGTTGGGTTCTGTCATTGTCCTTGCTATCCCTACTGCTCAGAGGCAATCCTCCTGGGTTAGAGCCTCACCTGTAGTTAGTCAGGGTTGGACTCCATCAAAGTCTGATTCTCTGGCTGTTGCTTCTTCTAGGTGGCGTTGTTCTTGGGTGCTGCAGAAGTGGTTCTGGACGGGGGTCTTGACACCAGAAATTTTGTGGTCCACCTGTTTCTTGGCAGTGTGCAGGAACATCTGGAATTTTTTGCCAGCTCCTGGTCCCATGATGCATGGCCCTTCTGAGTTGTCTCCTATTTTCTCTTCTTGAATTGATCCTCTTCCCTTCTTTTTTAGTTCAGGGGTCATGATCAAGGTGTTATCCCAGCAGTATTGTATGGTCATTGAGAATTGACAGGACTGGTGTGGTTGAGTTAACTACCTCTCTTTTGGTGGGTGTCTTGGTTTTTCATGATCCCCAAGCAGGACTTTGCAGACTTATGATACATTTTTGACCTCTCGGGATTCAACAGTTATATTCCCTGTCCGACTTTTCACATGATCACTTTGGCTCAGCTGGATTTCTAGATAATGTCCCTGAATCCCAAGGACACATACTGGCACATTCGAATTCATCTGAGGTTCAGGAACTGGTTAGGGTTCATTGTGGGGTGTCGTACTTACGGTTTTTCTTTTTTGGAAAATCTGCCCCCCTCAGATCTTTTATCAGGTTAGTGCAGAGTAGTTGTGGCCCAACTATGTCTTATGGGGAGCTTCAAGTTTTGGCCTATCTTGATGACTGGCTTATTTGGGCTCCCAGCCACTTCACTTGAGTGTATACTGAGGATATTGATCTTTCTGAGCTTGCCATGTTCAAATTCCTGGTGAATTGGAGGAAGTCCCAATTGGTTCTGTCCATGGATGGCTTCCGTTTCCCTGCCTTCTGCAGCTGTCTTCAGTTTTATCTTAGTTTTATGTCAGAGTGGTCCTAGATTACTCAGCAGTTGGTTGATCAGTTGTGCAGAAGCTTGAACTTGATCTGTGTGGTACAGTATTTTTCTTGTGCAGAATTTGGTTCCGGGCACTGTTCTGGTTCTTCTGGTATCACCCTTTTCACCACCACTACTGGGGTCATCGAGTGTGAGCTCCATTTGCCCTTCACCGGTTTTTACTTCACCATTTTCCTATTTTGGTTTGGGGTTGAGCAGGTCCCATCTTTCGGGCTCACAGTGTAATGTGTAAGTTTGCAGCGGTGTGGTAAGCCCTGCAGTGTGTGTCATCCTCTGGGCTCCTTTCTCCAGTACCATTCTGACTGTGCCCAGGTGGTTCATTGTCTGAATCAAGGGGGGTTCTTTTCAGTCCTTTCCTTTTTGAAGATGGATCTCATCTTATGGATTCTCATGGTTTGGTTCTCCATGCAGTTTATGTGTGAGGGAGTATCCAACGTTCTTGTGGACAGACTTTCTCGGTTTTAACCCATTTCCATGGAGTGGACTGTCAACGATGCACCCTTCAGGTGGATCTACAAGGCGTTGTCTCTCTGAAGTTGATCTCGTCATATCCAAGTGAAACTGGCAGCTTCCGTCTCACATAACTTCTTTCTCAGATCATGAGGCTGCTAGGGTGGATGCCTTTCAGCTGTACTGGTTGAGGGTGGGGGTTCATTTATCACTTCCATAAGGTTCAGATGTTGTTCCAGGTACTGTACAGTATTGTCCAGACCGGAGATTTACATGGGTAGATTTACATTTACTACAGATTTACATCTTTTGGAGATGGAGCCTGGATACTGATATCATCCCTGACATACTTAAGACAGCTGAGATCATGCCACTTCACAAAGGAGGTAGTAAAGCAGATGCAAAAAATTATAGACCAATAGCTCTAACCTCACACACAAAAATCTTTGAAAGAGTGGTAAGAAGTAAGATTACAAATCACATGGAATCACAACATCTACATAACCCTGGACAACACTGGTTCAGAACAGGGCACTCCTGCTTCTCACAGTTGCTAGATCACTATGACATGACCTTAGGTGCCATGGGAGACAAGCAAAATGCAAATGTAATGTACACAGACTTTGCTAAAGCTTTCGACAAATGTGACCACGGTGATATTGCACACAAAATGCATGCAAAAGAAATTACTGGCAAAGTAGGGAGATGGATCTTCAACTTCCTAACGAAAAGAATGTAGTGTAATTTATTGATATTGATACAGGTATATACAAGAGTCTCTACATTCTTGTAAAGCCATTAGCTCGCGTAGCGTTTTGGGCAAGTCCTTGATCCTAATTTTCCTCGGAATACGACCCGCCGAATCATTTAACAACCAGGTACCCATTCTCTGCTTGGTGAACAGAGGCTACGGTTAAGGTTTGGCACCCGGTCAATTCTCCCCAGCCAGGATTCGAACCCAAGCCAAAGCACTCGCGAAATGCCAGGAGAGTGTCTTACCACTGCGCCATGGAGACTGCTAGTCAACACAGTAAAATCCAGATCATCTACTGTGAAAAGCTCATTCCTCCAAGGTACTGTACTTGTTCCAGTACTTTTTCTCATCCTAATATCAGATATAGATAAGGAAAGAAACTACAGCACTGTATCATCATTTGCAGACGACACGAGAATTTTTATGCGAGTAGACAATTTAAAGGACACGGCAAACTTCCAACCGGATGTAAATCGGATCTTTCAGTGGGCCACAGATAATAATGTGATGTTTAATGAAAATAAGTTCCAGCACCTGCGCTATGGAAAAAATTTAAATTTAAAAACAGAAACCATATATAAAACAAAATCAAATCACACTAGAATGAAAAGCAATGTAAAGGATCTAGGGGTAATCATGTCGGAAGACCTTACAATTACGTAATACAATATAGTAGCTGTCATGACTGCAAGAAAAATCACAGGTTGGAAAACAGGGACCTTCCAAACAAGGAATGCCATACCTAGAGGGCACTTTTCAAGTGCCCTCTAGGGTGGAATATTGTTGCACTCCAACAGCCCCATTCAGAGCCGGATAAATTGCTGACCTAGAGAGCATGCAAAGATCCTTTACCACTAGACTCCACTCTATAAGTCATCTTAATTATTGGGACTGATTAAAAGTTCTAAATCTGTATTCTTTAGAGTACAGGCGAGAGAGATACACAGTATTCTACATGGGGAAAATATTAGAGGGACTGGTTCCAAATCTGAACACAGAAATAACATCACATGAGACCAGTAGGCATGGCAGGATGTGCAAAATACCACCGTTGAAAAGCAAATGTGCAGTAGGTACACTGAGGGAGAACTCTATCAATATCAGAGGCCCAAGATTTTTCAACACTCCCGCTACACGTAAAGCGCATAACTGGCTGGCCTCTCACAGTGTTTGAGAGAGAACTCGACAAACAAAGAATACCTGATCAACCAGGCTGCGAGAAGCTGCATCCAACAGCCTGGTTGACCAAACGACCAACCAGGAGGCCTGGTCAGAGACCAGGCTGCAGGGCTGTTGATTCCCGGAAGCTACACAAGGTAAGGTAGGTAGGTAGGGTGATCCTTGTGGCTGCCTGGTGGCTGGCTTATCTTTGATTTGTGGCTCTTTTGGCCAGGTGTCCGAAATCAGGCATTTTTACGTGGCTCTGCCCCTTTTTATCAGATTGATTTTGGAACATTCCTTGCTGGTTCGAGTTTCTTCTCTGCTCTTCATGTCTTGAGTTTTTTATATGGGTCAGTCACCATTTGTATGGTTAATGTGGCTTTCATCACAGCAGCTGTATTAGGTTTCTTGGTGCTCTTTTCATTTTTTCATCTCTCGCCATCATTTTTTTTTTGTCTCGGTTCCAGTGGTTTTGTAGTTTTGTCTTGATTGTTGATTGACAAGTTACTCCTAATACTGTACTGTACTGTACTGTCTCCTCCTATTGTTCAGTCTTGCAGAGCCGCTCTTGTTGGCTTTTGGCATCGATTCTTCTTTAGCACCATTTTATAATTGTTTCTCCTCCAAACCTATCCTTTCTCCTCCTGTACTGTCTTGGTCTAGGGACAGTGTGTTTGGTTTTCTTTTGTTGCTTTGGTTCTCGGTCACCTCTTCAGTTTGTGATACTTTTTTCAAATTTTTGTTTTTTGTTGGTGCTGTCTTCTCATTGTAAGGGTGAGAAGCTTTGCAATTCTCCAAAAATGGGATATTTTTTCTTTTGGTCCTGGTGGCCAGTTTCTTCATATATAGAATAGCTATTTTCTTTTCTGGTGAAGAATGAGATGGTTAGCTTCTGGAGAGGTCCTTTAGTTACTCAGTCATGATTCATTTGACCAGAGGTGCATCATTTTTGCCCTGGGCTGGGTTTCCCATCCTAGTATCTCCTCTTCATGGGGGGTGATCTGCATTTTTCTACCGAGTGAATCCCAGTTTTCCTGTTCTATGTGGTAAGATACAAAGAACTAACCACAATATTTGGCCCTTCAGGAACTAGTGTTGACTGTAATGAAATGCCTCTTTTTGGGTTGGTTTCAGCTGTTGTCTTAGGCTATGGACTAAAGATTGTTGACAAGGGGAGCCGGCAGCTCCCAGTGATGCTGCCACTGGTGGTAGCCAGCTGTAACTTGGGGTGAGTTTGTTCTAACTACTTTTTTTTTAATCATTTGCAGAGTCTTTTGCTACTTCGTTTCAATTTTTCTGTCAACCTTGTGCACTTGTCTATTTTGTTTCGCTTCCTTTCTGTGTGTTTTAGTGATGGTGATCATGAATCCCCTGCTCTCTGTATCTTTGTGAAACGGTCATGTTTTGGTCTTTGGTCTCAGTTAGCAGTTAAATACCCCAAGGACTAATGTGGCTCATTTGTATGGAGCACTCTACATGGAGCCGAGAAGGCCCACCCAAAAAAACATATTTCATTATGTTCAACATTTTTTCTGCGGGAAGCCCCTTCAGCTCCCCGGAGCTATCCAGGCTGATATGGATATCCCTAACTTTGGTATCAGTCGATGTGGAGTGGAGTTCTAGGCCTACTGGGGACCATGAGCCAGAACCTGGTCCCCTCAGAGAGGCACGAGGAGCAATGACCTATAAAAACCCTCATGTGGTTGGGAGCATTCTATATCTGCCATTAACCGGGACAGGCACCCAGAAAGGTAAGCACCCCAAAACAAACCCCTATTCTGGTTAAAATCGACAAAAATAGACAAACGAGTGGACAGAACTCCCCAATTGAACACAAGCAAACAAGCATGACGTCACATGAACTGTGCCGCATGTCTGCGCAGCTCCCCCCTCCCCTGGAGGGGGAAGGGGGAGCCCCAGATACCCCTTGCCCTGTTGGTCTTTTGCTGCTTGGCAATTGACCACCTCGAGTGTTTTAGGGGGTTTCCTTCCTAGTTTGCCTTGGGGTAAGTGGTAGTTATTGGACTGGTAAGGGTGCAGGGTACTGTGTAGCTAGTTTTCACCCATCTTGAGGTCATCTTGAGATGATTTCGGGGCTTTTTAGTGTCCCCGCGGCCCGGTCCTCGACCAGGCCTCCACCCCCAGGAAGCAGCCCGTAACATCTGACTAATACCCAGGTACCTATTTTACTGCTAGGTAACAGGGGCATAAGGTGAAAGAACCTCTGTCCAATGTTTCTCGCCGGCGCCTGGGATCGAACCCAGGACCACAGGATCACAAGTACAGAGTGCTGTCCGCTCGGCCGACCGGCTCCCTTGACAGCGCGTGGCTCTGTTCCCTCTGGGTATGCTGTCCTTTTACGAGGTTTTTCTTTTCTTTTTGCCTGGTGGTGGGGGTCTGCCTTGGTGTTCCTTCCCCTTTATACTAGGGTTGTTTGTGTTTGGTGGTACCCTCTGCTTCGCCCTCGTGAGCGGACACTTCCCGGGGGTTTAGCATTAGCAGTGTTGATTGGTAGCTTGGGCGCAAGTTAATAGTATCCTGCCTGGGATAACCTTTAGCAGACCCAGTCTAGGGGCCCCTGGGAACCTCGCGGGGGGCACTCGGGTCTGATGGATGTGACCCTCGAGTCCCCCCCTCTCTTTTTTCGAGTTGGAGGGTTGCTCTGTTCCCCTTGTCTTGGGGTGACTTTCATTGCTTTTGCCTCCGTCATGCTGCCTGTTGGGTCGATGACACATTCGACCTGGAGTCCTGCGAGCTTTGTTGCTTGTTTGTGACTCAGTTCACCCAATCTGATGATGACCTTATTAGGGTGCAGGCAACTCACGTGTTGCAAGATAGGTTTAGATTGTTGCAGCGTGCTAGGTTGGTTGCTTCCCTGGATGCCTTGAGGCTGTAACGTTTTGTTTATTGGGACCCGGACTTGGGGGTTTGGTCGCTTTGGCCTTGGTTCCGTCCACGCCCCGTTCATTCGGTCACCCCGCTTCCGGCTGCTAAACATCTGAGGGCTTCGGGGGAGGGTTTAGAGGTTTCTGAGACTGGGGCAGTTTCTGGGGTTGCCCTTTCCGGGGGTGGCTGCGAAGGCATTCAAGGCACTTCCTCCAGCTGTAGCTACAGGGTCCGACCAGTGGGCTCTTCCTGCTGTTCCAGCTGCCCTGGCTTTTTCTTGTGTGGCCGGGGCTTTGGAGGCCGACTCGCCAACAGGGTTGGGGAGGAGCTAACTTGGGGGCCTTGCGCCGTTGGTCCCCGCCTGGGTTTTCCGACCCTCCGAGCAAGGCCTGCTGTTACAAGGAGTGGGGGTTTCCTTTCCCCCCCTCTGCGTACGAATTGGATTTGGGTTCGGCTCCTCCCCGGGTTCGGTTCCATCCTTTCGAAGGTTTTCAGCTTCCCACATCTCTCCAGCTGACGTGTGGGAGGCCATTGCAGCTTACCTCCTGTGCGACCTGGTGTATGTCTCTATAATGGCTCCATCTTCAGGTTTGGGTCTTTGTCTCCATTCTGGGTTCATTATGAGGTTCCGGAGTCCTGGCTTGCGGACTGCCCTACGTTTTCGCTGGATGCTTGGGACACCTTCTATCGTACCCGCATGCTTGAATAGCATGAGGCATTGACTGTGGTCCAGGTTTACCTTTGGGGGGGGGGGAGGTGATTTTGCACACCTTAACCCTTGTGCTGCTAATGGCTATTTGGCCTTTGTCACACATAGATGCATAACAAACAAAAATTCATTTTTTTTCTTGTTAACCTGTTAATTTGTGTTCCCTGATCACAGGAAAAATAATAATAAAATCGTAAGTGGCATATTTTGGCCACAATAGGGCGGAGAAGTCTGGCAAAAAAAATGCGCTGACTCGGCAAGCGTCTGAGGCGGTCTGCTCTGCCCCATCTGTCAGGCGGGAGTGGTCACAAAGATATAATTATCTATTTATTTCAATATCTGATTTTTTCTTTGTTTTTTTGCTGTAATATTATTCAAAAGTGTATAGTGTGATATATTTATATAATAAAAGTGTGAATCATTGCTGTACTCAAAATTATGGTGTGCATATTATTGATTCAATTATTGTTTTCATAAAACAATAAACAAATACTTTGTCAGTTATTACACTATATACACAGGTTATATATAAGTATCTGCATGTTTTGTTCACCATAATGAACCACTAAGTTATTGCGAGTCAAAAAACAATGAGGAGTGGCCAGCCAGCCACTCATCACCGCTCCCTCCCTCAAAAACACCTCACTCGCCAACATCCTCCTCCCATCATACTGTTTTGCTCATATTCAAAATATATAGACACTATATACATAAGTATCTACATGTTCTGTCCACCATAACTGTTCATCTAAGCTTGTATAGTGCACAAAGAGCATAGTGGCCACCCTTACACAGCATGACAAGTCAGGAAGATGATGCAACCTCCCTCACCAAAAATGGCCTCTCCCAACACTCCTTTTTCTGTTATTACATTACACTATATGTACACGTTAAATATAAGTATCTACATTTGTGTTCACCATAACGAACCACTAAGTTGGAATGCTGAGTAGCAGTTTTGTTATTATTATTATTATTATTATTATTATTATTATTATTATTATTATCATTTATTATTATTATTATTATTATCATTTATTATTATTATTATTATTATTATTTATTATTATTATTATTATTATTAAAAGCATGCTCAGTGGCAGTGGCAGCCAATGGCAGCCTGCCACTGGCTGGTACTCGATCCCTCCCTCCCTCCCTCACCTCACCTGACTCACCAACATTCTCCTCCTACCATACTGTTTTTGCTTTTATTCACTATATACAGATGTTATATATAAGTATCTGCATGTTTTGTTCACCATAGCGAACAACTAAGCTGCTATAGTGAGTCCAGACAGTAAAAGGTGGTCAGCTGACAACGCTACCTCCCTCCCCACCAAGATTACTCCTCCCACTACAGCACTAATTATCACAACAATCCTGCTATTATCAGAATCTTGGTCATTTTTATCAGTCAGGGGTCTTCTGTAATACTATCATCGCTAAATAATAGCATGTACATATATATTTTAACATTTTTAGGGGATGCTGTGGTCACAAACTGAACAGCAGTGTTGTGAGCTCATGCTGCGTGCACCAGCCTTGGTGGCTCACTCAGTACTGAGGCCCTCTCACTCGTTGCCCACAATTTTGTTAAAAAATGGTGTCTGTTTACAAGAGCCTTGGTGAAGGTGAGGTGAACCCTGTGTATCCACAGGCTGTTTAAATCTTGCGTAGTACTCCAACGCTTCATATGACGTGATGCGCATTTTTGGGCAAGTTATTCAATGCATCATATGACGTGTTGTGCAGTTTAAGGGGTTAATGAGGGCCTTTTTGCTCCGGCTCTTCTGCGGGATGTTGGCGCTGTTCAGCTTCAGGGGCCAATAGAATGATTATTAAAAGTTGTTTAATGTCAACCAATATTTTTTGACTAGTTGTATATGAAAAGGGATGCAATTGTTCCAAGTTTCAGTACTTCAGCCTAAATAGAAAGGGAGATTTTTATTTTTGTGTTTTATCAATGAATATTACACATTTTCAAGTGGATATTCAGGACCACACCTTTCAGATATAATCATTCTATGACACTTTTCTGACACATTTAGCATATAATAAAGGATCTCATGTCGATTTGTTTCCAAAATATTTTTAGTTTTCCTAATACAAATAGTCAAAGTTCCCCCCAAAAATTATGCAAATATATCATGTTTATTGCTATTATAAAATCAATAAATGAACTTAGGAACACAAATTGACATGAATTTGTAGACTTTCACTCTACCTATAATGTGTAAGTTTCATGTAAATTGAATAAAAAATGTAATGGGAATATCAACGTTTATGTTACTTGAAAATTAATAAGTAAAACAAAGTCTTAGGGGCTGCCATCTGTAACTGAGGTTGACATCAACCAATTTCCTCTAAAATTGGCACCCTTACAGATAGGCTTACGTGCAGTCAGGTGTATAAGTTTCATGGAAATCGTCCAATAAAAAAAAAAAAAAAAATTGAAAAAAAAAAAACTTTTTTTTTTCTTTTTTAAATTAATTTTTTCTAATAAAACTAATTATAATTTTTTTAATATATGCTATTGTGATAGCTGAGAGTCATAGACATGATTTCAGTTGACACTTGTGTTTGATAATCGTTTCTGGGGGGAGCCCCGTCGGCTCCCCGGAGCTATCCAGGCTGAATGGATATGTATAACTTTCTGGCATCAGTCAATGCATGGAGTTCTTGCCTACCGGGGACCACGATCCAGAACCTGGCCCCTCTCTAGAGAGGCACGAGGAGCAATGGCCTATAGAGACCCCCTTTATGATTGGGAGCATTCTGTGTCTGCCATCGACCGGGACAGGCACCCAGAAAGGTAGGCGCCCCAAAACAAACCCCTATTCTGGTGAAATTATTGCTACCGAAAGCCGAACGAGTGGACAGAACTCCGCAAACAAAATTATCGAACTAGCATGATGTCATCACGTTGCCGCGCCACCGTCTGCGCAACCCCCCCCCCTCCCCAAGAGGGGAAAGGGGAAGCCCCAGACCCTCCACGCTGGCGATCCAACTGGCAGCTCTTGGCTGACGGCATTACTGGCTGGTCGAGTGCCTCTGGCCCCGGTTTTTGTTTCAGTTCTGTGCCTTGTGGTGTGGACTGTCTCTACCGGTGGGGTGTGAGCCAGGAGTAAGATTCCATGGTACTCGGGTTGCATGTGCCTAGGGCTATCTTCCCTAGGTGCCCTGTAAGTACTGCCCTTGGGGCTTGGGGCCACCTTCCACAAGTCGCCTTTGGTTCTACCTCTGCTGTGTCCTTTACTGCTCGGTACTGGGCCGCTCTTGGAGTCGGCTGGGGTTTTGTTGCCCTGGTTTGTCTCTGGGTAGGTGGTAGTTTTCGTCACTGGTAGGGGCACGGGGTACTGCACAGCTAGTTTTCACCATTAACAGCGGCCGGCTCTGTTCAGCCTGGGTACGTTGTCCTCTTGCGGGGTTTTTCTTTTGTTTTTGTTTTTGCCAGGTGGGGGGTCTGCCTTTACTATGGTCCCCCCTTTCCTGTTCTAGGTGATTTTCTTTTGAATTCTTCTGTTGGCGGTACTCCCTGCTTGGCCCCCGTGAGTGGACACGTCCTGGGGGTTCAGCTTTAACAGTTTGTTGGTAGATTTGGGCGCCGGTTCGCAGTACCCTGCCTGGGCATCCCTTAGCGTGTACCAAATGCTAAGGGCCTTGGGAAACCCCACGGGGGCACCGTGGTCCCCTAGGTGTGTCCCCGGAGTCCCCCTCGCGTCCTGCGAGTTGACAGTTGATCTGTCCCCTTGTCTCAGGGTGACACTCACCGGTTGTGCCTCCACCATGCTGCCTGTTGGGTCCTTGTTCTTGTGACCTGGAGTCGTCCGATGATTGTTGTCGGTATGTGCTCTCCTTCACCCAGGCCACTGGTCTTGATAATCGGGTGCAGGCGGCTGCGGCGTTGCTTGCTGGGTTTATGTTGCTGCAACACTCTTGGTTGTTTGTGGCCCCGGATGCCCCAAGGCTGCCCCTTTTTGGTGGTTGGGGTCTGGACTTGGGGGTGGGGGGTCGCTTCGACTCTGGCTCCTTCCGCTTCTTGTTCTTCCCCTTCTGTTCTACTCACTTCCTCCCTTGCTTCCTGCTCCGAACCATAGGTGGGTTTCGGGGTTGGGGCGGGGTCTGGTTGGGTTGAGACTCGGGCGGTCTCGGGGGTTTTCCTCTTCCGGGGTGGCGGCGGAGGCATTCGAGTCGATTCCTCCAGCCGTGCCGTATGGGTCTGACCAGTGGGCTCCCTTCATTAGTGTTTGCACGGCTGCCCCGGCTTTTCCTTGTTAAGCTGGGGCTTTGGGGGTGTGGCTCGGCCCTGGGTCATGCCGTAGAGGTTCCCGGGGTTAGGGAGGGGTTGCCTGGCCCCGTTTGCCCCTCTTGGGTCTTTGTACCTTTGGTGTGGGGCTGGCAGTTCCTCAGTGGGGTTGTTCCTTCCCTCTGCGTTCCTGTTGTTTTCGGGTATCCCCCTCCCTGGGTTCGGTTCCGTGTTCCTTCGGGTTCGTTGGTCCCGTCGTTCCTTGGGGTGTGTTTCACCCCCCTTTTCCTTACCCTTTTCGCTCTTCCGTCGCGATGCTGTTCAAAAAAACAAAAAACAAAAAAAAATGTTCAGGTAAGGTACATCCATACAAGGTGTGAAACAAACATTGATGGATTTATATATTGACCTAGTACATAGTGCCTAAACCGCTTTGTATCGTTGTCCCTGCATGTTCCTTGGTCAGGGGTGCTTGTCGTGGTGCTCATTGGTTCGCGAGTCTCTTCGTACCTTCCAATAATATTGGAATGTCTGTTGATTTTGGATGTGGTTTCCCTCGGGTCTTTTGTCGGCCTTGTTGGTTCCCTTCCATCATCTGTTTTCTTTTGCTTCGTTTTCGCCTTGTTTTGTTTTCGCATCGTCTCTACTTCCAGTTTCGGCGTTCTTTGTCTTTGTTCCTCACGCCTTCTTGGTGTTTGTACGATGTCTGTACGTTGTGTACGATTTGTGTGTCCGCCTGGTGTACGAGCCACGCCTCCCGGTGGACGGGTGGTGCGTTTCGTACCTCGTGTAATTACCTAAGTGTAGTTACCCAGGTGTAGTTACAGGATGAGAGCTACGCTCGTGGTGTCCCGTCTTCCCAGCACTCTTTGTCATATGACGCTTTGAAACTACTGACGGTCTTGGCCTCCACCACCTTCTCCCCTAACTTGTTCCAACCGTCTACCACTCTGTTTGCGAAAGTGAATTTTCTTATATTTCTTCGGCATCTGTGTTTAGCTAGTTTATATCTATGACCTCTTGTTCTTAAAGTTCCAGGTCTCGGGAAATCTTCCCTATCAATTTTATCAATTCCTGTTACTATTTTGTATGTAGTGATCATATCACCTCTTTTTCTTCTGTCTTCTAGTTTTGGCATATTTAATGCCTCTAACCTCTCCTCATAGCTCTTGCCCTTCAGTTCTGGGAGCCACTTAGTAGCATGTCTTTGCACCTTTTCCAGTTTGTTGATGTGCTTCTTAAGATATGGGCACCACACAACTGCTGCATATTCTAGCTTTGGCCTAACAAAAGTCGTGAACAATTTCTTTAGTATATCGCCATCCATGTATTTAAAAGCAATTCTGAAGTTAGAAAGCGTGGCATAGGCTCCTCGCACAATATTCTTTATGTGGCCCTCAGGTGATAGTTTTCTATCTAGAACCACCCCTAGATCTCTTTCTTTATCAGAATTCTTTAAAGATTTCTCACATAATATATAGGTTGTGTGGGGTCTATGTTCTCCTATTCCACATTCCATAACATGGCATTTATTAACATTAAATTCCATTTGCCAAGTGGCGCTCCATGTACTTATTTTGTCCAGGTCTTCTTGAAGGGCATGACAATCATCTAAGTTTCTTATCCTTCTTATTATCTTAGCATCATCAGCAAACATGTTCATATAATTCTGTATACCAACTGGTAGATCATTTATGTAGACAATAAACATCACTGGTGCAAGAACTGAACCCTGTGGTACTCCACTTGTGACATTTCTCCAGTCCGATACATTGCCTCTGATTACTGCCCTCATTTTTCTATCGGTCAGAAAATTTTTCATCCATGTTAGAAGCGTACCTGTCACTCCAATATTTTTCCAGTTTCTAGAACAACCTCTTATGTGGAACTCTGTCGAAAGCCTTTTTTTAGGTCCAGATAGATGCAGTCAACCCAACCATCTCTTTCCTGTAATATCTCTGTTGCTCGATCATAGAAACTGAGTAAATTCGATACACAGGATCTTCCAGATCAAAAACCATACTGTCTGTCTGATATTATATCATTTCTCTCCAGGTGTTCTACCCATTTAGATTTAATTATTTTTTCCAATATTTTGACTATTACACTTGTCAATGATACTGGTCTATAATTAAGGGGGTCTTCCCTGCTTCCACTTTTGTAGATTGGAACTATGTTAGCCTTTTTCCACACATCAGCTACAACTCCTGTAAACAGGGATGCCTGAAAAATCAGTTGAAGAGGAATGCTGAGCTCAGGTGCACATTCTCTCAGAGCCCATGGTGAAACTCCATCTGGACCAACTGCTTTGTTCTTATTTAACTCCTTGAGCATTTTTTCCACTTCGTCTCTAGACACCTCTATGTGCTCTATGTTGTTCTCTGGAATTCTTATTGTATCTGGTTCCCTGAAGATTTCATTTTGTACAAACACACTTTGGAACTTTTCGTTTAATGTTTCACACATTTCCTTTTCATTTTCCGTGAATCTATTTCCCATATTCAACCTCTGAATATTATCCTTTACCTGCAATTTGTTGTTTATGAATTTATAGAATAGACCTGGTTCTGTTTTACATTTGTCTGCAATCCCTTTTTCAAAATTTCTTTCTGCCTCTCTCCTCACTGCCGTGAAGTTGTTTTTCGCATCTTTGTATCGCTGGTATGTTTGGGGGTTCGGCCTCTTCCTGTATTGATTCCATTTTTGTGTCTTTTGGTCTCTGGCCCTCTTGCACTTTCTGTTGAACCAATCCTGTTTCCTAGTTCTGCTTCTCTGTTTTGGTATAAAGTTTTTTTTGTGCCTTTATCATATATTTCACAAAACCTGACATACATCTCATTCACTTCCTTGCCTAGTAACAAGTCTGTCCAATTATACTCACTAAAAATTTTTCTAAGGTTGCCATAATGTCCTCTCCTAAAGTCAGGTTTTTCAATTGCATCGACTGTCATATTTTCTTCCAGATTATAACGCATTGCATACTTTATTCCCAAAAAGACATGGTCACTTTTACCCAAGGGAGGAAGGTACTAAATGTCAAATATTTCTTCCTCCTTCCTGGTGTGCTGGGGCCGCGGTGTGCGTTTTGTTTACGGGCGGTATGCTCGTGTGTTCACGTCGTTTCTAGTGGTTTTCTACGGCTTCTTGCTCGTTTCTCCCTCCAGTCGTGGCCCTCTGGATGCTGAGGGTGCTTTGGATTTATATCTGGGGGTGTCACTTTGTTCTTCCTCTGCTTCTTGGTGGGGGTTGGTTTGGCGTGGCACCGCCGCCTCCTCCCCCTCGGTACTGCTCCGTCTTCAGCAGGGCACGCGTCTCTGGCCGTATTTCTCCTTCAACTTCGCATTTTATTCAGGTAACGGTACATACTATGCCTACTGCCTCGAGTATGCATGGCTTTCGGGCACGCCTCTAGCGCTGCTGCTAGTATGTTACTTGGCTCGCCTGTGTTGTGGCACGGTCGTGTGTCTGCTCTGCAGGTGAGGTTGTCTTGTCTGGCGCTTCTGTCGGCCTAGTGCTGGTTCTCACTTTTGGTGGGGTGCTTGCCTAGTTGTGCTTGCGGGGGTTGAGCTCTGGCTCTTGGGCCCCGCCTCTCCTGTCGGTTGACGGTTGTGCAGTTTCCTGAGCCTTCTGGGCTCTGTCTTCACGTTTGCTCCTGTGGGTGGCGTCTGCCTCCTCCACATGGCATTTTGGTGCTTTTCGCTTCCTTTCCCTCTGACATTAATCAGGTTCTTTTTAGTGTCTGTGGCTTCTTTGGGTGCTCACTACCTCCTGTGTCCCCTTGTGCGTACAAACATATGGACATCAGTACAGTGGACCTGCGGAGGGCCTATTGGCCCGTGCGAGGCAGCTACTATTTCTTACCATCCATTCCCACTCACATACATGTTCAACCTGCCCTTGCACCAATCGTGGGACCCCACCACCACGTTACGTGGTAATTGGTTCCGCGCATCACCAGGCCTGTTACCGTGCCAGTCATTCCTCCGGTCTTTCCTGATTCTGCGCTTATCTCTTTTATGCCCATTGTTTCGTGCCCACAATGTGCTGCAAAAGTGTCCAACCACAGATTAGAGCGGGAATTTCGATTTCGATTTCGATTTAGAGCGGATTTCGAGCGGGAAGATCGTGCCTCTCACAGCTACTTGAGCACTACGACAAAGTCACTGAGGCATTAGAAGAAAAACAGAATGCTGATGTGATATACACCGACTTCGCAAAGGCTTTCGATAAATGTGACCATGGCGTGATAGCACGCAAAATGAAGTCAATGGGAATAACCGGTAAAGTAGGACGCTGGATACTCAGTTTTCTGTCAAACAGGACTCGGCGAGTAACGGTCAACCATATAAAATCTAGTCCAAGTGCAGTTAAAAGCTCTGTACCTCAGGGTACAGTCCTTGCACCGCTGCTTTTCCTTATTCTCATATCAGATATAGACAAAAATACAAGTCACAGCTTCGTATCATCCTTTGCAGATGACACAAAAATCAGTATGAAAATTATCTCGGCTGAAGACATTGAAAAATTTCAAACAGATATTAATAAAGTTTTCGACTGGGCATCAGAAAATAACGATGTTTAACAGTGATAAATTCCAGGTACTCAGGTACGGTAAAAATGAGGACCTTAAACATAATACAGAGTACAAAACACAATCAAATGTATCCATAGTAGGAAAACAGCATGTAAAGGATTTGGGAATAATAATGTCTGACGACCTAACGTTTAAGGAGCATAACCAAGCAAATATTGCGACAGCCAGAAAAATGATAGGATGGATTACGAGAACTTTCAAATCCAGGGATCCCATCACAATGGTTGTACTCTTCAAGTCACTTGTGTTGTCCCGTCTTGAGTACTGCTCAGTACTCACTTCCCCCTTCAGAGCAGGAGAGATTGCTGAAATAGAGGGAATACAGAGAACATATACGGCACGCATAGACGCGATAAAGCACCTAAATTATTGGGATCGTCTCAAAGCCCTCCAAATGTACTCACTAGAAAGAAGACGAGAGAGATGTCAAATAATATACACCTGGAAGATACTGGAGGGCCAAGTACCAAATCTACACAGTAAAATAACAACGTACTGGAGCGAACGATATGGAAGAAAATGCAGAATAGAACCAGTGAAGAGCAGGGGTGTCATAGGCACAATCAGAGAACACCAGCCTAGTGGACCAAACTTTCACAAGTCAAGCCTGGCCTCGGGCCAGGCTTGGGGAGTAGAAGAACTCCCAGAACCCCATCAACCAGGTATCAACCAGGTAAAGGTGCCGTGTGCCACTATCCCAGTTTCTATTGTTTCGTGGAGATTGGTCAATAAACACAAACACTACAGAACTACTTATCTTTTGTTGCGTATACAGTAGTTGCTGGTGTTATTTTGGCGGGCAATGGTGCTGGTTGGGCGCTCTGAGTGTCGGTACGGTGTCTCGCATGTCTGTTCTAGACCACACTTGCAGGTAGTCTAGTTATTCTTCGCTACTCTGCTAGTTATATGCTTGGGCGCCGCCTCACAGTTCTCCACAGGTTGGCAGGACTTTTCCTTGGACGTACGGAACGGTTTGCGTTCCATCGTTGGTACTTTGGAGAGCTTTGCTTCTCTGGTTAGGCTCATGCGTTTGGAGCAAGTATCTTCTTGGGATACTCTACTCACTCCGCCACCCTTGTTCACTGTTCCATCCTTGTTTACTCTTCCCCACTTGGTGGGATTGCGTCAATGGCTCCTGACTGGGGTGTTTGGTGTGGTGTTTGGTCACCTTGCATGTGTCTTTAGTGCCTTTTTTGTCCATCTTTTGTTCTTTGTTGTCCTGTGGGGATCTGCACCACGTTTCGGTGCTTTTGTTTTCGTTGTCGACCCCTGGGTCTTTTCCCTGTCCGGACACTTTCCTTGCCTATCTTCAGTGCCTGACTGCACCCTGCTGTCCGTAAGGTTCCTCAGGTATGTACGTGCTCCTCTACACATTTTTGTGGTTTTTCGTGTACGTTACTTCCCGGCCGCTCCTTGGGCCGTATTCGTGGTTTTCCTTACCTATTTCTGTTTTTCCTCCCCCATGCTACACTTTTTTGTGTATCTGGGTCAGTGCTTCTTGATTATCCTGTTTGGTGCTCCAGTGGGCCTCTGTCCATGTTCCACGTCCTGCTTTAGGACTTCTCCGATGTTCCGTTTTGGTACCGAGTTCCTGCGATTTGTGTGTGTTTTTCTACAGGCTTCGGGTTGTGCTGTCAGTGGGGGGGGGGGTGTGGACTTTTCGGTCTGCCGCTCCTGCCTTCCTGGTTCCTTTTCTTGGAACCGGGTTTGCTGGGTTCCGGTCCTGGTTTCGGTTTTTCTTTGTTCCTTTTCCGGACCGGGTGTGTTTGGTTTCCTGCGGTTCTCATCCTCGGTAGTTCTCCTCTTGGATGCCTCGGGGTTGCGTGTATCATTCTTCCCTGCTGGAGCTGGTTATGTTGCTCCTTTGGGTTGCTGGGTCGCTGCTTTTAGATTCGTGTTTTGCGCTTTCGATCGTGGTGTTCGTTTCTCGTCGTTTGTGTCGGCACAGGTGGGTTCGTTATTGGTCTCCCACCTGCGTTTTTCGTCTCGGGGGCGGTGTGTGGTTTTCCTATCACTGCGAAGGGTCCTTCGGTCTTTGATAGGGTTGGCTTGTCTTCCCTTCGGGGTTGTTCTGGGACCGTTGTCTGGGATTGTCCTGTCACCTCATGTTGGGTGGTGCTGGCAGAGCCGCTCCTGCTTGCGTTCAGTGTTGCGGTTCTTTCTGCTCCATTCCACTTGCTGTCCTGGGCGTTGTTTCCCTCTGGCCTGCTCTTGAGTTTTGGGGCCGTCCTGGTCGTTGGCCTGGGTGGTCTTTTTCTTCTCGTTTTGGTCTTTATTTTGTCTCTGGTTTTGGTTGTTCAGTTAGGACGTGTGGTATCCACCTCCCGGTTCCTTCCCTGTTTTACTTATCTTTGGTGAGGTAGCTCCGGGGAGCTGACGGGGCTCCCCCCAGAAAACCAGCGTTGAATGTAATGAAACACCATTTTCTGGGTGAGTCCCGGAGGCTCCCCGGCATCCCTCCCTCCCTCCGGTCGGCGACGTTTTTCGCGTATTTTGACATCCAGCCTAAGAACTGCCAGTTGGATCGCTGGCGTGGAGGGTCTGGGGCTCCCCCTTCCCCCTCTCGGGGAGGGGGGGGGGGTTGCACAGACGGTGGCATGGCGACGAGATGACGTCATGCTAGTTTGATAATTTTGTTTAGGGAGTTCTGTCCACTCGTTCGGCTTTCGGTAGCAATAATTTCATCAGAATAGGGGTTTGTTTTGGGGCGCCTACCTTTCTGGGTACCTGTCCTGGTCGATGGCAGACACAGAATGCTCCCAATCACAAGGGGGTTTCTATAGGCCATTGCTCCTCGTGCCTCTCTGAGGGGGCCAGGTTCTGGCTCGTGGTCCCTGGTAGGCAAGAACTCCTAGCACTTTGACTGATACCAGAAAGTTAAACATATCCGTTCAGCCTGGATAGCTCCGTGGAGCCTCTGGGACTCGCCCAGAAAATGGCGTTTCATTACATTCAACACTGGTTTTTTGACCATTTTGGAAAATTTTTGACACCTAATTCAATATTTTTTCTCCCTTCCTATTTATGTTACGATGCTGAGACTTGGACCAGATGAAACCCTTTTCACATACAACTCGTCAAAAAAGTTTGATTGAAATTGAACTGGTTTTCATTTTTGGCATATTTGAATCTCTTGGCCACTTCATGTGCAGGTTCCCTCCTGTCGGCTGCGCTTGTGGCTGAGGACTTGCGCACACGGGGCTCTTTGGCTTCAGTCCTGCGTTTCTTTTCCCTCCTTGAGCAGTCTTCTGGTTAGCTTACGGAGGATGTAGAGGCACTTGGGGCCGTTCCTAAGTCTAGCGCCTTGGCTTTGGCTGCTTGCTCATTGTCTGCGCTTTTGAAGTTGTTTGCGCCGATCCTGCGGGATGTGCTGTTGTGGTTTTTCGCTGCATGCCTCGTATGTTGGCAGGTGTTGCTCGCTTCCAACTCTGAATCCGCATGGGCCCTGGCTCTTAGATTGTCTTCGCTCTTTTGTCATTTATTATTTGCGGCTTCTGCAGTCGAAGTGGCAAATAATAAAGAAGAATATGCAAGCGGCTTCCTCCAGCTACCGCCTTCTGTCCGACTTGTTGGTTCTCCGGGGGTCCAGGGTGGGTTCTTCCCGGAGGGGTCGTGCCAGGGCCTGCAGTTCTGCTCGTCGAGGTGGGCCACAGGTGCCAGTTTCAAAGCCAGTGCCGTCTTCGATCCCGGCTGTACCTGGTCGGTGCGGTGCTCGCTCTGTGTGTAGGTTGGGTTCTCGTACGGGGCGTCGGCCCTTTCGCGGTTCGTCCCATTGACGGGGCAATGGGGGGGGATGCTTGCTCTGGTCCCATGCTTCATGGGCTTTTTGGGTTGTTTCTTGCGGCCTTTGGTGGCGTTGGCTGGCTCCTCCTCCTTCTGGGGGTTCAGGGCTGGCAGGGCAGGCCTCTTCTCCTGCGCTTTGTCAGGTCGTCTTGGAGTGGGAGTTCTGTCCACTTGTTTGTCTATTTTCATCGTTTTTAACCAGAATAGGGGGTTTTGTTTTGTGGCGTTTACCACAACGCAAACGTTTTACGTTTGTTTACCTTTTACAGTTTCCCAGTTTCATCGGCTTGTCCCAGTTGATGGCAGATATACAGTACCTGGTTGATGGGGTTCTGGGAGTTCTTCTACTCCCCAAGCCTGGCCCGAGGCCAGGCTTGACTTGTGAGAGTTTGGTCCACTAGGCTGTTGCTTGGAGCGGCCCGCAGGCCCACATACCCACCACAGCCCGGTTGGTCCGGCACTCCTTGGAGGAATAAATCTAGTTCCCTCTTGAAGATGTCCACGGTTGTTCCGGCAATATTTCTTATGCTTGCTGGGAGGACGTTGAACAACCACGGACCTCTGATGTTTATACAGTGTTCTCTGATTGTGCCTATGGCACCTCTACTCTTCACTGGTTCTATTCTGCATTTTCTTCCATATCGTTCACTTCAGTACGTTATTTTACTGTGTAGATTTGGTACTTGGCCCTCCAGTATCTTTCAGGTGTATATTATTTGATATCTCTCTCGTCTTCTTTCTAGTGAGTACATTTGGAGGGCTTTGAGACGATCCCAATAATTTAGGGATCGTCTCAAAGCTCTCCAAATGTACTCACTAGAATGTTCTCATATAGAATGTTCCAAAATCACATGTATATTACTCTTTGTGCTTCTCTGAGGGGGGCCAGGTTCTGGCTCATGGTCTCCGGTAAGCCTAGAACTACACCCACATCGACTGATGCCAAAATTAGGAATATCTGTATCAGCCTGGATAGCTCCGGGGAGCCTCCGGGACTCGCCCAGAAAATGGCGTTTCATTACAGTCAATGCCGGGTTGTTTTCTATAATGTGCATCATTGGTTATAATTAATATCTCAACACTTCACCTATAATTCTTATAATGTACAGTGCCATATATATATTATGGTATTATACAGTGTACATTTATAATGTTTGTCATACTTACATGCAGCTTTTGGAGATAATTATCGTGTTCAATGACACTGATAAATTTATACATGCTCTGAGGGGAAAATCACATTTATGATGCTTCATTTGAAATAAAACTGAAAAACAAGAATATAAATGTGATCTAAGATACTTATTATTTCTTCAGTGTTCCAGTTGGAGGCAATAATATACCTCATCGATTGCCACCCATCAACCAGAACACAATTATACATCAACCAGTCTCCAATGGTATATCTAGTGCACGAGAAATGATCAAGCTTGTTGCTGTGAGCATCACTCAGTTTGTGTAAGTTGTAATTGTGTTTCAACATAAGTAATTATGAGCGTCAAATGTTCATTATTACTTTTCTTAAATTTAAGTTTTTAATTTGCATCTTAACTGCTCCCATCGTACTGAAATGATAAAGGGAATGGAGAGCATAGAATGTCTGGCGCTGGTTCCATGCTGATGGGAAAAGGTTCACCTTGGAGGAACCAAATATCTTGTAGAGCCAATAGAAGGATGCATTGTCAATAGTCTGCTCCTTGGAAGTGTGGGTGGAAGTGAGATAACCCGTAACTATGTACCTACATGTTCAAGATTTCGAGGATCAATGGCCTCGCAGTGTGGTCTCTGACCAGGCCTGGTTGCTAGTCTAATCAACCAGGCTGTTTGATGTGGCCGCTCACAGCCTGATGTATGAGTTACAGCCTGGTTGATCAGGTAACCTTTGAAGGTGTTAGTCAAGTTCTGTTTTGAACATGACAAAAGGTCGGCCAGTTATGCCTCGTATGTGTAGGGGAAGACTGTTGAAAAGTTTTGAGCCTTTGATGTTGATAGAATTCTCTCTCACCATGCCTATTGCACCTTTGCTTCTCAGTGGGGCTGTTTTGCACATCCTGCCATGCTTCTGGTCTCATGTGGTGTTATTTTTGGTTGCAGATTTTAAACCAATTCTTCTAATATTTTTCAAATATAAATTATTATGTATATCTCCTGTCTGTGCTTCAGGGAATACAGATTTAAAATTCTTAGCCAGTCCCAACAATTTAGATGTTTTGTTTAGTGAGTTCTCGGAGTAACAGATCTTTGTATGCTCTCTAGGCCATCAATTTCTCCAGCTTTGAATGGGGCTGTTAGTGTGTGACAATATTCCACTCTAGAGAGCACTAATATCTTAAAAAGTATCATCATTGGCATGGCACCTTTTGTTTAGAAGGTTCTTGTTATCCAACCTCTCATTTTTCTTGCAGTTGTGACAGCAACTTTGTTCTGTTCTATAAAAGTAATGTCTTCCAACATGATTACTCCTAAATCTTTTACATTGCTTTTTCCTTTAAAAGTGTAGTTTGACTGTGATTTATATGTGGTCTCTGCTTTGATGTTTTTGTTTTTTCCATAGCGCAGCAACTGGAATTTACCCTCATTCAACATCATATTCTGTGGCCCATTGAAAGACTCGATTAACATCAAATTGCTTCGTCCTCTATAGTGTATACTCTCATGAAAATTCCTGTGTAATTCCTAAGTGTTGTTACAGGATGAGTTACACTCGTGGTGTCCCGTCTTCCCAGCACTGTTTGTCATATAACGCTTTGAAACTACTGAAGGTTTTGGCCTCCACCACCTTCTCACCTAACTTGTTCCAACCGTCTACCACTCTGTTTGTGAATGTAAATTTTCTTATATTTCTTCGGCAGCTTTGTTTAGTTAGTTTAAATCTATGACCTCTTGTTCTTGAAGTTCCAGCTCAGGAATTCATCCCTATCAGTTTTATCGATTCCTGTTACTATTTTGTACGTAGTGATCATATCGCCTTTTTTTCGTCTGTCTTCTAGTTTTGGCATATTTAATGCCTATAACCTCTCCTCGTAACTCTTGTCCTTCAGTTTTGGGAGCCATTTAGTGGCATGTCTTTGCACCTTTCCCAGTTTGTTGATGTGGTTCTTAAGATATGGGCTCCATACAACTGCGGCATATTCCAGCTGGGTCTAACAAAAGTCGTGAACAATTTCTTTAGTATTTCACTATACATGTATTTAAAAGCAATTCTGAAATTAAAAAGTGTAGCATAAGTTCTGTATGTGGTCTTCAGATGATAGTTTTCTATCTCGAACCACCCCTAGATCTCTCTCTCTCTCTATCCGAATTCTTTGAAGATTTCTCACATAATTTATAGGTTAAATTAACTAATCAGAGACATTACAATCTCAGGTACTACATACTCAGACCACAAGCTCATTGAGGTGCAAACTAACATTAATAACAGTAGTAGGTCCAAGAGAAACAACAAAGCAAGAAGGGTAATTCAATCAATTCAATTTCAACAATAAGAAGATTGACTGGGAAAAAATAAATGTAGACCTTGCAATCATTCGATGGAAAACAGTCTTAAGCGACAAAACTCCCCCACACATGGAATAGCCTAACTGACAGCTGAAGCATACAAGAACTGCTTGGAGCATGTTCCTGTGAGGAGGATCAGAAAGAGGACCACTTTAGAATGAAAATGCAGACAACTGTATAGTAGAAGGAAAAAAATCGCGGAAATACTTAAACAGGCACGACAATCACAAGCAAGGAAATTAATCTAAATAGGGAGATGGAAGAAGAGAACTATCAGGAGAAAGTGCCAAGCCACTTTAGCACCTGGAAGGTATCAGAATAAGGATTTGGGATGGGACGGGGAAAGGAATGGTGCCCAACCACTTGGACGGTCTGGGATTGAACGTTGACCTGTATGAAGTGAGACCGTCGCTCTACCATTCACTCCAAATAGCTGGTGTGGACAGTAGAAATAGAGCAGAAGCTAAAGCAATCTTACGAGTCTAAGGAAATGGAATTGGAACATAAAACTATACAAGAGATTAAGAAAAATTCAAAATATTTTTCACATATGCAAAAAAAAAAAAAAAAAACTCTGCCAGTATTGGATCTTTACTTGCAACTGAAGGTTCATTATATGGGGGGGAGCCGGTGACTGAGCGGACAGAACACTGGACGCATGATCCTGTGGACCTGGGTTCGATCCCAGGCGCCGGCGAGAAACGATGGGCAGAGTTTCTTTCACCCTGATGCCCCTGTTACCTAGCAGTAAATAGGTACCTAGGAGTTAGTCAGCTGTCACGGGCTACTTCCTGGAGGTGGAGGCCTGGTCGAGGACTGGGCTGCGGGGACACTAAGGCCCCGAAATCATCTCAAGATAACCTCAAGATAACCATTCACAGGGGACAACAAAAGAAATTAGTGAAGTTCTAAGAAGCCAGTATGAGGCTATGTTTAGCACCCCAATAAACAACATGAAAGTTGAGGATCCAGATACTTTCTTTATGAAAGACATTTAAGCTGCAAATAATATAACGGATATTAACACAAACTCGGAAGACTTTGAAAGAGTAATTGACAACATGCCCATGTACTCATCCCTGGTCCTGACTCATGGAATTCAATATTCATAAAGAAATGTAAAATACCAGTAGTGTGAGCGCTCAGTGTAATATAGAGAAAGAGCCTAGATACAGGAGATAACAGCATCACATAAATCAGCAGATATACCGGTAGCTCCTCTGCACAAGGGAGGTAGTAAGCTTTAGCAAAAAATTATAGACCAGTTGTACTAACATCTGAAAGAGTGATTATGAATCAGATTTCCAGTTTTATGGGAAAATAATGAGCTACACAACCCGTGACAACATGGATTTAGAGCGGGAAGATGCTGTCTGGCAGTTACTCAACCACTATGACAGAATCACAGAAGCCTTAGAGGAAAAGCAAATTGCAGATGTTGCATATACAGATTTTGCAAATGCATTTGACAAATGTGACCATGAAATGACAGCCCATAAAATGAGATCAATAGGAATAATGGGTTAATCGTTGGATTTTCAACTTCGTCAAACAGAATGCAGAGAGTGAGTCAGTCAGTCAAATAAGATCAAGCTCATGTGCAGTGATAAGCTCTGTATCCCAGGGCACAGTTCTTGCACTACTGCTATTTCTCATTCTTATCTCTGATAAAAATACTAGTCGGCTTTTTTCATCCTTTGCAGATGATACAAAAATCAGCATGAAAATTGCCACTGTAGAAGACACTGAAAAACTACACCAAGATATATATAAAGTATTAGATTGGGGAACTGAAAATAACATGTTTAATGGTTGACAAGACCACACACTAGAAGGTGAAGGGACGACGACGTATCGACTTGAGAATGGTCCAGGACGGACCGAAACATCGTCGTCCCTTCACCTTCTAGTGTGTGTTGATCAGACCACACACACTAGAAGGTGAAGGGATGACGACCTTCTTCACCTTCTAGTGTGTGGTCTGGTCAATATACTTCAGCCACGTTATTGTGACTCATCGAATGCATATATTTAACGATGATAAGTTGTAGGTACTCAGGTATGGTGTAAACAAGGAACTTAACACTTTTCTGCAATTTCCACTTGGAGTTACGGGCGGTTTAGATAAGCGCTTGTCGGATCACGACGTAAATTTACGGACCGTGTTATAGTGGGTATTTACTACTCGATTGACTTGGGGTTTGTATGAATATGTTTGCCATTAAATTTTCGTTTTCTCTAATAGGCACAGTGCCTATTTGAGAAAACGGCAATGTATTGTAACTTAGAGGAGAGACTATTGAGTTGGTGACACAACGAGGGTAATCGCCCACTCCACACACTCTTGTGTTGGCCGCGATCATGATTCTACATTTATATGCATATGTCTTTGTAGAGAATTTTATTCCGAACACTATACAAACAAAAAAAACGGTGTGAAACAAGTATAAACTTGAAAAAACATGAGCAATGTAAAAACTTATTACGCTCTCACGGGTACAAACACGCGTAAGATTTTATTCGCCACAAATTTATTTGACGCTCTGTTGGCCAATTCTACCCATGTTCTTATAGAACTTTCTATTGCGAACACATTACTATAAAAATGAAATATGTAGCTCGAGAAATAATGTCAGTACAGTGAAATAAGTATAAACATTCAAAGCTCTGCATCACAACAGTGTCGTCGCTGCTGAAATCATGGCTAACGCTTCGCCCAGTTCCCACACTCGTGCGGAACATAATTAGACATTGATAGGCATATGTCTGGGTGGGGAATTTTATTGCGAGTTCAGTGATATCAAAATAAGCGCTGTAGGATGACTGTGAGGCTGGCAACAAACGAAAGAGTATGAACATTTACTTCCTGTTTGGGTGTCACGGCGAGTCGTCTTCGTGTTTATTTACTTCGTGGTGGGATAGCAAATGCTTTGGTGACATTTTATGCATATGATCTTGTAGAGAATTTTATTGCCAACGCATTGATACCAAAATGAAAAACGTAGCTCGAGAATTGATGTTAGGAGCGTGAAAAGATTATACACTTTTTTGTGTTTACGCTTGAGCGCCCAGAACGCCGCGCGCACAAGGCGCTTTTTTTTTCACGAGTGCCGCGCGCACTAAAGTGTTAAACAAAACATGGTACAGGACACAATCAGACCTACTCATAGAAGGAAAGCAACATGTAAAAGATCTGGAAATTATGATGTCTGAAAATCTGACATTTAGTGAACATAACTGAGCAAATATAGTGATGGCCAGGAAAATGATAGGATGGATTATGAAAACGTTCAAATCCAGAGATCCCACAGTAATGCTAACATAATTTAAATCACTGGTGTTGTCTCGTCTTGAGTATTGCTCGGTATTCGCTTCCCCCTTTCAGAGCAGGAGCGATCTCTGAATTAAAGGGAGTACAGAGAACATATACGGCACGCATAATAACGATAAAACATCTTAATTATTTGGACCGTCTCAATGCTCTCAAAATGTAATCTATGGACAGGAGATAAAAGGTGTGGTCCCAAGTTTGCATAGTAGAATAACAACATACTGGAGCAAAAGATACGGAAGGAGAATATAACCATTGAGGAGTAGAGGTGCCATAGGCACAATCAGAGAGCATTGTCTTAACATCAAGGGTCCACGGATGTTCAACACCCAGCAAGCATTAGAAATGTTGCCGGAACAAAAGTGGAGGTATTCAAGAGGCACTTGGACAGGTTCTTGCAAGACGTGCTGGACCACCCAGGCTCTATAATGTGGATATGTGGGCCTGCGGGCTACTCCAAGCCACAGCCTGTTGGACCAAGTTATGGGTTTATGTTCTATTCCACATTCCATAACATGGCATTTATTCACATTAAGCTCCATTTGCCGAGAGGTGCTTCATACACTAATTTTGTCCAGGTCTTCTTGAAGGGTATGATCATCATCTAAGTTTCTTATCTTCCCTATTATCTTGGTATCAGCAGACGTGTTCGTATAATTCTGTATTCCATCTGGTAGATTGTTTATGTAGACAATGAGCATTACCGGTGCAAGAACTGAACCCTGTGGCACTCCACTTTTGACATTTCTCCAGACTGATACTTTGACTTAGGATTTGTAGTCCTGAAGTTCCAGGTTCAATCCCCGGTAGAGGCAGAAACAAATTGGCAGTTTCTTTCATCCAGATGCCCCTGTTACCTAGCAGTAAATAGGTACCTGAGAGTTAGACAGCTTCTATGGGCTGCTTCCTGGAGGGATGGGGTGTAAAAAAAAAAAAAAAAAAAAAAAAAAAAAAAAAGAGGCCTGGTCAAGGTCCTGGCCACGGGGACGCTAAGCCCCAAAATCATCTCAAGATAACCTCTGATTACTGCCCTCATTTGTCTGTTGGTTAGAATTATTTTCATACATGAACAAATCCACAAGGGCCATGATGAGGGTTCGAACTTGCGCCCGGGATGTTCCCAGACGCTACTTTAGTCAACTAGGCCACGACATGATCAAAAGAATTGCAACTGGGAATTCCACTGATTTCACACGGATCCTGCAGTTTTTCCGAGAGACAAACCAGGGTTTTACACAATTTCCCCCCATGCACTCGGGCTCTGCCAACAAGCTGTTCTACCTCTTTGATTTCTGTGTGCATTGAAGTGAGGGCGAAGAGGTAAAACAGCTTGTTGGCAGAGCCTGAGTGTATGGGGGAATTGTGTAAAACCCTGGTTTGTGTCTTGGAGAAGCTGCAGGATCCATGTGAAGTCGGTGGAATTCCCGGTTGCAATTCTTTTGACCATGTCGTGGCCTAGTACACTAAGGCAGCATCTGGGATCATCCTGGGCATAAGTTCGAACCCTCATCACAGCCCTTGTGGATTTGTTCATTTGATGCATTACGCTAATGTGATTTCTGTGTGTATTTTCATCCATGTTAGAAGCCTACCTGTCACTCCTCCAATATATGTCAGTTTCCAGAACACCCTCTTAAGTGGAACTCTGTTGAAAGCCTGTTTTAGGCTCAGATAGATGCAGCCAACCTAACCATCTCATTCCTGTAGAATCTTTGTGATTCGATCATAGAAACCGAGTAAATTCTTTACACAGGATCTTCCAGATCGAAAACTACACTGTCTGTCTGTCTTATATAATTTTTCTCCAAGTGTTCTACCCATTTAGTTTTAATTATTTTTCCAATATTTTGACTTGCTACACTTGTCAATGATACAGGTCTATAATTGAGGAGGTCTTCCCTGCTGCCATTTTTGTAGATTGGAACTATGTTAGCCTTTTTCCACATATCTGCTAGGACTCCTGTACATAGGGATGCCTGAAAAATCAGTTGAAGTGGAATGCTGAGCTCAGGTGCACATTCTCTCAGAACCCATGGTGAAACTCCATCTGGACCAACTGCTTTGTTCTTACTTAGCTCCATGAGCATTTTTTCCACTTCGTCTCTTGATACCTCTATGTGCTCTATGTTGTTCTCTGGAATTCTTATTGTGTCTGGTTCCCTAAAGATTTCATTTTGTACAAACACACTTTGGAACTTTTCGTTTAGTGTTTCACACATTTTGTTTTAATTTTCCATGAATCTCTTTCCCATTTTCAACCTTTGAATATTATCCTTTACCTGCAATTTGTTGTTTATGAATTTATAGAATAGACCTGGTTCTGTTTTACATTTGTCTGCAATCCCCTTTTCAAAATTTCTTTCTGCCTCTCTCCTCACTGCCGTGTAGTTGTTTCTCGCATCTTTGTATCGCTGATATGTTTGGGGGTTTGGCCTCTTCTTGTATTGATTCCATTTTTGTGTCTTTTGGTCTCTGGCCCTCTCGCAATTTCTATTGAACCAATCCTGTTATCTAGTTCTGCATCTCTGTTTTGGTATAAATTTTTTTGTGCCTTTATCATATATTTCACAAAACTTGACATACATCTCATTCACTTCCTTGCCTAGCATCAAGTCTGTCCAATTATACTCACTAAAAAAATTTCTAAGGTTGCCATAATGTTCTCTCCTGAAGTCAGGTTTTTCAACTGCTTCAACTTCCTTATTTTCTTCCAGATTATAATGCATTGCATACTGTATTCCCAAAAAGACTTGGTCACTTTTACCCAAGGGAGGAAGGTACTGAATGTCAATTATCTCTTCCTCCTTCCTGGTAAATATCAAATCTAGCATGGAGGGAACGTCCCCTTCCCTCATCCTCGTAGCTTGTTTAACATGTTGATACAAGAATGTTTCCAGGATGAGGTCTAGAGGTCCAAAAATCTTCTGTTTTAGCTTCATATGCTTCCCAGTCTATGGATTTCAAGTTGAAGTCAGCGACTATCAACAGTCGTGATCTATCGTTATCCGCTCTCGCTGTAATCTCTCTCATTATTGTTATAAGACCTTCTCGTTTACTATCTAGCTCCTCCTTTGACCACGTGCTGCTTGGCGGTGGACTATATGCATTTATGATCATTAGTTTATCATCCTCATGGCAGATCTCTAGTGCTATTATATCAACTTTTTGTGGATTGGCAGTCCTTATTTCCTTCACCTTTAGGTGTTCTTTCACCAGCACAGCAACGCCACCGCCTTTCCTAATTTTTCTGTCCCGTCTCCAAATTGAGTAGCCCCTTGGGAATATGACCTCATTTAAAATAACATCTTGAAGTTTTGTCTCCGTGAGTGCAGCAATGTCTGGTGTCTGCAGCTGTATTACATCACTTAACTCCAGTATCTTCGATCTCACTCCATCTATGTTGGTGTATGCAATCTTCAGGAACTTGTTTCCCCTCTCCTTATTCTTCACTCCCCCTCTCTTTATTGATTTTGTTAGTTTGCCTTTATGTACCACTTTACTGGTCTGCCTACCCCTATCACTTTGTAGAAAAAAGAATTGATTTCTTCTTCATTCCTGCTCTCATTTAAACGTTTTGCCTCGGCGAGGTTCAGTTTCAGCTTCTCTGTCTTCTTTTGAAAGATCTCGTCTTAACGACCACACTTTCCCATCCTCATCACTTTGTAATTTTCTAGCATTCCTTAGTACTTCTTCCATCTGTTTGGCATCGTTTAGGGTGATCCTCAAAGGTCGATCTTTCTCTTTTATGTATCTGCCTATTCTCCTGTAGTCGCACACATTCTCTATGGTAGTAAGACCTACGAGGCCAACAATTTTATCTACTACTTTCGCTTCTTCTACAGCTCTTTCTGACCTAGATGTTATCTCCTTCTCTTTGCAACCAAAGATTATCAGGGACTTACTCCGATCAACTGTGTTTTGCACCAACTTCGGGTTAGATGCCAATTCCTTTCTCACTTCCAGCCTAATGTTTGTTTTATCTTGGTTGCTGCAGTGTTTGGCTTCCTTTACTGCTTCTTCAATTTTTTCTTTCTCCTTGGCAACTTGTGCATAGGAGAGTTGCATATCTTTCTTGCACTGTTCTATTCCCTGTGTAACTTCCTCTATCTGTGCTGACAAAAGCTGTTTCTCTTGTTGAATTTCCTTATCTAACCTATTGTAGCCATTTATGTTTAAGTTTGCTTTAAGTTCTTCCAAAGCTATTTTTAAGAGATTATTTTCCTCTTCCATGGCTTTGCAAAATGTTTCCAATTGATTCTTGTCCTTGCACAAGTCTTTCACTAAACTCTCAAGACATAAAACTTTGCTATTCAAATGGTCATTACTTTCTTTCAATTTACTAATTATTTCTACATGAGAGTTCACTCTAGTATCTAATTTTACCAACTTGTTATGCAGACTGCTAATATCAATGCTTTCTTCATTGAATCCCACAAAATCAAAGTCAGTTTTGTTTTTCCTCTTGCTGGCAGCCATGTTGAATGTTCTTCCCTGCACTGGAAACACTAGCGCAACTTTTTCTCGTCCGATTTTTCACTTCCCACTTTTCATTTCACACTTCATCAGTGTGTGTGTACTCACCTAGTTGTGTTTGCGGGGGTTGAGCTCTGGCTCTTTGGTCCCGCCTCTCAACCGTCAATCAACAGGTGTACAGATTCCTGAGCCTATCGGGCTCTGTCATATCTACACTTGAAACTGTGTATGGAGTCAGCCTCCACCACATCACTTCCTAATGCATTCCATTTGTCAACCACTCTGACACTAAAAAAGTTCTTTCTAATATCTCTGTGGCTCATTTGGGCACTCAGTTTCCACCTGTGTCCCCTAGTACGTGTGCCCCTTGTGTTAAATAGACTGTCTTTATCTAGTCTTTATCTGTCTTTATCTTGTGTGTGTGTGTGTGTGTGTGTGTGTGTGTGTGTGTAGAGTAATAACATCAAAATACTGTTTTATTGTTCAAAGAATGTAATGTGTGTGTCCTATATATGAGCACCATATTTTTTTAGTATAGCTATGTTTCACACATTTAACCATTTCAGTTCGTCGAATTACACACTGCTGAATAATATTACTCCCAAACAGAAAACTAGATAAAAAACATTCAGAGACATTGAAATATTAATGTAAAATATATTTGTGGCAACCCCTGCCACACATCATGGCTGGACTGCTGGCTCAGCGCCTGAATATTGCCAGACTGTTTCCTAGCCCCGCCATGGCCAAAGTTAGTCAAATACTGAATTTGTTTTATATTCCTGTGATCAAGGAATGCATTTTAACATTGGAATGAAAAAAAATGGGGAGAGGGGGGAATAGTTTTCTCTGCACACAGAGGACTTGTCATACTTAGTAGTGCCACAGCAGACACAGATTTAAGGTGGGGGAGGGGAGATGCAAGATCATGAGAATATAAAAATTAAGGAAACTGCAGGTCTATTCCCCCATACAAGGCAGCTTCTTGTATGGGGCAATAGGGTGAACCAGCTTCTATTTATATTCACCTAAACTCATTCATATGTATAACCTTAGCTTGAAATAATGTTATGTTACCCAGTAATTTGTTCCATAAATCAACAAACCTTTTTCCAAATTAGTATTTACTCAGGTCTTTTCTAAATCTAAATGAATCCAATTTGTATCCATTGTTTAGATACTATTTTGTGTTGATATATTTGAAACTGTATTTATATCCTATTTACTCTCTTCATCTATTTATTTACAATATTTAAATTAATCTAAAAGCAAATACTGAACTGTATACTTTGTCATTTCAGAGCAATGATACTTGATGCCCATAGACTTCCACACAATCTACCCACTTTTAACAACAGAAAAAATATGTCAATAGAAGATGCCCGAAGCAGTGCAAAAAATCTGCAAGCTGTTGTGATTAACTTTGGATCCACTATTTACAGGTAATATTTGATTGAAACATGTATTTAGTGCACTTTCTTATTAACACACTCATCTACCTAATATTCTCAAGACTTGACAAAATATTTTAACTTGGATGGATATTTGGCATAGTTCCCATGTACACAAATCTGTCGGAACATCTTCATTGCAACAGGACACTGTGAACAAACCAAACGCAATCTGTAACTACAATAACAGCATGAAAGGTGTTGATCACTTCGATCAAATGGTCAAATATTATAATTTCGCACAGAAAATGTCACAAGTGGACGAAGAAAATCAGGTTCTACTTGATCATAACTCATAATGCTTTTGTGTTATACCAGTACTACACAAGCGATACAAAGAAACTCACATTGCTACAGTTCCATGAAGTCATCATTTGGTCACTGCTGAATTTTGACTCTAAGAAGTGGCCTTTCCAAAATGACAACATCAGACATGCTGGTAATGTACATGATGGTGGGAGCACATCTACTGGTGACAATGTTGCAACACCTGGTGTGTTGCAACACACCAGGTGTGTCGCCTCACATCAGGCGCCAACACATCATCGCCAACACACCAGTGTGTCGCCTCACATCAGGTGTGAGGCGACCACTGTTCCCATCTTCAACTCGACATGACAAATCATCATCTGACTCAGAAGACGAGAGTCAGATTATTCCTTCTGGTGCTACTGCTAGGAGAACCACTTGTATTGTTGATAAACAAGAACATCTGGCAGGAACTTGAACCATTCCCTATTTCATATCCAGAAAGTGCTGAAGTGTCGTGTTTGCTGCAAAAATGGTAAAAGGAAGGACACCAAAGATAAGTGTAAGTCGTGTGATGTGGCACAGTGTGCTACACCATGCTCTGGCTTGTACCATTGCAAGAGGACATACTGGGTGAATAAACAGGAATGCTTACCCATCATCCACTCCACCTATAAAACATCGGTTGAATAACTTCAGGAAACAGTTTCCTGGAGCAGGTGGAGTGGTTCATCCTAATGCTCAACTCATAGTCTACAAACATCATTAGGTTGTAAGTATGGCTTTTTTTTCCTATAGAGCATTCTATTGCGAACAAATTAATACCAGAATGAACGACGTAACACGAAAATTTATGTTATCAAACTAAAAAGATTATATGCATTTGTGTGCAGGTGTAGCGGGTGTGTAAAAGTGTGCTCGCTCACAGTTAATGCTTGGCTGACTTTCACCTTTGCTGGCTGGGGGAGGGGTTAGGATTTTGGACTTTATATGCATATACCCCTGTTGGGAATTCTATTGCGAACACATTGATACCAAAATGAAAGACGTAGCATGAGAATTGAGGTGAGAATCCCGAAAAGAGTACACATTTTGGTAGAGTTGCGCACTCGCAGGTAACCCTCGGCCGATTTGTGAGTTTGGTGCGGGTAGCATGCCCGACTTTTAGACTTCGTATATATATATTCCTGTAGGGAATTCTATTGTGAACAAAAAGATACCAAAATGAACATGTAACACGAAAATTGAGGTAAGAAAACTGAAAAGAGTATACATATTTGAGTCTGACTGCAAGCTCCCAAGCTCCGTATTTGAGTCTGACCGCAAGCTTGGCGCACCTAGAGGTAGGCTAGGGAGCGTGCGCTGGGAATGGGAAAGTGTTAATAGATGGCCCTTACATCAGAGATGGTAGCTTCAAGGAGAGCTAGGAGGATGAGA